>NC_067435.1:14522319-14838153 GCF_009764475.1 Pristis pectinata | reverse complement strand
AAATGGAAGGACCCATCTACAACAAAAAAATTAATTAATATTCTCTTGTAGCACAGTACCAGATCTAAAATAGATTGGATGGCTTGGCCAGGCCAACAGAGCCAACTAGTGTAATTAAGGCATCATTGTTGGACATGTTGGCATGGGCAAGGACTCTGGTGTTGGTTTGCTTATCCTGCCAATAGATTTGGAGGCTTATACAGAGAAAACATTGGCGGTAACTCTCCAGTGCCTTGAGGTATCTGCTGAAGGGAAGCCAAGTCCCAGAAGCAAGGAGGAGGGTGACAACAAGTTCTACAATTTTCCCGCCTCCTCCTCCAGCCTCCTCTGCCAAGGATGGTTTGCCATTTTGCCCCCTGCTGCTGATGCCTCTGGTCAAATGGAGATGAATTGGGACGATAAAAGAGAATTTTAAAACACAGCTGCTGAAAACCTGAAATAAAAACACTCAGCAGGTCAGGCACTGAGTGAATGTTTCAGGTCTGAGGCCCTTCACCAGATATGGGAAAGAGAGATGACATGAAAGTTTTAAGTTGCAGAGAGAGTGGGAGGGAGGGATGGACAGGACAAGGGGAATATCTCTGATAGGGTGAGACCAAATTGATTAGCGTGGCAGATTATGATTCCTTGTCTATGTTATGTGTTTCTACTGGCAAGCAGAGACATGCCCAGCAAGTCAGGCTGTACAAGGAACTAGGCTGCTCTATATTGGGAATATAACTAGAACATAGAACATAGAACAGTACAGCACAGCACAGGCCTTTCAGCCCAAATGTGCCAACCTATATAAACACCTACTCCCTGATCAATCTAACCCTTTTCTCCTACACAGCCCATAAACCTCCATTTTACTTTCTTCCATGTGCCTATCTAAGAGCCTTTTAAATGTCCCTATTGTATCAACTTCTACCACCATCCCCAGCAGTGCGTTCCAGGCACCCACCACTCTGTGTAAAATACCTGTCCTTGACATCTCCCATAAACTTTCCCCCTCTGACCTTAAAAGGATGTCCTCTGGTACTGGCCATTGCCGCCCTGGGAAAACAGCCCATATCTTTGAAAAAGATGTCAATTTTTACCTCAGCACAAATCTCAACAGGAATTACAGCACCACTTCTCAGCCTAGTGGAACCCACAGAGCTCACCAGCAGCTTAATCCTCCACAAACCTCAGTGAAGGGTCCCTCTCAACAGTGCGGTGTACGGACTGGGACAGGCATCCTCCTTTGTTTGCAGTGCATGGCTCTCACAGACCTTCAGGCACGCACAGACAGCCCGATATCCCCAGGATGATCTCTAAACAGGATTGGACAAGGATGAATTGCACATGTTTCCTGCTCTGTGTACCTCTGGGATTCAAGAACACTACGATTCAGTTGGATAAGCGGTGTGACTCATCCTACAATGTTGCAATCGCAAAATACAATCAAACTTCTGATTAATCCAAGTGTTCAGACAAAAGATGCTGTGCAATCCATTGTCTGACCCACCTTCAGTCAGTGAGAATGTTCTCTTCTTTGTTGGATTTGACCCATTCTGCTCTCACCATTTCTAATTCCCCTGAACAAGTTTTAGCTTCAGTACTTCTACCCTCAGTTGGTTGATTTTCCCTTCCTCGATCATCACCTCTGTCGCTGGTCACACCTGCCTATCACAGACATCGCTCTTTGATCTTTTCCTGCCCTCAATTCTCCCACTCTGTATTTCTTCAAAGACTGCTCATCTCTTCAGTTTTAATAAATATTTATCGACTCGTAATGTTAACTCTGTTTCTTTCTCCACAGATGTTGCCCAACCCACTGAGTATAAAGTGATGAAGTTGTACAGCACAGGAACAGGCCCTTCAGTTCACTACATCCATGCCCAGATGTTTGCCCAGCTACATTAATACCTACATTAGGTCCATTTCCTTTTATGCCTTGCCTATGTAAGTGTCTGTCTAGATGCCTCTTAAGATTAAGATATCTTTATTAGTCACATGTACATTGAAACACACAGTATAATGCACCTTTTTGCGTAGAGTGTTCTGGGGACAGCCTGCTAGTGTCGCCACCCTTCCGGCGCCAACATAGCATGCCCACAACTTCCTAACCTGTACGTCTTTGGAATGTGGGAGGAAACCGGAGCACCCGGAGGAAACCCAAGCAGACACGGGGAGAACGTACAAACTCTTTACAGGCAGCGGCGGGAATTGAACCTGGGTTGCTGGCTCTGTAAAATGTTATGCTGACTACTACACTACCATGCCGAGCGATTGCATCTGATTGCACCACCTCCTCTGGCAGCACGTTCTAGATATCATCCACTCTCTGTGTAATAAAAACTTAACCCTCAGATCACCTTTAAAACTTCTAATTCTCACCTTAAACCACTGCCCTCTTGTTTTTGATACTCCTACCATGCGAAAAAGATTCTGATCATCTACCTTACATGCGCCTCGCACGATGTACGTACTTCTATCAGGCCATCCCTCAGTCTCTTTCACTCAGGGAAAACAAGCTCAGCCTCTCCAATCTCTCCCCATAACTAAGGCCGTCCAATCCAGGCAACATCCTGGTGAATCTCCTCTGCACCCTCTCCCGAACATCCTTCCCATCCTTTACCGAGTTGGTAAATATTTATTAAAACTGAACAGGTGAGCAGTCTTTGAACAAATACAGAGGTAGGGAGAATTGAGGACAGGAAAAGATCGAAGAGCGATATCTGTGATAGGCAGGTGCGACCAGTGACAGAGGTGTGGCCACCCGAACTCTGGCATTTTCTGGTTTTCTTTCAGATTTCCACCTTCTGCATTTTCCTGGATCTGAGTTAATATGTCAACAGAAAGCTTGAATTTTTAGACCACAAAAACAGGCAGAATGTTATGAAAAATATGAAGGTGTGCAGCCGATACAGTGAGGAGCCAACGTGAAGATGTGAGATGGGCCACGCTGCAGAATGTTCATTACCAGCCAGCCACCTCCAGTTTTTAATGGTGTTTAGTTGCTTCACCATGAGCTAAACAAATATTCACAGACAAACTGAATCCCTTCACTTTTGAAGTACAAGAAAATTCAGTGGAGGAATTTTATAAAATAAATATTACAAAAGTTATAAACCATTTAGAGACGCAAGAGACTACAGATGCCGGAAGCTGGAGCAACACACAATCTGCTGAAGGAACTCAAGGGGGTCGAGCAGCACCTGCAGGGGGACGAAGGGATTGTTGATGTTTCGGATTGAAACCACGCATCAGGACAGAGGTGTGTTCTCCTCACCCCCCACCCCCCCCCACCCCGCCTATCTCTTTCTCTTTCTCTCTCCCTCTCCCTCGCTCTCTCTTCCCGCTATCTCCCTCTCTCTTTTTCCCTCTCTACCTCTCTCCCTCTCTCCCTCCCTCCCTCCCCTTCCAATCCTCCTCCGGTCCTCCCAGTTATGTCCCCTTTCCCATACCCCATCCTCCATTTCCCCCATCACCAATTTTCATCCCCCTCCCCCTCCTGGTTCATTCCAACTACTCCCACACGTTTCACCCACAGGCTTCGCCTCCCCTATCCGGATCCGGTCCCACCTGCCCTACACCTCTCCCCTAATGGTTCCCTCCTTCGCTGATTCTAGCACTACTTATCTCCCTCCAGCAGCTGTCTCCCAAGTGGCTCCATCTGCCTCTTTTGTCTGCCTCCATCTATCATCCCCCTGCCTCTGTCTCCTGACTCCACCCCTCCCACATCCCTAACCCCTCCTCAGTCCAGTTCCGGCCTCTGACTGTTGTGAAATGAAAACCCTCTATGTGAGGATTATCCTGAGTTCCCACCACCAACAAACACCTTAAATAACTCTCCTTACCTGTCAGGAAGAGAATTCAGGTCAGGTTTCTGAAGAGATACCCCAGCACCAAACCTCAGGAAATTGTCTCTGCGCTCTGAGTGAAATTTGATCCAAAAGCATTATTGGAACAAAATCATGAGACATTTATTCTCATGGGGGGTATGTCACTGGTCTCAGAAACAATGACAATAATCCTATCATACCAACAGTCTGATACATATTAGAACAATATTCAGAGTTTGTATAAAACTAAGACTCTGAAGTACAACTCCAAAACAATAAACATCTGGAAATCTAAAACAAAAAAATTATTGAGGATACTCAGCAGGTCAGGCAGCATCTGGGGAGAGAGATTCAGCGTTCATGTTTCAAGCTGAAGTTCAGACAAAAGGTCACGAATTTGGAACATGATTTCGCTCCACAGATGCTTCCTGCTATTTCCAGTCTGCTTTGTTTTTATTTTATATTAAGTTGAATTGCTGTTAAGTAATCAGCGTGTGAATTTATATTCAGAGTATTATTGATAACACTCCAGTGGTGTTTCAAGTCCCTATACATGATGTTCACTCCTTTGAACACAGGCTGTCATGGGTCAGTAGATAAGGATAATGTAGATTAATTCCTACTTATTAGGCAGTGCTCACAATTCCTTTATTATAAGACAGCTGTCTCATGACGAGGTTATCTGAAGCACAGCTCCCACAATACCGAGCTTATCGAAAGCACATACCACCAGGCTCAAGGACAGTTTCTATCCCGCTGATATAAGACTATCGAATGGTCCGCTAGTATGATAAGATGGACTCTTGACCTCACAATCTACCTCGTTCTGAACTTCTACCTTATCATCTGCCTGCTCTGTACCTTCTCAGTAACTGTAACACTTTATTCTGCATTCTGTTATTGTTTTCCCTTGTACTACCTCAATGCACTGATGTGATGAAATGATCTGTATGGATGGCATGCAAAACAAAGTTTTTCACTGTACCTCAGTACATGTGACAGTAATGAACCAACTTACCAATTTTATCGACTTCAGTCTTGCTTTCAGGCTCTTGTGTACAGCCGTAGCATCCCAGATTCCTTCCTGACCTCTGGTGCTGTCGATGTGGAGTTTACACGTTCTCCCTGTGAGTGCGTGGGCTTCACCTGGGTGTTCCGGTTTCCTCCCACATCCCAAGGATGTGCTGGTTGGTAGGTTAATTGGCCTCTGTATTTTGTCCCTCGTGCTGGTTAATGACAAAAAAAAAGCAAAGGGGAGTTGATGGGCACATGTGTGAGAGACAATAAGTTGCAGGTGTACAGGGAAATAAGGAGAAGGGGAATGGGACTGATGGGATTGCTCCCATGAAGCTGATGGGCTGAATAGCCTATTTCTGTGTTGTTATGAGTACGATAAGCCAGTCTGCAAAGCCCTCCCTCTCCACCATTCATACCAAAAGCTCCTCCCTCACCACCACTCAGGGCCCTAAACAGTCCTTCCAGGTGAGACAGTCCTTCACGTGTGAATCCATCGGTGTCACTTATTGCATCCGGTGCTCCCGGTGCGGCCTCCCCTACATCAGTGAGACCCGATGCAGATCGGGGGATCGCTTCATCGAGCACTTTCACTCCATCCGCCATACCAGCTGGGATCTTCCGGAGGCCAGCCACATTCCCATACTGACATGTCTGTCCACGGCCTCCTCTACTGCCAAGTTAAGGCTAGGCACATTTTCGAGGAATAGCACCTCATATTCTGCCTTGGTAGTCTCCGACCTGACGGCATGAACATCAATTTCTCCAGCTTCCAGTAACCACTCTCGTCTGTCCCCTATTTTCCCTTATCCCACCTGCCCCATCACCCCTTCCTTTACCCCTCCTACTGCCCTCTCGACCTACCCATTACCCACACGTTCCTCCCTCCGCTTCCCCTCCTCACCTCCTTCCTTTTATTCCATGGCTCACCGTCCTCTCCTATCACATTCCTTCTTCTTCAGCCCTTTGTCATTTGCACCTTTCACCTCCCAGCTTCTTGCCATCATTCCCACTCCCCCCACCCCCCCACCTGCCTATCAACTCCCTTCACCTGGATCCACCTACCACCTGCCAGGTCTTGCTCCAGCCCGTCCCCTCCCACCCTTTTATCCTGACTATCTCCCCTCTTTCTTTCCAGTCCAGATGAAGGGTCGCAACCCAAAAGGTTGACTGGAAAGAAAGAAGGGAGATAGTCAGTATAAATGCTGCCTGACCCACAAAGTTCCTCCAGCTTTTTGTGTGTTGCTAAAGAACTTTTAAGGCAAGACATTGGCATTGGTCCTGAAGGTATCTTTGCTGCATTTATCTATAGCCACAGCAGGATTTACTCAACATGATAAAGATCTGGGTGGCCAACCACTCAAGCTGACAGGCAGCTCTCTCGAAATACCACATGTCCAATGTACCATCCCCTGCCAGTATCCAATATTTCAATATTCTCAGCAATGAGGAACCCACCTCTGATCTGCTCCCATGTTATTCCAAACATTCCAAGAAATGCTCTATTTGTCTCACAGCCTGACAACCTCGAGGATCTCTCCACTACTTTGTTCCTATGAAGCCCTTTCCTGTTTCAGGGAAAAGACTAGTTGAAGTATATTGAACTTTACCGAATCCATGGTATACATCATGTGTCTTCGATGACACAGTGGAGAGGGAACGTTAAGCTATCCAATACACACTGGACCGGTGCTGGCTGGGTTTCATGGAACAATATGAGTGAAGCCTGAACCTCTATTCTCTCATATTCTCATATAACATAGAAGGCCATTCAGCCCATCAAATCTGTGCCAGCTCACAGAGTAATCCCATTTCATAGAACATAGAACAATACAGCACAGGAACAGGCCCTTCAGCCTATGATGTCATACAGAACTTATTAAACTAGCAATTAAGCACCTAACTAAACTAATCCCTTCTGTCTAAACAAGGTTCATATCCCTCCATTCTCTGCACATTCATGTGCCTATCTAAGAGCCTCAAACGCCTCTATCGTATCTGCCTCCACCCCCACCCCGGCAGCACATTCCAGGCACCCACCACTGTCTGTGTAATAAGCTTGCCCAGCACATCTCATTTGAACTTACCCCCTGTCAATTTAAATACATGCCCTCTAGTATTAAACATTTCGACTCTGGGAGAAAGATACCGGCTGTGTACTCTATCTATGCCTCTCATTATTTTATAAACTTCTATCAGGTCTCTCTTCAACCTCTGCCACTCCAGAGGAAATAATCCAAGTTTGTCCAACCTCTCCTTATAGCACATGCCCTCTAATCCAGGCAGCATTCTGGTAAACTTCCTCTGCACCCTCTCCAAAGCCTCCATATCCTTTCTATAATGGGGCGACCAGAATTGAATGTAATAGTCCAGGTGCAGCCTAACCAGAGTTTTATAAAGCTGCAACATAACTTCCTGACTCTTGAACTCAATGTCTTGACAAATAAAGGCAAGCATGCCAAACGCCTTCTTTACCACCCTATCAACCTGTGCATCCACTTTCAGGGAGCTATGGACTTGGACTCCAAGATCCCTCTGTAAATCAATGTTGTTCAGGGTCCTGCCATTAACTAATTAACCAATTAATCTACCAATGCTTGGGGAAAACCCATGCGGTCACAGGGAGAATGTGCAAACTCCACACACCTAGCGCCTGAGGTCAGAATGGAACTCAGGCCCCTGGAGCTGTGTTACACTGTGTTGCTGCCTAACTATGCTTTTACTGTTCTGGGAGTGTTTGATGGGACACTGTAGAGGAAATTTTACTCTTAATGTAGCGCATGCTGTCTCTGTCCCAGGAGTATTCGATGGGACGATGTAGAGGAAGCTTTTCTCTATATGTCACCCCTGCCCTGGGAGTGTTAAGACCTTTAATGCATTATTGAATAAAATGGTCCTTCCAATCAATATCAAATAGTTATACCCACCAGATCCCTACGGTGGTTCCTCCATTTATTCCTTCCGATGGCCAATCCTTTTACAGGGAATTGTTTAGTTTCAGAGTACATTGGAGATTTTAGTATCGCCAGCACATCCTGGAAACCATCCCTACAAACTACTACTCACCACAAATGCAGGGGGGATCAGGTGAGACATCAGAGAGTGAGACCTTCTGTTGTATAACACAGGATGCAGAAATTGAATAGTTGGATCTCCCAGACGGAAGGTGGAAGGAAGAACTTGTGACTGGTAATTCTGGGAGTCTGTGTCGTCCCCCTGCTGGGAACTTTACCACGCTGGAGCAGAGTCATGAGATTGGACAGATTGTATAACCTGCAACAATATCCAATGAGGTAGCCCGCCACCTGGCCCATGTGACTCTGAAAGCCCCTCAGATGGGAGGGGTTTAATCTGCCTTGTGACATAGATCCTTGATGTTGTATAATTGCCTCCTGGCTCAATGTGATGTCACCGGGACAAAGGTTTAAGCCTGGGTTACTCACTATGGGTGGTGTTACTGTGAGACGACGAGGCAGTGTGTGACCTTTGGGAAGATCAGAACAATTTAATATTAAAGTAGGTAGTGCAAGTAAATACCTTTAATTCCAATCTATTCAAATTAATATAATTATCGTCCCTAAAATAGACCCACTACATTCCAGTTACAGAATCTGGAATTAACGTAAATTACTTTTAGATTAAAAGATTCTTGAAGTAATCAGTGTCTCAGGAAAGTGAAGTCAAATTATCACCACATTAACTGGGACTGCAGATTCATGGAACTATTGTGTGCAATCAGTGTTGAAGATAGCAAAAGATTGTAGCTTCAAAGATTGTAACCACATGGAACTTTATGTAGGTTGTCAAAGGCAAACATCTTCAGCACTGGTGTGTGGGATGAGCAGGAATATCTTATACTTATTGGGAGGCCATTCAGTCCAATATGTGCATGCTAGTTCCCAGGGGAGAAGTCCCATCAGTCTCATTCCTGCCCTCCTCATTTCCCCATCCCCTTGCAACTTATTCTCTCTCATACATGCCCCTCAACTCCCCTTTGATTTTTTTTTCCCCATTTACCTACACTAAGGGGTAACTTACAATAGCCAACTAGCCAGCATAGCTTTGGGATGTGGGAGGAAACCGGAGCACTTAGGGGAAACGCAGGAAAAACTTTGCCGCACAAGGTCAGTATCAAGCAAAAAACAAACTACTGGAAGAACTCAGCGGGTCAAACTGCATGAGGGTCTGGACCCGAAATGTCAACTACCCCTTTGCTGCTTCAGCTGCTGAGTTCCTCCAGTAGTTTGTTTTTTTGGCCCAGATTCCAGCATCTGCAGTCTCTTGTGTCTCCAGAGGTCAGTATTGAACCTGTGTCCCTAGAGCTCTGAGAGATCAGCATGAACTGCTCTGGACCCTTCGTCCATTCCTCATAAAAAATTGTCATAAGCAGAAAGTCCAAGGATAATAAAATGGTGGGATTACCAGAACATTAATTGGTGGTTGTATAGTGGGCAGCAATGCACAAAGCTTCTTCAACATTGTCCCATCAAACATTCCCAACTCATGACTCCACTGGAGACACAAGATGTTGGAATCTGGAGCATCAAACAATCTGCTGGAGGAACTCGGTGGATCGAGCAGCATCTGTGGGAGGAAAGAAATTGAAAGACCTGAAATGTTGACAATTCCTTTCCCCCCAGACATGCTGTTCGACCCGCTGAGCCCCTCCAGCAGATTGTTTACTGTTCATAACTCCACAGATTAGAAAGAGCAAAGCTTCTTCCACTCTGAACCAATTCCCTCACACAGGGCAGGGACAGCGCGGGTTAGTTACCATGTTAAAGCTCTGTCTACACATTTACAGCAATCAGCCACTGGGAGTTTCTTCAACAGCTACCGAAAGGCTCGTCATTGATTTGAAAATTTGACAGGAGTTTATCTCACGTGTAAGCCCATCACTGCTCCAGCTGTGTCAGCTTGACACTTAGATGTAGGAGGATTTTGATTTTGTATTCATCCAGTACAGGACCCATGGTGCGGTGAATCCTTTAATAGTGCCAGCAGAGCTGTGTGCTGCTTTTAACACATGTTTGTTTCAGAATTGGAAATTTAAAAATTGCCCAGCGGGTCAGGAAGCATCTGTGGAGAGAGAAACAGTCAACATTTCAAGTTCCAACACTGCTTCTCCCCCCATGGACTCTGCTGGGCCCACTGGACATTTCCAGCATCCCCTGCTTTTATCTCTGATTTCCGCTTTCCTCTGTACCTGAGCTGGGCACGTTTGATGAATTAACTCTGGAAGAGCTTTAACATGGTAACTAACTCACACTGTATCTGGCCTGTGCATGGTTGTTGGGACGGAGAAGTTTTGTCCCATGGAGTCGTGACTTGGGAATGTTGGAACAATGTCAAAGAAGCTTTATACTTTGTTACTCATCATTTCTCCTCCAATTAATTAACGATCTCATGATCCCACTACTGTGACTTTTCATTACTTTTACACTCACTGCCAATGATTTTTCTTTCTTTTATGAAGAATAAACAGGATTCTGGTCAGGCGTCTGCCTCAGCCCACACCGAGACCTCTGACAGATCCGGTGGGACACAAGAACAGAATTGAGACACCCCTCAGCTCTTCTGAGGAAGGTTGACTGGCTTCACTTTCTACAGATGCAGCTTGACTAGCTGGGTTCTTCCAGCATTTCCTGTCTTCGTAAGAGAACTAAAACTGCTTGCACAACACAAGTGGGCCACTGAATTGTGGAGCCTCACAATTAGAGGACAGAAGATGAGTGAGACTACATACCAGTCTCATAGACTGGACATATGGTCATGAAGCCCCTCCAGTGGAGGGGGTTGAACTGCTTCGTGACATTGATTCTGGCTCAGGGGATAAGCCCTGGTAACACACAATGGGAAGAGCTAGAGAGACAGCAGGCTGGAACAAATAGACAAAAAGGGAAAGATCAGATCAAGTTAATGTTACTGCAAGTACTGCAAGGAAATACCTCTAATTCAAATTAAATATAATCATAGTCACTAAAATAGCCCCATTATATTCCTGTTACAGATACTGAAATTAAAATGAATTGCTTTTTTATTAAAAGACTCTTGAAGTAATCAGTGTCTCAGGATGGTGGAGAGAGAGAAATCAAATCAGCACTGCAATAAATGGATCTGCAAATAGGTCACTGGATTCACAGAACAGATCTGGTTAAACCAAAACCATCGGTTTGGAAGACAAGTTTGAAGCAGTATGCTTGATTGGTAATGTAGCAACAAGGGGTTGTAGATTTTGGAAATCTGAAATGAAAACTAGAAGTACACAGCTGGTCAGGCAGCATCTGTGGAGAGAGAAAGAGCTAACATTTCAGGTCAATGACCTTCAACCAGTTCTGTTATGAGGTGATCAACCTGGAACAATAAGTCTGATTCTCTCAGCACAGATGCTGCCTGACCTACAGAGAGCGTTTAAACCTTCATTTCGGCATGCTTCGTTATTGCGAAGAAGTCACCGGGGGAAGACCCTGGTCGTGTGACTGTGTAACCCTACAACCGGACGTGGCGTGGCATCACTGTCGATCCTGGGTGCTGTGTGTCACATTGTGATGGCACATGGAAATGGTTATACAGCACGGGATGGAGTTCTATGGGACGAACTGGTAGTGGGAGTGACCCTTGTCCACAAATAAAGGAAAAGGAACCATTTAATATTAAAGTACTTCAACAAAATATTTTTAATTGCAAGTTTACTCATAATCACAAGAATAAAACCACTGTTTTCCATTGCAAATTCTAGAATTATTAGTCACTTTACATTAAAGATTTATGAAGTGCAGAGAGAATTCGAATCATTGGCGCATGAACTAGGACTGGAGAAAGGTCATTGGATTCACACAGCACGCTGGATTGGAGCAGACCCAGTATTGGAAGCCAGATGAAACTGCTTCAGTGATTGCAGGATCTTTACAGATTACTGGGTGAGAGCTTGACTGGCAGCTGAGAGCTGGCTCAGCTTCCATTAGCTCTGGACTTTGATGTAAGAATCCACCCCTAGTTTAATTTGTGTGTCAATCAAGTTCCTATTGACGTGCAGAGGTTCTTTTATTCTGTGTGATTATCATGCTGGACCTGAGCTGGTGAACTTCATTGATATTGGTATTGGTATTGGTATTAGTTTATTATTGTCACTTGTACTGAGGTACAGTGAAAAACTTTGTCTTGCGTACCGATCGTACAGGTCAATTCATTACACAGTGCAGTTACATTGAGTTAGTACAGAGTTCATTGATGTAGAACAGGTAAAAACAATAACAATAAAGTGTCACAGCTACAGAGAAAGTGCATTGCAGGTAGACAATAAGTGCAAGGTCAAAACAAGGTAGATTGTGAGGTCAGAGTCCATCCCATCATATAAGGAAGCCGTTCAATAGTCTTATCACAATGGGGTAGAAGCTGTCCTTAAGCCTGGTGATACGTGCCCTCAGGCTCCTGTATCTTCCACCTGATGGAAGAGGAGAGAAGAGAGAATGACCCGGGTGGGTGGGGTCTTTGATTATGCCGGCTGCTTCACCAAGGCAGCGAGAGGTAAAGACAAGAGTCCAAGGAGGGGAGGCTGGTTTCCATAAGCTGCTGCATCACCAACATCCCTGGATGGGCTCGAACCACCAACCTTTCAGCTAACAGTCGAACGCGCTGACCGATTGTGCCACAGAGACAACGTAGGTCCACCATGCTTAACAATTCTTACCTAAGTGGATGATGCTTGGAGAACCAATATCAAGGGACTTTTACCTGGCGTTGAAGGTATCAATCTTCAACTACCTGATGGCTTCACTCTATCCAATCCATAATGCATCAAGCCTGAGCACGCTTGATGGAAAGTGTAGGTGGAGGTTTACCTGTGTTCTACCTCCAGTGGGAATGTTTGATAGGACAGTCCAAACAATCCTTAACCGTTTTTCCTGCAAACACACTTTGAGTAGACCGTTTGACCGATGCACTTCCACCTACAAAATCCCTTTTGTTCCAGAGAGCAGACTAGCTTCAGATCAAGCATGGGTTATTTCTGTCTCACCCTATAAACCATTGGGCAGGAGGGATACAAACTGCCTGGTGTACTGGAAAATATTACATGGTTGGAAGCTGGGAGGAAGAACATATTCTGGGAGTCTGTGTTACCTGCTGGGAACTTTCCATCCTGGAGCAGAGTTGGAACTTGGAGCGATCGTACACCCTGGGACGGCGTCCAGTGGGACTCCCACAGGAGCAGGGTGTGGCCATGTGACTGTGTAACCCCTCGAGTGGGTGGGCTTTTGTGGCAGATTCTGGATGCTACGTGATTGGCTCTTGGCTCCTTTGTGATGTCACCTGGATACCGATTTAAGCCCTGGTTGCGCATGATGAGTGACAGTTCTGTGGAGGAGCTGGCAGTGTGTGTGACCTTAGTCCAAATAAATCAGCACAATTTAACATTATGGCAGTAACTTAATCACAGGCTATTAATGACAAGTATATCTACTTTATCCATAATTTTGATCACTAACTAGTGCCACTGTCTTTCTTGTTACATATTCTAGAAATATTAGTTTTGTCCCAGAGAGGTGGGAAGAGACGGAAATTAATTCATCTTATTAACTGAGACTGGAGGAAGGTCACTGGTTGTACAGAGGACATCTGGTAGGATCCATTAGACCTTAAGATATAGGAGCAGAATTAGACCATTCAGCCCATCGAGTCTGCTCTGCCATACAGTCATGGCTGATTTCCTTTTAAACTTTATTTATACAGCACGGTAATAGACCCTTCCCACCCAACAAGTCCGCACCGCCCATTTAAACCCATGTTAACCTACCCGTATGTCTTTGGAATGTGGGAGGAGACCGGAGCACCCGGAGGAAACCCACGCAGACACAGGGAGAACATACAAACTCCTTACAGACGGCGACGGGAATTGAACCCATATCACTGGGGCTGTAATAGCCTCACGCTAACCGCTACACAACCGTGCCGTCCAACCCCATTTCTCAACCCCATTCGCCCACCTTCTCCCTTAACCCCCTTACCATTCAAGAACCTATTAATCTCTGCCTTAAATGCACCCAATGACTTGGCCTCCACAGCCTCCATGGCAATGAATTCCACAGATTCACCACCCTCTGGCTGAAGAAATTCCTCCTCATCTCAGTTCTAAAGAGACATTCCTTTATTCTGAGGCCGTGCCCTCAGATCCCAGAATCTCCTACTAATGGAAACATCCTCTCCACGTTTACTCTTTCCAGGCCTTTCAGTTCTTGGTAGGTTTCAATGAGATCTCCCCTCCCTCTGAACTTGAGTACAGGCCCAGAGACATCAAATGCTCCTCAGGACACTTCTTCTCAAACATGGAGTAAACTAAGAAGCTTTAGCAAGGATTGTAAAGATGAGGAATTTTGATTTTGCCAGTTTGAGGGTGGCGCCAGGTGTTGAGAGCTGGTTTAAACTTTGGAGTGACTAGTTTAATGGGTCATTGCAGAGAGAGCCTCAACCTCTATCTAAGAATGAGAGATGGATGATAGAAGACGCAAGGAAAAGAACTCAATGGAAGGTTAAGAAAAAGTAAGAAAAAGGGGCAATGCGAAGTCAGAAATAATCAATTAACAACCAGAAAACCTAAGAAGAAAGAAGTAAGAAAAATGAGAGAAGGACGATGTTGCAGACCAGTGATATACTTCCACGATGCTATCGGGAGTTCCAGGATTCTGAATTAATAACAATGAAGGAACAAATTAACATGGTGTATGACTAGGAGGTGAAGTGAAGGTGTGTGTTACCATTTGCCTCCAGCCCTTCGCTGTCTCACTGGGAGAGGGCAGAATAAAGTGTGAAAATTCAGACAGTAAGTTTTTTAAAATCTTACCAGCAGTGCCCTAGAGCAAAGTAGCATGTTTCTCAACAAAAATCGTCTTCCAGGTTGATTCCAGGGTGAGGGACATCTTGAATCAGCATACAAGCATGTTTTCTTTTGATTTACAAAGATATTAGAGGGCAAGGTGCAGGATCCAGTCCTTGTGGTTGTTGAAGGAGTTTAGAGTCAGAGAGATACAGCACAGAAACAGGCCCTTCGGCCCACTGAGTCTGCACTGACCATCAACCACCCTTTACGCCAATTCTACATTACTCCCATTTTCATACTTCCCATTACTTTCTACCACTCACATACACACACAAGGGTCAATTTACAGCGGCCAATTAACCTACCAACTCGCACATCTTTGGGACGTGGGAGGAAACGAGAGCACCCGGGGGAAATCCACGTGGTCACAGGGAGAGCGTGCAAACTCCACACAGACAGCGCCCGAGGTCAGGATTGAACCTGGGTCTCCGGCGCTGTGAGGCAGTGGCTCTACCAGCTACGCCACTGTGCTGTCCTCATTATCAATGATGTTGGAAAATTAGGTGAGCAGTCCAGTCTGGAGACTACTAGGAGCTGAGAGCTAACTTCAAGAAAAAGGACCACTTTGGTTATAATCCAGATTGTACATGTGCAAAGGTAAAGGTAGGGAGTTGAACTGATGGCTGGTGGAGTGGTGTGGGAATGAGACCTCCAATATTATGAGGCACTCTGAGCAGGATGGAGCAGGAAGGAACGTCAGTATTGGAGTGGGTTCCATCCAAGCTAGACTGAGATCATCAGGGTCTTCATGGAAGTGAGTAATAATTAGAAATTGTGTTTAAGCTATACGGTTAGAGACAGTAATTAAGCAAGGGGAATGTGGAAAAAATATTATAGTACAAATTCAGGTTACAGTGCACGGCCTAGTAAAACATCCTTTGTCTAAAAATTTCACTTAAGGAGCATTGTTGCAAATAGTAGAGTTGTCATCTCATAGCTGCAGCCAGTCAGGTTCAATCCTGACCTCCGGTGCTGTCTGTGTGGAGTTTGCATGTTCTCCCCGTGACCGTGTGGGTTTCCCTGGCTGCTCCAGTTTTCTCTCACATCCCAAAGACGTGCGGGTCGGTAGGTTAATTGGCCGCTGTAAATTGCCCCTACTGTGTAGGTGAGTCGTAGAATCTGGGGGGAATTGATGGGAATGTGGGGAGAACAAAATGGGAGTTGTGTAGGATTAATGTAATGTAAATGGGTGCTTGATAGCACAGACACGGTGGGCCGAAGGACCTGCTTACTGCAGTATGATTCATTCAATTCTAGGAATAAACTGAGTAAATTATGTGTGCGAATTAATTCAGCAGCCAGTAACTGAGGCCTGGTTGGAAAATACTGAAGGAGATGCAGAGCTGGATCCTCTTTTGCAAGTATAAGAGAATAGTAGATGGATATTTAGAACTTAATCCCAAGTGCGTGGTGATACATTTTGGGAAGTCAGATAGGGGAAGGGCATATACAGTAAATGGCAGGGCGCTAAGGAATGTTGAGGAACAGAGAGATCTTATGGTCCAAATCCATTGTTCCCTGAAAGTGGCAACACGGTTTGATTGGGTAGTGAAGAAGGCGTATGTCATGCTTTCCTTCATAGTCAGGACATAGAATATAAGAGCTGGACTCTTTTGTTGCATCTTTTTAGGACACTAGTTCGGCCGCACTTGGAGCACTGTGCACAGTTCTGGTCACTACACCATCGGAAGGATGTGATTGCACAGGAGAGGGCGAAGAGGAGAATATTGCTTGGATTGGAGGACTTTCATAAAGAGGAGAGCTTACATCGCCTGTTTTCCATGAAGTGGGGTGACCTGATATATATAGAGGCACAGATGGGTCAGATGGTCAGACTCCTTCTCCCGTGGTAGGGGCATCAAACACAAGAGGGCATTGGTTTAAGATGAGAGGAAGGAGTTTTAAAAGGGAACTGAGGGGTAAGTTATTTGCACAGAGAGTGGATGATATCTGGAACTCACTGCCTGATGAGGTGGTGGAACCAGATACAATCACTGCATTTAAGAGGCATTTGGACAGACACTTAAATAGTCACGGTATAGAAGGATATGGTCCTAATGTGGGAAAGTGAGATTAGTGCAGATGGGCAAAAAGGTCGGCATGGACGTGGTGGGCCGAAGGGCCTGTTGCTGTGCTGTATGACTCTATGACTCTATTGATGAGGATACGTGAAGGGAAGCAGGTGCTAGAAACGTCATCAGCAGAATTAAGAAATGGAAGAGGATTTAAGGCTGCCGTGGGGATTGTGGATAAGCCTTCTGACAGCAGCTGTGAAGCAGTAACATGCATAAATGCAGTGAATAGATGAGTAGAAAAAACAGAGCACGGTTTTAAAGGAGGATTTTTTAAAAATTAGGATAAGTGTATAACCTAGGGTATTTCTTGAGTGAGTTCAGGACCGTCTTCTGCAACGAAGGTCCCAGAACCAACAAAGGTCAGGTCATATTATACTTAGTAATGAACACTGAGCCAGATTTAGTGAACACCCAATGGTGCATGAACATTTATCTAATAGGAATCATGTTATGATCAAGGTCAATGTAGCATTTGAAAGGGAGAAATGTGCAACACCTGCTA
This sequence comes from Pristis pectinata, assembly GCF_009764475.1. Taxonomy (NCBI): domain Eukaryota; kingdom Metazoa; phylum Chordata; class Chondrichthyes; order Rhinopristiformes; family Pristidae; genus Pristis; species Pristis pectinata. The sequence goes on along the minus strand of NC_067435.1, from coordinate 14,820,879 downwards.
AGAATACAAATTTTGGGCAAGGCTGACTTCAGCACAGTGATAGGGAGGCGCTCTGCAGTAAATTGGGTGCATCTGTTGATGGCTAAATGTCAGGACAATGTGACTCAGAACTGGTTTGTAGCCCTTAGTTGGAAGTGACCCACCGGCATGTCACAGCTTGGATGACTGACAAGTAAGGGAGAAAAGGAAAAAGCACATTAGGAACACCAATTCACTACTTTGAGGAAGAGTTTGATAATCATCTGGCCAATGTTTACCCCTTAGTTATTGCAACTAAACCAGATTATATCACATTGCTGTGTTTGGGATCTTGCTGCACACAAATGGACGAATACATTTCCTATACAACAGGATCCATGCATCAGGAGTCGAAGCAGTGGAAGGAATGCACCACCTTACCTGCTACCCACCCACCTGTCACCCACCTCCTGTGGAAGAGCCCACTGTTCCCACACTGGCCTCATCATCCACCAGACCAGTGGGAAGTAAATCATCCTCAATCCTGAGAGACTGCGTAAGAAGAAAAAAATTACAAAAGGGACTACAATTCAGATGTATTTGATTAGCAAGGCATTTCGGGATGTTCTGAGCTTGTGAAAAGGCATTCTCTTTCCAACTAAATTACATTAAAATGTGATGTTAATGTATTGCGAGCTAGGGCTTTTCTCTTTGGAGCGACAGAGGATGAGAGGCAACTTGATGGAGGTGTACAAGATTATGAGAGGGATAGGTAGAGTGGACAGCCAGCACCTTTTCCCCAGGGCAGCAATAGCCAATACCAGAGGGCATCTGTTTTAAGTGAGAGGAGGAAAGTTTAGAGGAGATGTCAGAGGCAGGTTTTTCACACAGAGAGTGGTGGGTGCCTGGAACGCACTGCCGGGGGGTGGTGGTAGAGGCTGATACACGAGGGACATTTAAAAGACTCTTGGACAGGCACATGGATGTAGGAAAAATGGAGGGTTATGGGCTGTGTAGGAGGGAAGGGTTAGGTTGATTGTGAGGTAGGTTTATATAGGTCAGCACAACATCATGGGCCAAAGGGCCTGTACTATACTGTTCTATGTTCCATGTTGTATGTAAAAATTTTAATAGATTAAGTAACTCGTAAAACAGGGGCAAATAGCTTTCATAGTCGGCAATGTTGTTTTTGTCTTAAAAGCAATTAAACCTTGTAAGCTGGGAAGTTAGAAGCAGTGAAGACCCAAGAGGAAATGTGGTTTTTACATATAAATCATCTAAATATCATGGACAAGTATAGAAGCTAATCAAAAAGGATAACTGAATGCAGGAATTTGTTTATCGAGGATTAGTGTTTCACAGGTAGAAGTTAGGCTACTGACGTACTATGTTCTGATCGTAGCATGCCTGGATACATCCAGCAGTTAGAGCCATAGAGATTGTACAGAAACAGGCCCTTTGGCCTACCGAGTCCATGCCAACCATTGACCACCATCTACAATAACCCGACCTTAATTCCATTCTTAAAATTTTTTTTGCATTCTTATCAACTTCCACCCACCTCCCCCCCCCCACCACTCACCTTCGCACTGCGAGTCATTTACAGCAGTCAATTAACCTACCAACCTGCACGCCTTTGAAACCGGAGCACCCAGAGGAAACCCATGCACTCACAGGGAGGACGTGCAAACTCCACACAGACCGCGCCGGAGGTCAGGATTGAACCCAGGTCTCTGGCGCTGTGAGGCAGCGACTCTACAAGCTGCAGCACTGTGCCAAACTGGACAACATTCTTATAGAAGAATATAATGAACCCTGGGTGCAGAAAAGATTCACCAAGATCATCTGGGACCACAAGGGTTAAATTCTGAGGTGAGCTCACGCAGGCCGGGGTGCCATGATTCCTGAAATTTAGGATGAGGCTGAGATAATTGAAGTTTAAAGTTAAGACGAATTTTAGAGAGTAGCAAGAGGAAAACCGTCTCTTACTGAAGGGAACTGAGGACAAGGAGTCACGGACCAAGAGATTCAGCAGTTTTGTGTGGATTTTTGTAGTATCTATGTGTCCCATGCGCCTGGCAACTAATGTAGCTTCCACAGTGGTGCAGCTGATACAGCCACTGCCTCACAGCACCAGAGACCCGAGTTCGATCCTGACCTCGGGTGCTCTCTCTGTGGATTTTGCACTTTCTCCCTGCAACTGCTTGAATTTCGTCCGGGTGCTCTGGTTTCATCCCACACCCCAAAGGCGTGCGGGTTGATAGGTTAATTGCCCGCTGTAAATTGCCCCGAGTGTATAGGTGAAGGATAGAATCAGAATGTGGGAAGAATAAAAACAATGGGGTTAATGTAGGATTAATGTTAATAGGTAGTTGAAGGTCGGTACAGACGTGGTGGGCTGAAGGGCCTGTTTCCATGCTGTATCTCTCTATGACTCAGATCTGGGAAGAACCTTCCCATGGAGCCCATTGGGTCGTGTCTTTAATCATCTTGCAATGGGTGTTTGACATCACAGTCTTTTTCCCCGGGTAAGGAAGTCTAAAACTAGGGGGTATAGGTTTAAGGTGAGAGGGGAAAGATTTATAGGGGACCTGAGGGGCGACTTTTTCACATAGAGAGTGGTGAGTATTTGAGACGAGCTGCCAGAAGAAGTGGTAGAGGTGAGTAAAAGGTTTAGAGGGATATGGCCCAAATGCAGGCAAAAGGGACTACCTCGGATAGACACCTTGGTCGGCATGGACGAGTTGGGCCAAAGGGCCTGTTTCTGTGCTGTAAAACTCTATGACCTTTAATCTAAAAATTAGACTACAGGCTTTTCAGAATTCATGTTAGAAAATACTTCAACATGAAAAATTGATGGCAATTTGGAAATCACTCCCACTAATTGTAAATAATCCTAAATTAATTGCGAATTTTAAATTGCTAATTTAGAATTGGAGTTTGAAATCATCATTAAACATTGAAGAGTGGTCAGTAAGAAGATGGCTCAGAGTAAAAGATTGCCCTAAGATAACTGAATGATGCACTGATGCATAACACAGTGACAAGAGAACTCCTGGGGGCACAACCATCTCCCTCTGTTCTGACAGTGGCTCCAGCCAATGAAGTGTTTTCCCACAATCCCTGCTGCCTTCAGTTTTCCCGGGACACTTTAATTGCAGTTTTGATACCAAGAAGTCGCTGTCATTTTCTTTCTGGAATTCAGATGTTTTGCCCATGATAGGCTCACCAAGGCTGGAATGACATCGAGAGATGAGTTATTCTGGGAGAACACAAACTGAGCATTGATGTGCATTGTTCACATTGACAATGATTGTGTAAATTCACGTGACAGTAACTGGCCTGGTTTAGACGGTGGATTGAATTATATTGGCATAAGATTGAAATCTGTCAGGGTGGGGCTTCTGGAGGAACCGAGGTCAATCCACAGTCTTGGATTAAGAATCCAGAGAGCTGAGTTTGAGTCTATTTGATCTTACCCCCACTAACCTACTCACCACAGATGTACTGGTCTGTGATAGCTTAATGGAAAATAACCATTGCATAGTCATTGTGGATAAGATGCTTTACTGATGAGAGGAGTTCTGCCATCATTCCGGATTGGTTGTATGACACCTGCCCCACTAATGGGGTTGACTCTTAAATACCCTCTGAAAAGGTGAATGTACTCAATTCAAGGGTAATTAAGGATGGACAACAAATGCTTGCCCATAACACCCAGATCCTGAAAAATAATAAACAAACACTGGGCTCTTGTCATTAATGATGACTGCGGAACCTCTTCCCTCATTAGCAGGTTAACTGGTGACCTGCACTTACAACTAGGTATGACATGACTGTAGAAAGTTTGAACCTGGTCTGTTAGTGATAAGGTCACATACTGTCGCGGCTGGTTAGGACAGATGTGGCTCTCAGCTCATTAACTTTTCAGATATGCCTGGTGTTGCTCCTATTGTGAACTTCCCTACTGGTTTGTTGGGTCGAGGGATATTCAGCATGACAACATTATTGATTATGTTAGAGAAAAATCCCACTACCATGGAATTACAATGTCTCATGGATGCCCAGTTTTAAGTGTTAGAACCTGCTTCTAATTTCATTTAGCATGATGGCAGTGCTACACATCTATATGATTAATGCATGAAGATAGAGATTACCTCCACAATGCTTAGACTGTATCAGTAGCAGGTAGATTGGTGAAGATGAGATCAAGTAGCCTGTATCTCAGTTTCTCTCTAAAGTCTCTCAGCTAAGCTGTGATCAATGACCATATCGACAAGCCCCTTCTCTGATAGTAGAGCAGAAAAAGTTCAGTGCCTTTGCAGGCTCAATGTGTTGGTGGTGGAAGAAGCGAAAGATTTAAGATGAATTGTTTGCTAAAGACAGACTGTTGTGCCTTGAATGGAACATCCTTGGGTGTCATTGGGTCTGGAACCATCCAGACCAATGGAGAAAATTACATCAGACTTGTATTTGCAGACAGTGGAAAGGTTTGGGGCAACCTGAAGGTGAGCTACTTACTGCAGAATGCCAAGCTTCTGACTAGCTCTTGTAGCTACATCATTTATATGCCAGACCCAGTTAAGTTCTGCTCAATGGAACAGAAACTTAATTGGACCTGCCAACTAAATGGCGTGGAAGATTGTATGATGGTAATGGCCTTGAATGACAGAGTAGGTAGTTAGCTTCTCTCTTGTTGTAAAGGTCATTGCCTGGCACTTGAGTAGTACAGATGTTTCTGCCCATTTGTTATGTTGAGTCTGGATGTTGTCTGGGTCTTGCTGTAAGTGAAAATGGATTGCTTCATTATCTGTGGAACTGAGAATAGAACGGACTGTACAATCAATAGCAATGATCCCCAGGTCTGACTCCATGCAGGTGGGATATCGTTAATGATTCAGCTGTAAATGGGTGAGTCTAGGATACTGCCATGAGGCGACTGACCTCCAAGAACCTCAACCTGTTCCTTTGGGCTCGTTATGACTCCCCATTGGCCCCTGAACTGTTTTAATTATACTCCCTTGGGCCACACTTAGACAAATACCGCCTTGGTGTCACAGACAACCACACTCCCCCCCACCTCAGGAATTCAGCAGCAAGGCTGGGCTGATAAGACCATGGTGTCATGTCAGAATCAAGCTGAGCACCGGTTGTCAGATTATTGGTACCCCTGAAGAGTATGTCTCATGATATCTCCTTCTACCATGTAGATGATAGTTGGCAGTAGGCTGATTGGGAGGTAGCAGTTCAGCTTGCTGATATTTGCCCCACTTCTTGTAGACCTGGTAATTTGCTGTTTTCTGGAGGATGGCAATGCATCAACCACTTGGGCTGGTCCAGATTCACATCGGGGGCAGTGTTGGATCTTTGTTGGGCCACTTATGCTCAGACATTTCTTGACAGCATAAGCTCCAAAATCAAATGTCTGTTATAGTGGGGGTTATTACAGGAGGAGACTGAGGGTCATCCACGGTCCAGCTCTGGCTGAAGTTGGTGGGAAATGTTTCATTCTGCGGCACTCAAGTGCTGGGCTCCGCCTTCTTGAAGATTGGGATTGATCACCGGACTTCCTCCTGTAGACGGTAGACTAGCCGACCACCACCAGAACATTGATCTGATCTGTTGTTTGTAGGATTGCTTTGTTCTATCAATTACATGCAAGCTGCACCATTCAGTATGTCCATGGGCACAGCTCCTGCTGTGATGTCTGTTCCTCACTGAACCAGGACTGGTGGCCTTATTTGATTACAGTGGGACAGAGAAGTGACCTGGCGTTACAGCAGAGTGTGCCCTCTGCTGCTGACAGTTTGCGATGCCTCATGGATGCCACTAATCAGCTGCTGAAGCTCTTCCATTCACACAGTAGTCGGGCCACACAACACATTGAGGGTTATGCTCAGTAAGACAGTGGGATTTTCTTTGCCTAAGATCTGTGTGATAATCACTTTTGGTCCTGGACAGATGCCTACGTGTTGCAAATGATGGTAAGGAAATACTTTGCTTTGTGTTAGTTCTCTACTTTGAGCCTAGTTTGGGAGATATGTCCTTGAGGAGCAGGCAACAAAGTGCTGGAGATACTCAGCAGGTCAGACAGCATCTGTTGAAGGAAATGGACAGTCGACATTTCAGGTCAAGTCAAGATGAAGGGTCTCAACCCAAAGGGTCGACTGGCCATTTCCCTCTACAGATGCTGCCTGACACATTGAATTCCTCCAGCATTTTGTGTTTTGCTCCAGATTCCGGCATTAGCAGTCTCTTGTGTCCCCATGTCCTTGAGGACTTGCCAGCTCAAATACTGGCACTGATGCTACTACTGAGTGTAATTCACCCCCACCGACCACCCACGGTGTACGTTGTGTGCCTTTGAACTGTGGCAGTCTTGTGGGGTGGAGTAACTAAATGTTTATGATGTGGAGGGATGCTTTATCCTAAGTGACTAATATTCTCAAGTATTACAGGCTTTGCAGTTATCTTAGTAAATGTGGGCTGTAGGTTAGTGGAAGGGCTTTGACTTTTTGCATCCAGCCACTTAGTAGCTGTTGCGTCCATTTTATATCCATGACTAGTTTTATTTTGGTTTCTGTTAGTGGTGACCCCACCCTGCCCTAAATGTTGATGGTGGGGTCATTGAACATCCTAAACAGCCTGGAAAGGGGAGAGGGAGGATACACTCATCCATATAAAGACAAGTCACTAGGAGCCTGGAGATAGAGATTTAGGTGGTCCCAATCTCTTTTTAATCTTTTCAATTTCGTACAGTGACAAGATTATGCCATTTCTACAAAGTCCTCAGTCTGAAGGTAGTACTTTGTCTCTACAAGGACTTAGGAATGGCTATCCTTTCTAATATAACCATGGACAGATGCATCTGCCACTGGTAGATTGGTGAGTATGACATGTTGATTCTCTTGTCACCTGCCTGTAGGGCAGCTCTATCCTTTAGAGTCAGTCAGAAGTGGTATGAATGAGCTATTCTGATTTTAAATTGAATTCTCTCTCATCTGCCACGATTAGCAGATGGTGGGGGGAATGAATGTTTAATGAGGGACAGTGTGCTGAGCAAGCAAACTGTCTTTTCCCAGATGGTATCAACAATTTTTTGAAAGTTGTTGGATTTGCAACCATCCAGGCAGGTGGAGATTGTTCTGTAACCTTTCTAATGTGTGTAAGCTAGTGGTAGAGTGGTTTGTGGAATCAGGAGGTGAGTAAATTGCCACAGAAATATCAGCTTCTGAACAGTTGCCGGAGTCTGTGTCAGGTCCAATTAAATTCCTAGTTATTTGGGACCCACAGGATGAGGGGGTATTCAATAATGGTAATGTGAATGAATGACAAGGGAGATTGTTAGACTGTCTTGTTGTAGGTAATCATTGCCTGGCATTGGTGTGGCACAGATGTTGCTTGTCTCTCATCAGCCCAAGCCTGGTCTTGCTGTATTGTTGGCACCAGCAGTTAGCTTCATCATCTGAGGAATTGCAAATAGAACAGAAACACTGTGCAAATGTTTGTGAACTTTCCCACTTGTGAAGGAGTGAAGGCTAACATAGCCGAATAACTTGCAGCCTCGGACTCTACATTGGAGGAGATAATTGGATTCCAACAGCTACGCCATTGTTCCAAGTATGACCAACCTTTGGAGAGTTATACCAGGATAACTTAGCGCCAGGTTCAGTTCAATGAAGCTTTGAGGTCATTGCGCCTCACCCTTGGATTTCAGCTGCACATTTATAATAGAGCTAAGCCAACGTCTTTGCAGAACCCAAGGTTTTTGTTGTGAGCAGTGTAATGGTGAGCATGTGAGCTGTTCTGGAAAATGGCATGACGAGACATGGAACACCTGACCTAGAAACTCAGCTGCATTGAATCTAATGATTGTAGAGGCTGGTGGGTTGGAAGATAAGGATTGAGTGAACCCAATCTTTGCTTTGACTGGGAAGGGCTCGGGGTGTGAATTGCTTCAATTACTTTAAAGACTGACATTAAATACTCACCAGGACTGCCAGTTTCACCATCTCCATTGTATCTGCACACCAGTATCTTTAAGATGTCTTCTTTCCTCGTTAACCATGGCTTCCCCCCTACCATGGTCGACAGGGCTATCAACCACGTCACCTCTATTTCACGTACATCTGCTCTCAACCCCTTTTCTCCCCGACCAGAGCAAGGTTGAGGTTCCCCCTATCCTCACCTTCCACATCCACACAATCGGCACCTCCATCACCGGGATTCCACCACCAGTCACAACTACCCCGCCCCTTGCCTCCCCTTTCAGCCTCCCTGCTCCACTCCTCCATTTCCACCAATCACTCTCTTTCTCACTGCATCTCCCCTTGCAACCGCAAGAGATGTAGCCTCTGCCTTTTTATCTCTGCTCTTCAAACCATTCCAGGATGGAACAGTCCTTCCAGGTGAAGCAGCAATTCCTTTGAACTTCCGATCTAGTGTTTTCAATGTTTACAACATGGTCTCCTTTACACCAGACACGACTGAGTGACTGCTTAGCATCACCTCTGTTCCGTCTGCAAGGGCAGCCCTGAGCTTCTAGTTGCCTTTCCCTTTAATCCTTCACCCTGCTCCCGTTTTGCAATCTCTGCCTTTGAACTCTTACGTTCCTCCAACGATGCCCAACGTAAGCTCGAGTGACAACTGGACCTTCTCACTCTGCCTGGAGGGGTTACTGCTCTCGACACTCAACTTTGAATTGAACAACTTCAGTTAATAGCCCCTTATTTCTCCTCTTCCTCTCTCCACGGATGTGGTCATACCTTTCTGTTTCTCATCTTTATTCACTCTTCTGCCAATTTTTAAAATAATTATTGCCTTGACAATTTTGGTGAGCACCCAGTCACAATCATTCCCTTTTGCTCTCCTTGACGTGAAACATTGACTCTGTTTCTCTCCCCACAGATCTACCCGAACTGTTGAGCGTTTCCAGCAGTTTTCGATTTTTGTCATAGAAATCTAGAGACCCTGTTCACCATCAGCTGGTCGTAGGGTCAACTGTGTCCACCGTTTTGGTCTACCCATGGGTGACTGTAAACTGGGATATCTGTTCATTTCCATAACGGAAATGGAGAAAGAAGGCTATCACAATAAGTTTTCATCTTGATGTATGTAATTAGATTTTGAGTGCTTTTGAATGCTAGTCAATGCTAGTAAGCTTGGGAAAGATTGTAAAACAACATTGTTAAAAATAAAAATATTAATAATTCATTTAAAGCCATATTCAATATTAATAACGTGGGCAATGTTTGTAATTATATTAATATTAATTAGATTAAAAAATCACAAACCATTTGTCTTCATTTAGCTTTTAAGTGATAATCAGTGACTTTGCTAACATGGATAGGGCTACATAATGTGTCAGCTCTCAGTGGATGAAAGTTGAGGGGCCAGGTGTGAAGCGTATGTGACCCCTTGACTGAGTACAGTATGTAACTACTGCTTGATTCAGTGCTTGATTGGTCCTTGGAAGATCATGGGCCAAGGATTCTCATGAGTCAGTAGATATTTTGGATTTTTGTAAGGAGGTCTGGAGCACATCCTTGAATCATTTCCTCTGTCCTCCTGGTAATGTTTCATAGATGATTAACAATTTACTTTGAAATCCAATGCAGATTATTCATATCCAGGGAGATCTGGCTACTGTTTCCCAGGAGGTAGCACCAGTCACTCAGTTCAAATCAGTAAGCTTGTAAATCTCATCAGGACATTTCATAAGAGAGCAAAAAAAAAATCAATTTATACTTCCAAGGAACAGTTTAAGTTAATAAATCTGCCACAGGGGCAAGAAATTCATGGAAGAAAAAGACTGCTAATTAAAAGTTATAGTGAAGCCAGTAAATTGGGGAGTGTGTACAGTTTTAGAAAGGAAACATTGGTCTTGGAAGGTGCACAGTCCGACCAGAATGATGTCAGAACTGTCTGGGTCAAAATACCAGGAGCAATTCCATAAACTTAGATTTATTCCCTGGAATATAGAAAGCTAAAGGTTGATTTGAGGTTTTTAAGACTGGAGTGAATTTAAAAAATAGACAGAGAGAAGCACTTTCTGCTGGTGGAGCAGCTTAGGAGAAACTCTTTTTGCTGTTGACTTCAGAGAGATTAAGTTTCTTGGTCCCAATCCCCCATAAGATAAGATATCTTTATTAGTCACATGTACAAACACGCAGTGAAATACATCTTTTTGCGTAGACTGTTCTGCGGGCAGCCCGCAAGTGTTGCCATGCTTCCAGTGCCAATATATCATGCCCACAACTTCCTAACCTGTATGTCTTTGGAATGTGGGAGGAAACCGGAGCACCCGGAGGAAACCCACGCAGACACGGGGAGAACGTACAAACTCTTTACAGACAGTGACTGGATTTGAACCTGGGTCGCTGGCGCTGTAAAGCGTTACACTAACCGCTACACTACCGCGCTCACCTTTCTTTCTCCACTAATTAAAAACAATTTTCAAACTTTACCACACCCTTTGAGGGAGTAGTACACCACAGTGTGAAAGCATGGCTTTTATGGCAAGGCAGCAGAACAAAAGGCATGGCAGGGAGCTAGGAAACCTTCTTACAGCGGGTGGGAAACAAATAAACTCCCTCTCAAAATGAACATTAAATCTGAGATTTGCTCCAGGAAGGTATAAGGTGATGTACAGATGATGAATACAGATTAGCCATGATCTCAGCAAATCATGAAACAGGCTTGGGTATCCGGGTGGAGCACCTATCATTATTTCTCTCACAACCAATGAAACACATTACCATATCTGAAAGGAAGCTTGGCAAAAGAATCTGTACTGTGGGCAAGTTTGTTGCTTGGTGTTGTTGGCTCATTGGGTATCTTCTGGACTTGGATGGGTTGGCTGTATCTGTATCCTCTGGGTTGCACAGGACCATGGTGTACACATGCCCCGGGCCTGTGTGAGACGAGTCATGCGTGCATCACTTGGCCCTGCTGGGGGTCAGTAGTATGTGCACTTTCTGGACCTGTTTGGAACTGGTCATAAATGTACCACTTAGTCACGTATAATTGTGTGCACCTGGGTCTGCTTGGGATCTGGAGTGTGCAACCCTCATGCCATACACTGTGAGCAGATTGGCAGGGATTGGCAGGGGCAGTGACCACAGGGGCTGGAATGGAAAGGATCCAGACTCAAGATTTATACATCTTAAGCATGGCGCCAGGACGTAACACACAACTTAAGGTGTAAATGGATGGTGCAATGAAGACCTCGTTCAGAGTTTGTGCCTTCTGATTTCAGTGTGCAGTCTATGCTTGAGCATTAAGGGCAGCACGGTAGTGTAGCGGTTGGCATAACGTTTTACAGCGCCAGCGACCCGGGTTCAAATCCAGCCGCTGTCTGTAAGGAGTTTATACGTTCTCCCCGTGGCTGCGTGGGTTTCCTCCGGATATCTTATCTAATGGACGGCACAGTGGTGCAGCAGGTAGTGCTGCTGTGTCACAGGTCCAGTGACCCAGGATTGACCCAGACCTCTGCTGCTGTCAATGTGGAGTTAATATGTCCTCCCTGTGATCTCGTGGTTTTTCCCTGGGTTTCCGGTTTCCTCCTACATCCCAAAAACATGCGGATTGGTGGGTTAATTGGCCCCTAGTGTGTAGGTTGGTGGTAGAATCTGGGAGGAGTTGAGGGAAATATGAGAGAGTATCGGTTACAGCGAAGTAAGTGGGAGGATGAAATTAATGGGATTGCTCTGAGGGCCAGCATGGACTTGAAGGGCCAAATGGCTTCCTACTATGTCAGGAAAAAATATGAGACATTAATTGTGACTATCAATGTGTCCACTTGCATAGGTTGAAGTGTAACCACAAAGGGTCTGTTTAGCATCCTGGTCCTCTGTTCACTCCACTTGAAGAATGTCTATAATAAGCTAGAATAAAACTAATCTTAGTTGTTTTGTTTTTATTTACCTTTTGTACGGCAAAATGGAGGCCAATTAAAGCTGAATCATAGAATGATAAAAGCAAGTGGTAGACATTGTCTATATGGACTGTAGTAAGGTATTTGATGAGGTTCTATGTGGTAGGCTGGTCTAGAAGATTAAGGCACGTGAGCTCTGAGGTGAGCTGGCTAATTGGATCCAAAACTGGCTTGGTGATAGGAGGCAGAAAGTAGTGGTGGAAGGATGGCTTTCTCATTGGAAGCCTGTGACCACTGGTGGACCGCAGGGATCAATACCAGGACCATTAATGTTTGTGATATATATGAATGACTTGGGTGTGAATGTCGGAGGTATGATTGGTAAGTTTGCAGATGATGGTCCTCCATGTCCTCCCAGATCTGATCTTCTCAAGTGCTCCAGATAGTCTACGTGAGATCTGAGGCAAGGTTGCATCTTCCTTGGGAACTAGAAGAAGAACTTAGAAAGCTACATGTCGACCTGTTATAAACAATTCTGAGGTAGCATTGACTATTTTTTTCCCAGGTATGTTCCAAAATACTTGCATTCGGAGACAAGGACAGGCTTAGGAAGAACAGAGTGCTGGGATTTGCCCATGCAAGGGGTTAAAGATATTAGAGTAAGAGGATTAGAAAAGACTCAAAGCTGGATCGGAGCAGTATTCCTATGTGGCACCTGTTATTTTGTGGACCTACTTATTGGGTTAATTCTCTTCCAAAACCTTTGTCTCTACTGTGTTCTCTATCTCAGTGTTGGCTGTTAACTACGTCAACCTCATCTCACTCATGTGCAGAGATAAAGAGCCGATGTTCAAATAGTTTTCTTCATATCCTTGAAATGTCCAAACACTTCATGGAAATCTTTGTAAAGTGTGATTTGCCTGCTGTGATGTAGGGAAGTGGGGCAGCCGATACGCCCAATGCAACTCCAGCAACGAAAAAAAGTCCACATCATCTGATCTGCTGAGGTTGGGATTAAACTTTCTCACCAGAGAACCCAGTGAAGTACCAAGAGCGCCACTCTTCAGCTCCCCCAATATTTCTGCCCAGTACACATAATTGTTCCCCTCCAACATTGTATCTCAATGTCCATAACTTCATGGCCAGCCAGGAATCTGTTGGTAGGACTCAAGCTCAGGATTCCAAACGTTGCCCACGAAAGAGTCTAGTACAAGAGGGCATGACTTCAGGATTGAAGGGCACCCATTCAAAACAGAGATGTGGAGAAATTTCTTTAGCCAGAGAGTGGTGAATCTGTGGAATTTGTTGCCACAGGCAGCTGTGGAGGCAAAGTCATTGGGTGTATTTAAGGCAATTGATTGATGGGTATCTGAGTAGCCAGGGCATCAAAAGTTATGGTGAGAAGGCAGGGGAGTGGGGTTAAATGGGAGAATGGATCAGCTCGTGATAGAATGGCAGAACAGATTCGATGGGCTGAATGGCCGACTTCTGTTCCTTTGTCTTATGGTCTTATGGTCTAAGACTTAACCACTTCTAGACCAACATTTCCATGCAGTGCTGAGGAAGTGCTGCACTGTCTGAGGTGTCATCTTTTGGATAAGATGGTAGTTCAAGACCAGGTTGCCCTCTTAGATGAAGGTACAACTAAAGGGTTCTTTCTATTGCCCTTGCCAATATTTATCTTTCATCCAAACATCAAAAATCCACACATCTCCCACCATCCCTCTGCTGTTAGTTGGTCCTGGTGCATATTACAGCATTAACACAACCTCACTAGTGTCCATTTGTTGTGAAGTGGTTTGGGATGCACTGATTGGTGAATGATCCCAAAGTGACACATCTCTTTTCACCTTTCGCAGGATGTCAGCTCCATCCATCCTCCCTACATTTGTGACTGAATGTTACCAGGTTTTTTGAGCACAGACTTCCCAATGTGGCTGGTTCAATTCTACCCTGACTGAATGTCCACCCAGGTGCACTCTGGTGGTCAGGAAACTGATTTGGAACTTCTTCCCCTTCCTAGTCAAGGGTGACTGAGTCTATTAGGATCTTTTTTCTCTTTTGCTTATTAAAATAATTTTTAACTTGATAACTTTGGCCTGAACCCTATCACAGACATCCCCTTGATTCACCCCACCCCTTGCCTTCTGTAATTTAAAACTTGATTCTTTCATTTTCCCACCGGAAATTGGCCTGAACCATCTGGTAAATGCTCACAAAAAAAGCGCAATGTTTTTGTAATAGTTTATTGTACTTACAAATACCATACAACTATGTATATGCTATACTCTGTAACACACTGAACTTGTTAAGCACGACCGGTGTGCATGGCTCTCTAACTTGAGTGGATTTGAAGCATCTCTCTTTCAAAGTCAAAGTTGAGTTTATTGTCATATGCACAAGTCCATGTATGCACAGGTATTGGTATTGGTATCGGTATTGGTTTATTATTGTCACTTGTACTGAGTTACAGTGAATAACTTGTCTTGCATACCAATCGTACAGGTCAATTCATTACACAGTGCTGTTACATTGAGTTAGTGCAGAGTGCATTGATGTAGTACAGGTAAAAACAATAACGGTACAGAGTAAAGTGTCACAGCTACAGAGAAAGTGCAGTGCAATAAGGTGCAAGGTCACAACAAGGTAGATCATGATGTCAGAGTCCATCTCATTACATAAGGGAACTGTTCAATAGTCTTATCACAGTGGGGTAGAAGCTGTCCTTGAGCCTGGTGCTACGTGCCCTCAGGCTCCTGTATCTTCTACCTGATGGAAGAGGAGAGAAGAGAGAATGTCCTGGGTGGGTGGGGTCTTTGACTACTTACTTGCAGCAGCATCACAGGCACATAGCATCAGTTACACAACATTCACAAGAAAAATGTAAATTAGACCTCAATTATACAAGAAAGAATAAAAAAACAGTCCATTGTAGTACCAAGTGGCCAAAGTGGTCATAGTGCTGCTATACTGAGGTAGTGATTAGGGTTGTGCAGGTTAGTTCAAGAATCAAATGGTTGAAGGGAAGTAGCTGTTCTTGAGCCTGGTGGTGTGGGACTTCAGGCTTCTGTACCTCCTGCCCGATGGTAGCTGCGAGAAGATGGCATGGCCCGGATGGTGGGGATCTTTGTTGATAGACATTGCCTTCTTGAGGGAGCGCCTCTTCTCAATACTCCAGTGATCTCTGGAAGGTGCTTGACCCCATGTGGACAGGTGACCAATCCTATCTGCACTTCCCTTTCAAGTCGCCAAAGTTTTTTCCTGAATAATCCTCCTTTATAATACAAAAAAACCCTCCCCCATGATTATACTACCTTAATTCTGTCTGTCTGTTGTGTGTCCATGAATTTGTTGAATCTGTGAAATAGTCCGTTGTCATTAAGAAAATGCCATTCTGTTCGATGTTCAACCATCATCAAAACAAAAATGTTTTGATGGGGAAAAGTTGATCGACATTCTGAAAGGTTGGTGAAAGGGTATTGCTTTGATGACTGCACTGATCTTAACACCTTGAAAGACTGTCGAGACAGATCCAGATTTGGTGAAACCAAAGCTGTTACTTATGTGTGGATAAGTAGCTCTGGCTAATAGTCACGCCACAGGTGTTCAATGAAGGCAGTTAAATTCCAACAAACACAACATTTGGTGTGATCCAATTTCTTTATGTGTTGCCTTAGGTCAGTATAAAGTCCATCCCTTCTGGGTCTCTATAGCAATGGTTCTTCCTGCATTACATTCAACTCACAGCCTGCTATAAAAGTTCATTTCAAAGGCCCCCTGGTTGCTGGGAAATGAAGCTTGGTCAACTTTTATGTGAAAAAACCACAAAACTGCCTTCCCTTCCCAGCACAGTAAAACTCCAATAATCCAGCAGCCTCAGACTTTGGTGGCGTCGGAGACCCAGATTTTCCGGACTATTGGATGTTACTCTTATTCATACCCCAATGCACTTTTAACTCACTTTTTCTTTCAATGTTACACAGTGTTACAACCCCAATGTGGCAGATTACTGGTCTGGTGTGGGAAGCTCTGCCCAAGTGAAGTCAACCAACCCAATCTGAAGGAGAGCTGCAGAAACGATATCATCTCGAGGCAGCGAGGATGAAGGACCATCAATATATTTCCAAATCTAAGATGAGGTGAGACTTGGAGAGGAACTTACAGACCCCCAAGCACCTGCCACTCTTGACCCTCTTGGTGATGGAGGTCATAGGTTTGAGATGTGTTATTGAAGTTGCCTGGGCAAGTAACCGCAGTGCACCTTACGGATGGTAAACACTGCAACCACTACACTGGTTATGGAAAAATTAAACTTTCGGGTAGTGGGTGGGGTGCTGATCAGATAGGTTGCTTTGTCCTGGATGGCATCGAGTGTCTGGAGTATTGTTGGTGCTGCACTCATCAAACCAAGCTGGAAGTATTCCGTCACACTTCGGACTGATGACTGACGTATTTGGATGGTGGAAGGTCTCTGGGGAGACAGGAGGTGAGTCACTCGCCACATGGTACCCACCCTCTGACCTGCTCTTGCCAGTTATGTGGCAGGTCCAGCTGAGTTTCTGGTCAATGGTGAGCCCCAGGATGTTGATGATGGGGACTCAGTGATGATAATGCCATTGAGCATCAAGAGTAGGTAGTTAGACTCTCTCTTTTTGGAAATGGTCATTGCCTGGGATGTTTGAGTGCAAACATTGAGCAACATACACAAAATGCTGGAGGAACTCAGCAGGTCAGGAGATCCTCCAGCATTCTGTGTGTGTGTTGCTCCAGATTCCAGCATCTGCAGAATCTCTTGTGTCTCTGAGTGCAAATGTTACCTGCCACTTATCAGCCCATGCCTGGATGTTGTCTAGGTCTTGCTGTACACAACTCTGGGCTGATTTTCTGAAGGAGTTGCAAATAGAATTGAACATTGTGCAATCATCAGCAAACATCCCCACTTCTGAGCTGATGATGGATGGAAGGGTCACTGATGAAGGAGCTGGAGATGGATGGGCCCAGGACACTGTCCCGAGGAACTGCTACAGTTGAGACTGGAGTGATTGACCTTCACCTTCCTTCATGTGAGGTATGACTCCAACCACGAGTGTGTTTTCCCCTTGATGCCCATCAACCAGCTTTACCTGACTTCTTAACACCACACTCAGTCAAAAGCTGCCTTGACTGTTCTTGACATCACTCTTACCTTACCTCTCAAATTCAGCTCTTTGGTCCATGTTTGGACCTAGACAGTGCTGAGGTCTGAAGCAGCGTGGTCCTGGCAAGGTGCCAATGTAACAGGTTATCGCAGGTAAGTGCCACATGACAACGCTGTTGACGAGACCTTCCATTATCTTGCTGATGATTGAGAGTGGACTCATTGGGTAGTAATTAGCTGATTGGATTTGTTCTACTTTCCGTGGACGGGACGTACCAGGGCTATTTTCTACCATTATTAGTAGATGCCAGTGTGGTAACCGTACTGGCCAAGCTAGAGGTGTTGGTCATTCTGGAGTTCAGGTCTACAGTACTTCAGCAGCTCCCATAGCCTTTGCTGTATCCAGTGCTCTCAGTCATTTATTGATATCACGTTGAGTGAATGGAATTGGCTGGATACTGGCTTCTGTGATGGTGGAAGCTGAGATGGATCATCAATTCAGCATATCTGGCTAAACATGGTTGTGAATTTTTCGGCCTTGTCTTTAGCACTCACATGCTGGGCCTTGCCATTACTGGGGATGGGGATGTTCTTCAAGCCTCCTCCTCCCATTATGCTGGAGGAACTCAGCAGGTCAGGCAGCATCTATGGAGAGAAATGGACTGTCCATTTCCTTCCACCGAAGCTGCCTGACCTGCTGAGTTCCTCCAGCATTTTGTGTGTTGTTCCAGATTCCAGCATCTGCAGTCTCTTGTATCTCCTCCTCCCATTGGCTGTTTACAATGAGATGGGGCAGTATTTCAGAGCTTTGAGCAGACTCATTGGTTGTGAGATCGTTTTGTGGTATCTATACCAGGGATGTCTATAACCAGAGGGCATAAGGAGTAAGAGATTCAGAGGGTACATAAAGAAGAACTTTTTCACAGAGAGTGCAGCTGGAGTTTGCAGAGGGTGGTGGAGGCAGAGACGTTCACATTTAAAAAGTATCTAGGCAAGCACTTGAATCACCAAGGCACAGACGGCTATGGAACAAGTGCTGGTAAACGGCACTAGTATGGATAGGTTCTGCATCTATGGATGCGGACATGTTGGGTCAAAGGGCCTGTTCCTGTGTGATTCTGTGACTCTCTGAGCTGTGTCTACTGTACATTGTGATGGAGACGAGAGGAGACTGAAGGACACATGGAGGTGGTGCTGGCTGAGGGAGGGTGGTAAATGGCTATTAATCACAGCTGATCTGTCTGTCGGCGTGGGTGGGGAGAGATGCTGCAACTGTAAGATACAAAAGGCTGTGGTTGCTGGCAGTCTGAAGTAAAGGAGAACATTGGAAATACACAGTAGGTCAGGAAGCATCTGTGGAGAGAGCAAAGATCTGGTCGTATATCTCTGTGCTATTGATGGGACCTTGTGTGGACCTTGGACTTTTGACTTCTTCATATCACCACAGTGACCATCCTCTACTGGTGTCCAAAGCGATCTGTAGCGCCCTGAGGTCATAAAAAGCTGCTTTACACATACAAGCATTATGTAGACATGGATAACTGAAACATAGACAGTGAGGGGGATCTACACTCCTCAATCACTACCTCCCAGTCCCATTATCCACAGACTACATTTGTGTGCAATGTCACCGGAGAGGAGACCACAAGAACAACAACAACTTGCACTTACATGGTGCCTGTGACATTGCAAAACATCCCTGTGAGCGTAATAAACCTATGCTCGTCCACCTTCATTCACAACTAGATGGGGCAGGACTGCAGAGCTTTGTCGACACGATGGCACAGCTGGTAGAGCTGCTGCCTCACAGCACCGGAGACCCGGGTTCAATCCTGACCTTGGGTGCCGTCTGTGCGGAGTTTGCACGTTCTCCTTGTGACTGCGTGGGTTTCCTCCAAGTGCTCCAGTTTCCTCCCACATCCCAAAGACGTGCAGATTGGTACATTAATTGACCACTGTAAGTTGCCTCTGGTGTGTAGTTGAGTGGCAGAATCTAGGGTGAGTTGCTGGGAATGTGGGGAGAATGAAATGGGACTAATGTAGGATTAGTGTAAATAGATGGTTGATGGTCGGCATGGACTCAGTGGGCCAAAGGGCCTGTTTCTGTGCTGTATAACTCTTCTGGCTATGACCCTCAATACCAAGCCTTGTAAGGAAATCTTTGGACAAGTCAGCAAGGATCTCGATCAAAGACATGGGTTTTAAACAATGAAAAGAGAGGCGAGGTTTAGGGAGGAACTGCCAGTGTTTAGTGGCTGTGAAGCTGAAGAAATAGCTTCTAGTGAAGGGGAGAAGTAATCAGGGATGGGAGGAGGTGGCCAGAACAGGTCAAAGTTGGCAGGTGATCCAGGAGCAATGCACAGCCAGCATTTGGAGGTGTGGAAGATGGACCCGAGGAAAGTCAGTCCAGTAGCAGCAGCTTAATTTGATTGAAGACAGTGCTCGGATATGGTAGCTGCCCTCAGCTGCTGGCAATGTTATGGTGTTATTCTGGTAACCTTGTAAGGTTGTCCTTCAAGTCCCAGAGTTCCACTTGACTGAACCAGTCCTTGCTCTGCTAAGCAAAACGTTGAATGAGATCCAGAATGTTTCTCCTTAGAGAACACATCGCAGTGTACTATTTTAATTAAAGGAGTGTATGGTCCCAGTCCCAGTAGTCACCCTACATTGGGAAGGAGCCAAGTGATTAAATGAAAGACTGAAGCCAAACACGACACCCGCCCCTCACTTCTATCTTTGATATTGGGGCCTGCGCTCCATTGTGCTTATCTCAGGAGAGACAGATTCAAAGCCAAACTGAGCAAAACACCTTGCTTGAAGGAATTTACCCTCTAAAACTCTTCCTGCATCCATTACTAATTTTAAATTACTACGAGCCTACTTCTCGGCCCTGTTTGAAATTTAATATTATTGGGGTCACTTTCCATCCTTTGCCTGCTCGACTGAGAAAGACCGATTCCCCGAGGCATTTCTGTCTCTCCCAGCACTGGATGTCATTTGAAGCCTTTTCGAAGGAGCTGTTTGCCTGCGTGGGTATCAACAGTGAGCAAAAAGCGAGCGATTTGACTGAATTACTGCTGCTGAACACAGCTAGAGTAAACAGAAAGAGAGCAGGTCACCCAAACAGAAGGTAATTAGGTCTCACCATCATTGGGTGGTGGGTTAGCAGCGGGGAGGTAGGGAGGGTGGACCAAGGAAAATCTTTCCCATTCTCCACAGCAAGATTTCGCTTTAAATAAAATATTATATACAGGTAGCTTTCATTGTATTAATTGCACCTCCAGTATGTGGGTGAACGGTAGAATCTGGGGGGTAATTGTTGAGAACATTCTGTTCTCCGGTGCTGTCTGTATGGAGTTTGCATGTTCTCTCTGTGACCGTGTGGGTTTCCCCTGGGTGCTCCAGTTTCCACCCACATCCCAAAGACGTGCAGGTTGTCAGGTTAATTGGCCGCTGTAGATTGTCCTTAGTGTGTAGGTGAGTAGTGGAATCCAGGGGAAGTTGATGGGAATGTGGGGAGAATAAAATGGGATTGGTGTCAGATTAGTGGAAATGAGTGGTTGATGGTTGGTGCGGACTCGGCGGGCCCAAGGGTCTGTTTCTGTGCTGTGTGACTCTAATTCCCCATCCCAATGAAAACCCCTTCTCACTGCCCTGCACTACAGATTTCAACAAATGAGGGCCCAGTGTATATTCTAGCAAGTTAGTGCAAATTCCCAATTCCCCCAGCTCCCCAAACTCAACCCTGAGGGAATCGGGCCATAGCTGAATCAGAAACAGCTGGAAGCATTTTTAAATATTAACAGTATTAACTTAATATATAAATATTAAGTAAATGCGATATTGTAAGGCAGTCAAGTATATCCAGCGGCAGAAGTAATAAGTACCATTGCGTTACACTTCTTGCAGACAGAATGAATAAGTCATTGGTATTGAAGGCAACGCTGAAAGTGCTTCTACCCTGTCCTATTTGCTGTGATTATATGTTATCATGTTGACACCAAAGTTAATGGGTGTGAGGCGAGTAAATTAAAATGTGCAGTGACCTGTTCTGTGTTCTTATTTGCCCCGAATGCCAGCACAGCTGATGCAAAACATTTTCACAGTCACTTCGCCTCCCATGCAGGTGTGAATCTCACAGGCTCACATGGATGTTCTTCAAGTGTCTTAGCGCAGATGAAATAAATTGGATGCAGGATTCTCAAGTTTACCAGTGACCAGTTTTTCCAGTGCCTTGGTTCTTGTTTTGTTAATGAAAAGTATTTAAAGTATTTTTACTTACAGAAACAAATATCCTCTTCACGTCCATGAATTTTAACATTTCAGCTCCTGAAGCTGGAACCTGGGACTAGCTTAGATGGGAATCTTGGTCGGCATGAACCAGTTGGCTGAAGGGCCTTGTATGACTCTATGACTCTATGACTGTCTGTTCTTAGCTGGGACAGACCACCGACACTCCTTATTCCAAGAGTGAGTACATCTCAGTCTTTCTTGTGAGTGAGCAGCAGGTGGGGCAGACAGACAACTTCAAGAAGGGTTAAAGGGAGGGAACAACCCTGAGTCATCTGTACTGCCAATAAATGCAGACAATTCGCAGTATACCAAACAGTTCCCACCTACCTTCTGTGTATTGCTGATCGGGAAGTGTACTGAACCAATAATGACAACATAAAAGCCAACACAACTTGGACTCTGTCTTTACCTCTCGCTGTCTTGGTGAAGCAGCCAGCATAATCAAAGACCCCACCCACCGGGGACATTCTCTCTTCTCTCTTCTTCCATCGGGTCAAAGATACAGGATCCTGAGGGCACGTACCGCCAGACTCAAGGACAGCTTCTACCCCACTGTGATAAGACTATTGAATGGTTCCTTTACACAATGAGATGGACTCTGACATCACAATCTGCCTTGTTGTGACCTTGCACCTTCATGCACTGCATTTTCTCTGTAGCTGTGACACTTTACTCTGCACTGTTACTGTTTTTACCTGTACTACCTCAATGCACTTGTACTAACTCAATGTAACTGCACTGTGTAATGAATTGACCTGTACAAGTGACAATAATAAACCAATACCAATATGTCAAGGTAAACATCCCCACCAAATTTACAAATCAAAACATAAGACCACAAGATGTAGGAGCAGAATTAGGCCATTTGGCCCGTTGAGTCTGCTCCACCATTCAATCATGGCTGATTTTGTTTTCAATCCCATTCTCCCGCTTTCTCCCCGTAACCGTTAACCCCCCCCTTACCAGTCAAGAACCTATCAATCTCTGCCTTAAATTACACCCAATGACTTGGCTTCCACAGCCCTCTGTGGCAACGAATTCCACAGATTCACCACCCTCTGGCTGAAGAAGTTCCTCAAAACATACCAAATAGCACCAACGAATGACCCTAGTGCATCCCTTTCCTGCCTGTCTTCCACTCATCACTTTCTCTTTGATTAACCCATTAAATGAGCAGCAGTTCTTTGGGATGTGGGAGGAAACCAGAACACCCAGGGGAAACCCACGCAGTCACAGTAAAAACGTGCAACCTCCACACAGACAGCATCAGAGGTCGGGATCGAACCCAGGCTGCTGGAGCTGTGAGGCAGACACACTACCTGCTGTACACTGCACCACCCACAGGGATACCAATGAGCCAGGTTTTGTGACAATCCAGGAGGTTTGTGCTTTCCAGAATTGGCACAAGTCATTTTTGCTCCAGATTTAATCACTTGAGTTTAAGTTCCCCAGCCGCCTTGGTGGGATTTGAACTCGTGTCACTGGATCAGGTCTCTGCACTGAGTGTGGCATCAAGTCGAGGTCTCAGGTCTCAAGTGCAGCAACGTAACCATTGTGCTACCACACCACAGAATGCTGCAAGTGCCAGATCGCTCTCTTCTCACTCTACTACCACTCTCTGGTTAGTATCTCAAACAAAAGTGGGGAATGATAAGTTAAGATATATTTATTAGTCACATGTATATCGAAACACACAGTGAAATGCACCTTTTTGCGTAGAGTGTTCTGGGGGCAGCCCACAAGTGTCGCCATTCTTCTGGTGCCAACATAGCATGCCCACAACTGCCTAACCTGTACATCTTTGGAACGTGGGAGGAAACCGGAGCACCCAGAGGAAACCCATGCAGACATGGGGAGAAGGTACAGACTCTTTACAGACAGTGGCCAGAATTGAACCCGGGTCGCTGGCGCTGTGAAGCGTTATGCTATGAGTGGACCATGGTGAAGGGAGTGGGGGTTGAAGGAGGCAAAACAGAAAACACTGGAGACACTCAGTTTGATGACCTTTCATTGGACCTTTCGTTCAGAATGGGAATCATATTTATTATCACGTGAAATTTGTTGTTTTGCAGCAGCAGTACAGTGCAGACATAAAATTATTATAAATTACAAAATAAATAAATAGTGCAAAAAAAGGGAATAACGAAGTAGTGTTCATGGGTTCAGGGGCCATTAAGAAATCTGATGGCAGAGGGGAAGAAGTTGTTCCTAAATCATTGAGTCTGGATCTTCAGGCTCCTGTACCTCCTCCTCGATGGTAGTAACGAGAAGAGGGCATGTCCCGGATGGTGGGGGTCCTTAGTGATGGATGCTGCCTTCTTGAGGCACCGCCTCTTGACAATGTCCTCGATGGTGGGATGAGCTGTGCCCATGATGGAGCTGGCCGAGTCTACTCTCTGCAGCCTCTTGTGATTGTGTGCATAGGAGCCTCAATACCAGGCGGTGATGCAACCAGTCAGGATGCTCACTGCTGTACATCTATAGACATTTGTAAGAGTCTTTGGTGATATACCAAATCTCCACAAACTCCTAATGAAGTAGAGCCACTGGCGTGCCTTCTTCATGATTGCATCAACGCGTTGGGCCCAGGATAGATCCTCTGAGATGTTGACATCAGGAACCTGAAGCTGCTCGCCCTTTCCACCGCACACCCCTCAATAAGGACTGGTGTGTGTTCTCCTGAGTTCCCCTTCCTGAAGTCCACAATCAATTCCTTGGTCTTGACATTGAGTGCGAGGTTGTTGTTGTAACACCACTCAACCAGCTGATCTATCTCACTTCTGTACACCTCCTCATCGCCATCTGAGATTTTACCAACAACAGTGGTGTCATCTGCAAATTGATAGATGGTGTTTGAGCTGTGTTTAGCCACACAGTCATGAGTGTTGAGAGAGTAGAGCAGTGGGCTAAGCACGCATCCTTGAGGTGCTCCTGTGTTGATTGTCAGTGAGGAGGAGATGTTACTACCGATCTGCACTGACTGTGGTCTCCCGATAAGGAAGTCGAGGATCCAGTTGCAGAGGGAGGTACAGAGGCCCAAGTACATCAGATATATCAGAATATATCAGTACTGATGAAAGGTGATCAACCTGAAACGGTAACTCTGTTTCTCTCCCCACAGATGCTGCCTGACCTGCTGAGTATTTCCAGCATTTTCTGCTTCTATTTCCAATTTCCATTATCAGCAGCTTTATTTTGCTTTCACTCGGGAGGTGTATGGTCACACCAGCTGGTTTTTAAATGAAATGATTGTGGAAAGAGGCGGCCAGATACATGAGAGGTGGGAAGAAGTGAGGTTTCTAAGCCACTGTCATTCACAGATTTTACCATGACTGCTGCAGTTATGGTGAACCTTGTCTCTTCTAAGTGATAAAGTAATACAGATACCAGTTAGCGTCTGTATCCACCAGTCATGCACCATCATTGTCCTGTAAGAGAGGGTGAGTGGCGTGCACTGTGTTTGACTGACGTGCCTGTTGTGGTTGAATAGTCAGCAGTGTGTGAAAGGCGTGCAATGGTGGTATGAGGCTTGGATAAGTGTGTGAGGTTGCAGTGAAGTGTTATGAGTTACGAGTTCTGATTGTCAGAGGCCATTGATGAAGTGTGGTGCATTGAGCAGTGTCAGAGACTAGTGGTATACCTAGTGGGATATGACTTGAAGATGCATTCACTGACCTTGACTGCACATGTGAGGCCACTGAACTTCTTGCAGGATTAACTCCTGGTATTGGCCTCCATGGCTGTCGACCCTCCTCCCACCCCTCACCGCTGTTTGGGGAAGAGAGGAACATTTCTTCTCGACCTCCTCCACTAAGCCCTCTTGTGCAGACTCAGAAAACCAACCCATGGGAATGTCTCTCCCATCAGCTTCCTTCCCAGAGTATCTGCCAGCACCTACTGCAGCCACATTGCACCTCCCCTTTAAGAGATACAAGCTGGCTTTAAGTAGAGCAGGCTAGGTTTATATGGGGCTAGCCAGTCATGAAATTGGGCTGCCTTCCAAGGCGTTAAGCTGATGAACAGGCAGTTCGTGCTGCTGGACGCTAAAATTGTTACATACAAATCCAGAGTACAGCTTGCATCAAATGGATTAGTTGCACATTGCAATCCCACTGCCCACTTTTTGGGGGCTATCCAATTTACTCCCTATAATTCTATTTTACGCAGTCTTTATTAGATGAGCCACTAGTGGAGCCAGCACACCTACTTAAGGAAACTGACAGAGGCGGAGGAAATCTCATTAGTCTGGGATGAGTTGGATGAGATTTGAAATATTAAAGCCTCCTAAACTTGACAAATGCAATTGGCGCAGCCAATTCTTCAAAGATCGGCACAGTCCTGTCATATGAGAAAAAGCTAAATTCGACTTAACCAAAACCCCTTGGGTGTGAGCTGTACTCACTTTCCTTTTTTGCATAACAATTTCAGACTGGAATTATGCTCTCCGCAAAGGTAGAACCTGCTCAAGTCAAAGAAATCCCCCAGTGCCAACTGAGGCCAGTTTATTCACCAGCTTTGGCCGTGCTGTTTTTACACATTCGTCCGTGAAGTGGAACTAAACTCCAAGAGCAGAGTCAACACTTCCAATATGATCGTTACTCATCCTCCAGACTAATTAAGACAGGTACGTTTCTGTCCCTTCAGTCAGATAGCTCTTTTTCCGTTGGCCCTTGGTTATGTCACTTTGGGATCAGGGACCTTGCTGGCCCCCTCCCTCAGCTATTTCACAAATCTGTGTGGAATTAGAGGCTTTAGCCAGTTTGTTCAGCCCTCCTTAGAAATGCAGATTGTTGCCTGAGGCAACGAAGAACAGCCAACATATCACTTCTGTTCAAGAGGATGAGAAAAAGAACCCATGTGGTTGTAAAGCCAGTGGTTTAATTTTGGTTGTGGCACACTCTTGTAATCTCTGAATTTCAATGAAGAGAGCGGACATTTAGAAATGCAAGGCCAGAGGACAATCAGGTATTCATTGGTTGATGCAAGTTCTTACAGACATATTTGATGAGGAATGTTGCAGAATTACCTGTTATGAAGCGTTTGTAGTTGCTTGATAAGGTATCTCAAAGGAGGCAGATTGCCAGTGGTCGTCAAGTCGAGTTTATTGTCATTGTGCACAAGTTTGGTGACGTACTCATACATTGAAAAACTTACTTGCAGCAGCATCACAGGCACACGGGTACAGACAACACACAGAATATAAATTATACGTTAATTATACAAGATAGTGAAGAGAAAAAGGGTAGTGCAAAATTAAGACATTAGTGCAAAACACAGACACAATCAGAGACAATGATGTCTACTATCTGTAAAATGATTCCTTTTAGGACCAGTTTTGAGTCTATACCTACATTAAGGAGCTCAAGCCATAGCTTGTCAAACTTCTCTGGGGTAAACTTGTTCAAAGTGCCTCTGACTTTTTTATTAGGGTTAAGAGAGACTTACACTGATCGAGCACCTTCCATGACTCAAGATTTTCCATGGTTATTCAAGTATTTTTGAAGTGTGCACCATAGGATATGTAATTTGTGTACAATAAGCCCCCACAACCAGCAGTGTGATAGCAAGCTGATCACCTGTTTTAGTAATGCTGAATGAGGGATAACTATTGGCTGGGGCATGAGGAACAAGTCCTTTAATTTTCAGGGACATAGAGTCATACAGCACAGAAACGAGGCCTTCAACCATTATGTCCATGCCCACCATCAAACACCCATTTCCCAGCACTTGGTCCGTAACCTTCTATACTGTGTTGATTCAAGTGTTTGTCTAGATGCTTCTTAAATGTGGTGAGAGTCTCTGGGTCCACCAACCTTCAGGCAGTGCATTCCAGATTCCAACCACTCTTAGGTGAAAAAAATCCCTCCTCTAAACTTCCTGCACCTTTTCTTAAACCTTTCATTTTAGATCCCTCCGCTATGAGGAAAGCTTTTTACTGTCTACCCTATCGATGCCACTCATAATTTTGTACACTCAGCCTCCTCTGCTCCAAGGAAAACAAATCCAGGCTAGTCAGCCTCTCATCATAACTGAAACACTCCATCCCAGGCAACATCCTGATGAACTTCTTCTGCACTCTCTCCAGTGGAATCACATCCTTCCTATAGTGTGGTGGCCAGAGCTCCAGCTATGACCTTGCCAATGTTTTAGAAAGTTGCACCATAACCCCCCTGCTCTTTGATATAGTACAGTGAGGTCTTTCACATAGATAGATAGATTTCTTTATTAGTCACATGTACATCGAAACACACAGTGAAATGCGTTTTTGCATTGAGTGTTCTGGGGGCAGCCCGCAAGTGTCGCCACGCTTCCGGTGTCAACATAGCACGCCCACAACTTCCTAACCTGTACGTCTTTGGAATGCGGGAGGAAACCGGAGCACCCGGAGGAAACCCACACAGACACGGGGAGAACGTACAAGCTCCTTACAGACAGTGGCTGGAATTGAACCCGGGTCACTGGCGCTGTAATAGCATTACGCTAACCCCTACACATCCAGCTGAGGGAACAACCAGAACCTCAGTATAACATCTCATCGGAAAGGTGGCACCTCTAACAACAGAGGTCTCCCTCAGTACTGCACTGCAGTGCCAGTCCAGTTTTTCATACTTGAGTCTCCAAAGAATGGATTGAATGATTGTGGCTAAAACTGGCCAAGGGTGAGAGGTTTCGTGTGCCGGGAGCATTGGTTGCTACAGCACTAATAATTGGTGGCAGGTCAGGAGGAAAGACAGCTTTGCAAACAATGAGAAGGGAGAGTAAACACTTGAGCACTAGAATAGGGAAAAAGGTGCCAGATGGATTCTGAGAGGCAAAACCAGGAATGTACGGATGCTTTCAATGGAAGAACACTGGTGGCGGTGGGTGGGAATATTAAGGGTGCAGACACACAGCTTGTAAAAGACAGTTGCGAGTCATGAACCTAATGGGCACAGACACTGAAGC
This sequence comes from Pristis pectinata, assembly GCF_009764475.1. Lineage (NCBI taxonomy): Eukaryota > Metazoa > Chordata > Chondrichthyes > Rhinopristiformes > Pristidae > Pristis > Pristis pectinata. The sequence goes on along the minus strand of NC_067435.1, from coordinate 14,792,671 downwards.
GTTGATAAATGGTGGGATAACTGACAAGGCCAAAGGCTGAAGGCAAGCACTAAATCGGTTGTGTTCATAAGGAAAGCTGATTCAAAAGTCTGGATTTAACAGGAAATTTTGGGCTAATTGATTATCGTGATTTCCACAGGTCTTCTGACATTAAAGGTGACAACTGTTAGTTAGTACTTAGTCCGGCTGGGGGGAAGAAGCTCTGAGAACCAGGAGACTACCCATGAGCAGGTGGAGGAGGATGGGGGTTAAAGGAAGAGAAACCAGTGACTAATAACAGCTCAGTTAACCTACACCAATAACAGATATTGATAGCGATAAACCCTCAAACTCACTGCATTAGCAACGACAGTAATCTGTACCCAGCTGGTGGTACCAGATTTAATCCAAACCCCCACCCCAATAAAACTACTAATGGTAATTTATAACCTGCTGCTAATCACCTTGTAACAGATCGTCACCCTGCTCGAGATGACATGAAGTTTTCTTTCCCTCCACGTATTTTGTGGTAAATGATTCCAATGCCAACCATAACTAGAAAGCAAAGCAGCTTCGCAGAAATATAATTAGCTGATATAACTGACCAGAACGAGCAACAATGGACCATTATCATTGGTTAGACTGCATCAAAATCCAATTTATTGACCCAGTGGAGCCAAGAGATGTAGATCATTCTGATTTGAGATCTACCACTGACTAAGATTGTAAGCATGTCTTTCTGTAACTCTGTCTGAATGTCGATAGAAAAGATTAACTTGAGAAGACTTCAGTGTTGATTGATACATTAATGCGTGTGTTGAAGTGTCACAGCAACCCTTGCACAGAACTAATTGGAGCAAAAAACTGCAGATGCTGAAAATCTGAAGCAAAGGCATAAAGTGCTGGGAGCACTCAGCAAGTCAAGCGGCATCTGTGGAGAGAGAAGAACAATGAATGTTTCAGATCAAGAACCTCTCCTCTTCGACAGTCTGAAACTGTGATCAATGATTTGCAAGTATCTCCAGGTCCAAAAGTACTTCTGCCGTTTTCATGAAGACAATACCTTGGTAGATGTTAGTCCCAAATACAAAGAAAAGCAAGCCTGGTGTGAGGCCTGATAGAACAATGCAGATTTGTGTTTATGGAGCACCTTTATTGATGTAAACTTCCCAAGACCACCAACTGCCAAGGGGCTCCATAAGGATGCATATCAGGCTCATTTTGACACTCAGAGCAGATAACAAAAAGGTTGATCAAAATTTTGATGGAAGAGGAAGTAAAGAGGTGGAGAGATTGAAGCAAATAATTCCAGATAACAAGCTGAACAATAGCGCAAAGTAACAGGCGTATGCAGAGCTTGAGGAATGCAGGGAACTCATAAGGCTGAAGAACATTAGAGCAAGCTCTGAGGAAACAGTCCTTACAGATAGTATGTGCAATGTGTGTTCAGTATGTAACTGAGATATAATTCCACACAGAACATTGTAAAATTTGTTCCTATCACTGCAGAAAAAGAAGATGGTTGCCCTCACTTTCTTGTCTTTTAATCTACGCCACACAACTGTTGAGGAAAGTTTCATCAATGCTCCAAGTCATTGAGTCATACAGCACGAAAACACGCCCCTCAGCCCATTGAGTCCATGCCAACCATCAAGCACCCACCTACATTTGTCCTGCACTTATCCCATTTTATTCCCCCTACATTCTGATCAACTGCCCCCAGATTCTACCACTAGGGGCAATTTACAGTTTACAATCTACCGACCTACACGTCTTTAGAATGTGGAAGGAAACTGAAGCACCCAGAGAAAACCCACATGGTCACAGAGAGAACATGAATTCTCCATACAAGTAGCACTTGAGGACAGGATCGAACCGGGGTCTCTGGAGTGGTGAGGCAGCAGCTCCACCCACTGCGCCACGGTCCAGTGCAAGTCTTGCAACAAAGTGGAAAGTTAATTCTGAAGGTTGTGTTCAGTGAGTTTTCATTACTGCGGAAGATAAGTGAGAGTAGGATTCGGTGAGAAGAGGACATGTTGGAGAGAAAGAAGATGGGAGCCCCAGATCTTGAGCAACTGACTGGGAGCCCAAAAGCACAATTAGCTAATGTTCATATGGAGCAGGTTAAGAGGTTGCAATCATTTTTTATCTAAATTAGTCCACCAGAACGTTGCCTGGGATGGGAGGTCAGGACTGAACCCAGGCCTCTGGAGTTATGAGTCAGCAGTTCTACTAGTTACACCACTGTGCTTCCCCACTGACCTCATCCAACCATTCAGAAAAAGTGCCCAAATATTCCGATGCCATCTCAAAGCTGGGAATTGGGGATGACCATTACATCAGGAGGGCTGGGCCACTGACATCAGAAAGACTGCTTCAACAATGACCATACCAACCTATCCTGACAGGACAAAGTGACCTCCATCCCATGCCACCCCTGTGTCCCCCCAGTGCCCATCTGAGATTGAAGGAATCGGGAGTAAGTGAAATATTTCCCTCCGTCAAGGAGTCATGTGGTGGGACAATTCATTCTCCTGTGAGATCTGCTCATCTCCAGAGCTTTGCATATTATTCCACAAAATTAGGGAATGTTTGACAGCCAACTAAGCCACACCCCATCCTTACATACATTCTCAAAGTTCCTGAGACATTCAAACATTATAAACCAAAACAAGGAACTTAATTCATTTCACTCAATAAGATGACAAAATCTAAAGCACTATATAATTCTATAGACCTTTTATAAAATCTAAACTAATAAACTATTGGAGGTTTTAAAAAAGAAATATTTAAATGTATTATCACCCACAAACTTGCACTTGAAGCTCATGCAGTTGTTTTATAATAATTTAACGAGGAGGGGCTGGGGGGATCCTTGCACGGCTCTCAGACCTGACTCAGAATTTTCCGAAGTGTGAAATGTCAGTCCTTCATCCAAGGTCTGCCTCCATTGCTGGAAAGCAAGAGATAAAACAGTTGGATTAACTTCCATATTTTTGCATCTTCATGTGGGAACTTCTGTCAGCCTCACAGAGTGATGCTAACCAGTTTGCCGTCATTATCCCACAGAACTCAGACTATTGTTGAACTCAGATAGAAACCACACTCCCTTCCATGAACTCTGTCAATACATCTCACTACCTCAGTAAAGCAGCCAATATAATCAAAGACCCCTCCCGCCCCGGACTTCTTCCCACTCCCATCAGCAGAAGATACAAAAGCCTGAAAGCACGTACCACCAGGCTCAAGGACAACTTCTATCCTGTTGTTGTAAGATTGAATTGTCCCCTCATACGATTAGATTGACTGTTGACCTTACAACCTACCTCATCATGGACTTGCACCTTATTGTCTACCTGCACTGCACTTTCTCTGTAACTGTAACACTATATTCTGCATTGTTATTGTTTCCCCTTGTACTACCTCAATGTACTGATGTAGTGAAATGATCTGTATGGATGGCATGCAAAACAAAGCTTTTCATTGTACCTCGGTACAGGTGACAATAATAAACCAATTTACCAATTATCAATTTTTTTTACTATTGGGCAGAAGCCCACATCTCCAAGTGAAACATCTGTATTGTTGCCTCTATTGGTCCCTCTGAATGCTATCACTAAAGCAACCAGTTCCATTACCTGGTATGAACAAATGTGTTCACCACTCACTTGCAAGTGGAGGGACCTGGTCAGTTTCTGTATCCACTCACTCATGAGGAAAATGGTTGAGTTAATCAGTGAGAAAAGTAACTGGAACGTGAACCTAAAAGTTTGTGAAAAAATGAAGAAGAGGTGTCAAAATCATCAGAGGAAGAAAGTTAACTTCAGAACAATTGGAATCACAGAATTCTCAAAATCTTTTAAGATATAAGTTAATTTGTGTGTCAAATTCAAATCACTCAATTCACAAATCTTCAGGGAAATCAAATTAATTTCAGTTCAACTGGAATCAATCAATTCAAAAAATCTTCAGGGGAAGTAAGTTAATTTCCGTTAAATTCCAAATACTCAGTTCACATACTCTTTGGAGGAAGAGAGTTAATTTCATTGATACACACATGATCACACATGTTCACATGACATACACACCCTCCGTAAGCATCACTTGTCCATAAAGCCCACCTCCTGCTCTCTCGACCCTTCTCCAACTAACCTGCTGAGCAAGGACCTTGTCCTCTATGTTACCTGATATAGTAAAATGTTCTCTCACCACCATCACCTCTCTTCTAAAGTAAACAGCCCATAATCTTTCCATCCTTGCAAACTCCTTCATTGCCAACCTCCTTTTCCTCTCTTTGAATGCTTTGTAGCATTCAAGTTTATCCAATTGCCTTTTCAACCTTTCTACTGAATCTCTTTCCATCAATTTTCCAGCAAACGGCCCACAGCTCATACCCAGCTGGTTGGATATTTCTTTCTGCTCTGCCTGGTGTTCCCAGCATGGCAGAAGGAACCAGGAGAATGGCCATCCCAGTGGTCTGCCAGCATGAGGTTAGCTCTTGCTCTGCTGTGATGACATTTTCCTTTCTTTAGCTAAACTGCTGTACCATCCCTGAATGTATCCGGCAATCTTGAATTCCTCCCTCAATCCATGTGTAACCAGCAAACTTTATTAAGAAAACTTAAATAATAACAACCAAATTTGCTTGAAATGATCAGAGTACAGGCCTGGGTCAAGGTTTAAGATATCTTTATTAGTCACATGTACATCGAAACACACAGTGAAATGCATCTTTTGTGTAGAGTGTTCTGGGGGCCACCCGCAAGTGTCACCACACTTCTGGCACCAACATAGCACGCCCACGACTTCCTAACCCATACGTCTTTGGAATGTGGGAGGAAACCGGAGCACCCGGAGCAAACCCACCCAGTCACGTGGAGAATGTATGAACTCCTGACAGACAGCGACCGGAATGAACCTGGGTCGCTGGCGCTGTTATAGCGTTATGCTAACTGCTACACTACCGTGTCATTCCTCAGCCTGTAACATGAACTCTTCTGCTCTCTCCACAGGTGCTGCCTGATATGAAGAGTATTTCAAGTGTCTTCTGTTTTTGTTTCAGATTTCCAGCAGTATTTTCCTTTTGTAAACTGACCTGTAATTGGACAAGCCTGTGGTGGTCACACCCTGCCCACCAAATGCAAGGTCAGAGCAGGGGGGATGCAAATTTTGCAAGTTCAGGTGCCATCAGTCACTTGATTCGGAAAGTGTACAGTTGTTGTGGTTTCTTGGTGGTCAGACACTGGATTGGTCAAAAAGAAACACAGAACAACTTATCTCAAGTACCTGTGTTGGAGGTTGGGAGCTGTAGAGATCTTTCTTACAGAAATAACCACAATCACCTTCAATAATACACCAGAAAATGAAATGAAAGCAGCAAGTAGTTAAGAAAGCATGTGGTATGACGGCCTTTTCTCCAAGCGGTCAACAGAACAAAATAAGTCTTGCTCCAACTGTACAAGCCATTGGCAGGACTACATACACAGACTTTGACTCCTTATTTAAGAAGAGGTTTACTTACATTGGAGGAGTTCAAAGAAGGTTCACCAAGTTAATTTCTGGACTGAAAGGGTTGCCTGATGAGGAAAGGTTGAGCAGGTTGCTCATGTATCCATTGGAGTTTAAAACAATGGGAGATGATTTTACTGATATACGAGATTCTGTGAGGGATTCTCAAGGTGGATACTGAGAGGATGTTTCTCCTCCTGGGGGAACTTAGAGCAAGCCTGCCAAGTTTCAGAATGAAGGGTCGCCTATTTAAAATAAAGATGACAAAATATCGTGAATCGTTGGCACTGTTCCCCATTGAGCTGCGGACACTGTGTCACTGTATATATTTAAAGCCAAGATCGACAGATTTTGCTCCATCAGGGAATCAGAGTTCTAGCCAGAACCCTCGATCAGATTAGCCACGATCTTGTTGAATAGCAGAGCAGGCTCAAGTGGCCATGCTAACTCCTGCCTCAATTTCTTATTTTCTTTCTCCCCCACTTTTTTGCGATGTTCTCTCTCTCTCTTCATCCAACATTTTTTCTTTCCACCAGTTGTCATCTCAAGATGACCAGTCTTCAAGACTCCAGTTGTCCCACCATCCATTGATTATTGGGGAGGTGGACCTGGAGTTCCACCAAGCTTTGTGTGAGCAAGGCCTCCTGACTGAACTCAATGACCTTGCTCCAGATCCAGTTATACAGCCTTTTTTTGACCCCACCAGAGGAGGTTTCATCCCCATATCCAACTCATCAAATCCTTTCAAGAGTTTAAGAACCTCAGATTATCCCTCAGTTTTTCAGGTCAACAACTGTTACACAGAACCTTTCCCAGACTCTTTCAAAGATATGATATTGAGCTTATAGATATGAGGACAACAAAGAAGTGGTAGTGAGGAGAGACCAGACGGTAGAGAGAGGTAGAAAAATGGAGGGGTTTGAGGGAGTTCCAGAACCAATGACTTCTCTAGAGAACCCAAAGTCATGATTGTACAAACTGTCCCCGTAATATAACCCTCTTAAGTCCTGGGTCATCGCAGAGTCTGGCTGTTCTTACCTGTGTGACACCACCCATCACTGCCCACGCATCAACTCACCTGCTGCTGAAGCCCTCGGTAATGCTTCATTTATCACCAGACTTATTCCAATGATGTCCCTACTAACTGTCCTCATTGCATCTTGTTCACCCGTCACCCCCCTACTCACAGACTGTCACTGGCACCCCATTAAGCAGAACTCTGATGCTAAGACCCTCATCCTTATTTTCAGATCCGTCCATACCTCTGCTTTGCTCCAGCCCCAAGATTTTTTCTCAGCTGTAAATCTAACTTGACCATCCCTATTTTAATCACACCACCAGTGGTAGCTGTACCTTCAACTGCTCAGGCCTTAAGAACTGGAATTCTCTCTCTCTCTCTCTCTCTCTCTCTCTCCTCTCTCTCTCTCTTTCTCTCTCTCTCTTTCATTTAAGATGTTCTTTAAAGCTCATCCCCTTAGCTTGCATTTAATCACTTCCTGTAATGTCCCCTAATATGGCTCAAGATCAATATTTCGTTTGCTGGCACTGTGTCGTACACTGGGACGTGCCTGAAATGTTAAAGACACCGTGTAGCTGGGCAATTGTTATAGGAACAGGAAGATAAACCTCTCCACCACCTTCTGCCCCTTCATTACTTTATTTCCAACTCCCCCGTGCACCCTGGGGTTTGATCTGCACACTGTTTTACTGAATGGGTAACATTGGACGAGTAATTGATGGGAGCATGCACAGCCTCTGTGCATTTGCTGTGCTGCTTATGACCTTGCATTTTTCTCTGTGCGCCTGTAGAGGTGGCATTTTTTGACTGATATTAATCCTCGGCTCTCCATCAGACTGCAGCCCAGAAAATGAGTGTCAAACACAGAATTTGTGCAGCAGAATCCAACACCACAGCGAATCCTGAGCACATTTAATATCGAGTCTGAAGGAGCAGAGTAGCGGGAGAATTCAGTGTCTGAGTAGAACATGACTTAGGCTTCAAACTCCGGCCTTTGTAATGAGGAGGACTGACTTCGACAGTGCAGAATGACGGAGCCCATTCACAGGAAAATGCAGAGAGACCTTGGGGTCCAAGTCCATTGCTCTCGGAAAGTGACAACCCAGGTCGATAGCATGATGAAACATACATGTAGCTTGTTTGCCTTCATACGTCAGGGCATAGAATATAAGAGCTGGGAGGTTATGTTCCCTGCTGGTTTAACCGCACCCGGAGTATTGTGTAGTTGCCACACTATAGGAAGGATGTGATTGTGCAGGAGAGGCTGCAGAGGAGATTCACCAGGATGTTGCCTGGATGGGAGGACTTTAGTTGCAGGGAGAGATTGGAGAAGCTAGGCTTGTCTTTCCCGAGCGACAGAGGTGACAGAGGTGACAGAGGCATAAATAGGGTGGATAGTCAAAAGTTTTTTCCTCTGGCAGGGATATTGAAAACAAGAGAGCATAGAGTTAAGACGAGAAGTTCCCAATGGGATCGGATGGGTAAGTTTTTCACACAGAGAGCGCTTGATATCTGGCGTATTGCCAGAGGAGGTGGTGGCATCAGATACAATTAATAGGTTTCAGAGGCATTTACATAGGCGAGGTGCAACCAGATACTGTTCTAAAGCAGGTAAGTAGTAGTGTAGATCTGCAGAAAGGTCAGTATGGATGTGATGGGCTGAAGGGCCTTTTTCTGTGCTGTACAACTCAATAACTATATTAGCCTGTCTAACCATGTAATTCATGGTTGAAGAACACCTGCAATCATTCAGGTGGTTCAATGTCATTTTGAAGATGTTGCTTCCAGGACATCCGTGAATTTGATCAGTATAATTTGAGGCCTTCATTAGACTGGAACTTCTACCACATGTAACTGGGTCCAAACAATGATGGAGCCATATGTAATTACAAACATGAAGAGCTGACTCTTTACGTTGTGTTGTCTCCAGATACTGGGAAGTAGAAAGACCAGACAGGTCACATTCCAGATGGAATAAACAATCTGCTGGAGGAACTCAGCGGGTGGAGCAGCATCTGTAGGGGGGGGGGGCGGGGGTTTGGGGGGGAAGGAATTGTCGACATTTCGGGGTCAAAACCCTGCCTCAGGACTGAGAGCAGAGGGAGCCATTATAAAGAGGAGAGGGGGAGTGGTTAGACAGGGACCAGAGGTGATTGGCGGAATGAGGAGGGGCGAAGGATGACGGGCAGGTGGGGCCAGATGGGGGAGGGGAGGGGGAATGTGGAATCAGAGGCTGGAGGGTGACGTGTGAGAACACAGAGGCTATCAGTGCTGGAATCTGAGGTAAGGAGGGTGACCATGGGAACATTAGGGGAGAGGTGTAGGGCAGGTGAAACCAGAATCAGATAGATGGCGGGGGGGGGGGGGGGTGCTGTGGGGGGGGGAAGTTGATGGGTGAAGTGTGTGGGTGGTAGGTGAATGAAACCAGGAGGGGGAGGGGCATGAAAATGGGTAATGGGTTTCCGGGGGGGGGGGGGGGGGTGTGAGAAAGGGGATAAAAATGGGAGAACCGCAGGTGAATCAGAAGCAGCGGGAAGGGACAAGGGAATCTCAGGAGGTGAGGGTTACCTGAAATTGGGAAATTCGGTGATCATGTCACTGGGTTGTAGACTAGCCAAGCAGGATACGAGGTGTTGTTCCTTCATCAAACTACCGTATTGTACGCGGGCACAGTAGTGCAGCGGTTAGCGTAACGCTATTACAGCGCCAGTGACCCGGGTTCAGTTCCGGCCGCTGCCTGTAAAGAGTTTGTACGTTCTCCCCGTGTCTGCGTGGGTTTCCTCCGGGTGCTCCGGATTCCTTCCACATTCCAAAGACGTACAGGTTAGGAAGTTGTGGGCGTGCTATGTTGGCGCTGGAAGCGTGGCGACACTTGCGGGCTACCCTCAGAACACTCTACGCAAAAGATGCATTTCACTGTGTGTTTTGATGCACATGTGACTAAAAAAGATATCTTGCCTTATCTTATTTCCGCCAGCTGCAACAAGATCCCACCACTACCACACCTTCTCCTCTCCAGCTCTTTCTGCCTTCCACAGGGACCACTCCCTTCATGACTCCTTGGTCCACTCATCCCTCGCCACCCATCCATCCCTATCCCCTGCACTTCCCCTGACATGTTCTTACACCTCCTCTCTCACCACCATACAGAGAGCTGAACAGCCCATCGAGATGAATCAAAAATTCACATGCACCTCCTCCAACCTTGTCTACTGCATTTGATGCTCCTGATGTGACCTCCTCTACATTGGTGAGTCCAAGCGCAGGCTAGGCAACTGGTTTGAAGAACACCTACGCCCTGTCCACAACGGCCAACCCGAGCCCCCAGCTGCAGTTCCCCTTTCCATTCCCGGACCCACCTGTCTGTCCTCGGCCTTCTCCACTGCCCAGGGTGAGGCCTAATGCAAACTAGAGGAACAACACCTCATGTTCCGCCTGGGTGGTTGATAACCCAATGGCATGAACATTGAATTCTCCAGTTTCAGGTAACCTTTATCCCCTGTGTCCCTCACCACACCCCCCTCTCCTACTGCGGTCCTCCCATTTTTATCCCCTTTCCTATACCCCCCCTCCAGCTCCCCATCGCCCACTTTCATCCCCCTCCTGGTTCCACCCACCTACCACCCACACGTTTCACCTGGGCCCATCTGCCCTTCACCTCTCCCCTAATGGATCCCATTATCACCTTCCTTACTTAGCCTTTGTGCCTCCCGTCCCCCCACCTGGCTCCATCTCCCATTATCCTTCCCCCTTTCTCATTCCACCTATCACAGACTGGCCCCTGTTGTGGGAATATGGATCTGACAGGGACTTTAACATGATTGTGTGGTTATTACTAGGTGTGAAGTTCAGGTTAGGGGTTAGGGTTAGGGTTAGTGTTTGGGTTTAAGGCCCAAGGATAACAGCCTGGTGTAAAGATTTAGAGGTTCTTTTTAGAGATTAGTTTAGTGTTTAGGGGTTAGAGTTCATGGTTAGTGTTAGTGCCTAGGTTTAGGGGTCTGGGTTAGTGTTAGGGGTATAGGTAAGGTTTAGGTTTAGGTGTTGGGCTTAGGGTTAGCATCCAGAATTACCAATTAAGGTTAGGGTCTAGAGTAAAGATGTAGGGGTTGACAGTTATAAGAAAAGATATCTTTATTAGCCACATGTACATCGAAACACAGTGAAATGCGTCTTTTGCGTAGAGTGTTCTGGGGGCAGCCCGCAAGTGTCGCCACGCTTCCGGCGCCAACATAGCACGCCCACAACTCCCTAACCCATATGTCTTTGGAAGGTGGGAGGAAACTGGAGCAACTGGAGGAAACCCACACAGTCATGGGGAGAACGTACAAACTCCTTACAGACAGCAGCCAGAATTGAACCCAGGTCACTGGCGCTGTAAAGCGTTATGCTAACCGCTATACTAAGGCAGGTGGTAGGGCGGAGGGTGAAGTAATCAACATATTTGCTTCTTATTTTCTTGTACTTATACAGTCTGGGATGAGTCTTCACAGTGGACCCAGGAGGTGTCTCCGTCCTCTTGGCCAGAAAGGTGAGCTGGTGATTAATGTTTGTTACTGAAGCAGGAAGAGGCCATTTAGCACCTGAAGCTGGTTCTAAACGATCAATGATAACGCAGCCAAAATGCGATCCCTTTCCAAATGCCCAGCTTTGGCCCAGGTATCTCTATACTTTTAATTAAGAAAGATTTCCTCTTTCATTCCAGTAACACCTCCCCCACGTGATGAGCAACAACGATGCTGAGTTTGCAGTGATATTATTGCATCACTGGCCTTGAATACATTTGGATTCAAGCAGCTATTTATATGTTGATTTTAATTCTTTGTGTGTATTTCTGTTCCTTTCTGCTCCAGATGATCATTTCCATTCCCTTCTCACAGAAGAACAATCCCCAGAGATAAATTATGTCATATCCAAATTGCATTTGTATAGTGCCTTTAGTATTATATAGGACTGCCACAGGAATATTGTCCAATTAAAGAATTGGCATTAAGTCAAAGGGAAAAATACCTAGAGACTAGAAATTAATATCTGGTTGAGCACTGGTTACACACTGTGCCAAATATTGACTGCAATGGAATTGAAAATTGGTGCAATGTGCTATATTGTTGATGATGGAGGTTATATGGCCCACCACTTTGTGCCAGCAAAGTGAATTTCCACTCCTAAGTGTTCTCAAGCCTGGCCAAACAACATCTTAAAGAAGGAGGGAGAGGTGGAGGAGCAGGGAAGGGAATTCCGGATCTAGGGAGCTAGAGGCACAACTGCCAGTGTTCGGGGAGAGGGAATGGGACCACACAAGAGCCCAGAGTTGAAAGAACGCAGTGATTTTGTATTTCCTTATGAAAAGGAAACATATCAAGTCTACCAGTCCTGATGAAGGGTCTCAACCCGAAACCTCGACTGTTTATTTTCCTCCATAGATGCTGCCTGACCTGCTGAGTTCCTCCAGCACTTTGTGTGTGTTGCTCCAGATTCCAGCCTCTGCAGAATTTCTTGTGACTCCATATCAAATCTTTGCAGCTCTTAGGGTAAGCCCATCCCCGCAGTCATTTTCCCCGTATCCTATTCTCTCTCACATTCTCATTAACCCCTCCTGATTCTCCCATCACCCACCTACACGAGGGGCAGCGTCCAATTAACCAACCGACTCGCACGTCTTTGGGCTGTGGGGAGAAACCGGAGCACCAGGGGGGAACCCACATAGTCACAGAAAGGACCTGCAAACTCCACATAGACAGCATCTGAGGTCAGGATCGAACCAGGTCACTGGAGCTGTGAGGCAGCAGCTCGACCCTCTGCACCTGCGTATCAGGTGAAAATAGTTTACAGGGAGAATCAGTGGGGCATCTCGAACAAGGGGACATAAATATAAGATAAGGTCATTTGAAAAGGAATTTCTTCTTGCAGATGGTGCAGAGAATTCTCTGGAATTCTATACTTTGGAGGGTTATAGAGGCTAGATCTCTGGAAGTATTAAAGAGGAGGCGGGTACATTTTTGAAAGACTGGGGAACTGAGGGCTATGGGGAACTGGCACAGGAATTGAGACCTGGGGCAGATCAGCCTTGATCATACTGAATGGAGAGGCAGTCTTGAGGGGCCTACTCCTGCTCCTATTTTCCAGCGTTCTCGTGAACCCACAGGGAATACGAACACAAACCTATGAGTTTTTAATGTTGACAGCAGTGACGAGTGAATGGGACTTGTTGCCGAGCAGAATCCATCTGCAGAGTTTTGGAGGAGCTCATGTTTATGGAGAGAGGAAGATGTGATTTCAAGAGACAAAACCCAACTGCAGCAACAGTGGTAGGAGACAGCAGGGTGAGTTGGGAGCTTGTCACCAGGTAACGCCAGGCTTGGGTTTTAATGGCTTATAGATTGTAGAAGGAAATAAGGAAGGAAAGAAAGGATTAAAAAAGTATAGAATGAAAAGAAAAAAAGATAGGGAGAAAAAATAAAGATAGAAAGAGGGAATAAAGGTGAAGATGGGACGAAAAAAAAGAATATGGATAGTGCGAAAGAAGGAATAAAGGTGAGAAGAAAGAATAAAGGAAAGAATGAGGGAGTAACGATGAAAAGAAACAAGGGAAGAAAAAATACAGAAAGAATGAAGGAATAAAGATGAAAATAAAGAAGAAAGATGGAAAAAATAAAGATGAGAAAAAGGAGGAAGCGGTTCTTGGCTCCCTGACAAGTGAAGCCCGTGCCCCTTGAATGAATGTTTAGCAACTTAAGGATTGTGTCACTCCATCGGGGACGTGAAACGCAAAAGGAGAGATGAAAGAATCTTCAAAGGGAGATTAATTTTGGGAGCTGCGGCGAGTTTGCCGATACCTGTCCAACACGCAGCTCCTGCCAACCTTCCCGTCGCCACGTCGGGCGAGCGCTGGTGGCTGCCACCGTCCTCCCTCGCCACTGCATCCAGCACCCCCCTCAACCTCCAGCAACCACTTGTTCTGCACTCACAGTCGTGTCTCAGAGCCAGAGAGGGACAGAGAGGTGATACAATGAACTGAAAATTAAATTCATAACTTTTTATTTTGGTGGGGCAAAAACCACAGGAGTACCAACAACGGATGGTGCTGGGAAAGTTATATCGATCTCAAACTACATAAATAATTCAGAGTATGAGTGTAACAGATGAGCAACCAAACCTCAAAGTATAAACCAGTCTTTCTATTCTTTTTTAAATCCCTTCCCCCTTCGCTGGGGATTAAAACGCAGTCTGTAACCAATGAAGCTTGGTATTAAATTGCATTAGTGAGTATAGCCGTGCAGTTAGTAATGAAAGCAGTCACTGAGGAACTCTTGGAAGGCAGGCTATTAAACTCTGCCTGATGGCACTTCCACTGTGCTGTAGGAAAGTGCGAACATCTCCTGCTCCTAGCTGCTTAATAGAATGGAACAGGACGAACAAAACAGCCAAGCTGCTAATTGTTTTAATTCATTAAGCTGACGCAAGTCATTATTTGTCCATCTTGTGGTGTCCCTGAGACTTGATGGGAGCTATTTATGAAGACTCTCTAATCTTCGAGCTAATGCTTCCATCAGTGATTGGAGAGAATGGGAATAGGAAGTAGTGAGCTCTTGTTAAAGTGATCAAGGAGGTGTTAAACTCCCTCCTCGTTGCAATGTGCCTGTGCTTGTGATTACTGTCTCAACTCTGAGAAGGCTAAGGGTTACATAACTCCCCAGACACTTGAAGATCTAGGCAGGCAGTCCAGTGTTGGACTGAGGGAGATATATACCAAAATAAACTTTATTCATCATAAAAAACAAACTATATATGACAATAAAACAATGTAAAGCTTTACCTTCGTGTACGGATCAATCATTAGTGTTACCTTTTTATATATAAAATAACACAGCACTGATGCCACTCGTGTGGCTCCCTGGGGTGCTACCTCAATCCCGTATTTACAATATTTAAGGGGCTTTCTCCCTTGGCCCCGCCCCTCCCTCTCCAGTGGCAGAAGAACCTTAAACTGTAGTCCTTCCCCACCGAGCCCTTGCGTTGGCTGCACCCAGCTTCAGTGCGTCCCTCAGCACGTACTCCCGCAGCCTGGAATGTGTCAGTCGGCAGCATTCCCCTACGGACACCTCGCAGTTCTGGGAGACCAACAAGTTTCGGGCAGACCGAAGGGCGTCTTTCACCGAGTTGATGACCTTCCAGCAGCAGTTGATGTCCGCATTTGTTGTGTGTGTGTCCCGGGGAACAGCCCGTAGATCAGAGAATCCTCTGTTACGCAGCTGCTGGGGATGAAACGTGACAAGGACCCTTGCACCTTTGGCCACACCCTCCTCGCAAACTCACAGCTTGCAAAGAGGTGGGCGACCATCTCATCCCCAGTGTAGTCCTCCCAAGGGCAGCGTGCACTGGGAATGCAATACTGAGGGAGGCATTGACTTGCAGAGGTTAAACTGAGGTCCTGTCCACTCTCACGGTAGTGTAGCAGTTAGCGTAATGCATTACAGCGTCAGTGACCAGGGTTCAATTCCAGCCACTGTCTGTAAGGAGGTTGTACATTCTCCCTATGTCTATGTGGGTTTCCTCCGGGTGCTCCGGTTTCCTCCCACATTCCAAAGACATACGGGTTAGGAAGTGGTGGGCATGCTGTGTTGGCGCTGGGAGCGTGGCGACACTTGCGGGCTGCCCCCAGAACACTACGCAAAAGATGCATTTCACTGTGTGTTTCGATGTACATGTGACGAATAAAGATCGTCCCGTGGCACTCTGTCAAGTCAGAGGCAAGGAAATTCCCTCCAGCAACTTGGACAATAAACCAGACGATGTGGACATCCATTCCACTGTTGCTGATGGGATATTGAAGTGCAGCGTTCCTAACGACTGTGTGCTTTGGGGTGTCCCGAGGTTGTGAAAGGCGCAATGACAATGCAGGCCTTTCCTTTCTTTGCCCTCCTGCCTTTGGCATGCTCCGGGATCCCCCTCAGTAGATCGGCTGCCAGCACATTCACTGGCCAAGTGCTCACCCTGAGTGAAGGGGTGGTAGTGACGGCCCAGAGGGGGCTCAGTCCGAGTGTGAAGGGGATGATGGAGGAAATGGAGAAGGCTTGGTGGTGGGGGGGGGAGAGGTGACAGGAAGTGGCGTCCTGTGACAACAAATGCGGACTTTAGCACAGAAGTGGGCCCTTTGGCCCACCTTATCCATGCTAACCCTGATGCCAACCTACGTTAATCCCATTTGCCCACATCCCTCTACACCTTTCCCATCCAAGTACTGTCCAAATGCCTCCTAAACATGGTAGTTGCTTCTGCCTCCACCACTTCCTCTGGCAGCTCGTTCCAGACACCCACCATCCTCTGTGTGGAAAACCTGCCCCTCAGATTTCCTTTAAATATCTCTCTGCTCTCCTTAACCCTATGGCCCCTAGTTTTAGACTCCCCTACCTTAGGAAAAAAGACACAAGAGATTGGAGGTGCAGGAACAGAGAACAATCTGCTGGAGGAGCTCAGAGGGTCACCAGCATCTGAGGGGTGGGGGGGGGGGGGTGGGGAGGAATTGTCAACGTTTCAGGTCCTGATGCAGGGTTTGGACCCGAAATGTTGATATTTCCCTTCCTCCCCACAGGTGCTGCTTGATCTGCTGAGCTCCTCCAACAGATTGTATCTTAGAAAGAGACTCTATCTATATCTATGCTCCTCATAATCTTATAAACCTCTAAAGTCATCCCTCAGCCTCCTACACTCCAAGGAGAACAAACCCAGCCTGTGCAATCTCTCCCCACTACAGCCCTCCATTCCAGGCAACATCCTGGTGAATCTCTTCTGCACTCTCTCTATTACTACCACATCCTTCCTCTAGTGTGGTGACCAGAGCTGTCCACAATGCAGCAAGTGTGGTCTATCTAATGTTTTGTAACATGAGGCCCCAACTCTTATACCCAATGCCTCAGCCTATGAAGTCAAGCATACCAAATGCCTTCTTCGCTACCCCATGTTGCCATTTTCAGGGAACTATGGACTTGCACCCCAGATCTCTCTGTACATCATCACTCCCTGTCATTTACAGTATATTGTCCTACCAGAATTTGACCTCCCAAAGTGCATTACCTCACACTGGTCTGGACCAAATTCCATCTTCCGCCTCTCTCCCCGACTTCCCAACTGATCTATGTCCCTCTGAATACTTAGACGACCTTCTTTGTTCTCTACAACTCCACCAATTTTCATGTCTTCTGCAAATTTATTAATCAGGCCACAGTTACCTTATTGAATCGTAAAGCCCTAATTTTGAAAAATAGGTTGCAGCAGTTTATGGGGGAAAGGAGTTGGGGACATTATGTGAAGGGGGGAGTGAGTTAGAGCAGAATGTGGTGCAATGCCTCTTGATTTCAGCACAAGAAGAAGATCATTGTAGAGCAAGCTCAGTTAACAAAGCACAAGCAAGCACTGAGGGGGTTGCACCATTATCGTGTGATGTAGGGGCTTGACATTAGCAATCAGGGGATGACAGATCCAGTCAGCAAGAACCCCAATCCCGCACAGTCAACATGTCTCCACCTATGTGGAGCTTCAGCCACTCGAGTTCCAACAGCCTAGGGTCCCACCGACACTGGACACTGAGGGGCTGGATCCTGTGTGACGTTCTCTCAGACGCTCACGGTGTATTGTTTAAAGGGAAACAAGTGTGACATTGCTCTTTGAATTAGTATGTATTGGTTAAAGGCACAATGGATGTAAAGAATGACATGTATCAATTGATATGTAAAGAAAAGCACGTATTGTCGTTATACAATCAGTACATGTTTTTCTTTACATTTTTATGAATAAAGCATATTTTTGAAATAAGAAAAAAAAATCGCTGCTCTCATACTAGGCCTCAAATCCAGATGAGATACCACATAGAGTACAAAATATGTGCTAAAAGCAAGACACGAACATATTGTAAAACCAAGCGTATGAGTCTACTTTTGGGTATTTTTTCAATGGGCTAGGAGTGGGAAGGGCTAATAAAGTCAGACCACTGTGTTCATCCAATAAAGTCAGGCTAGATGGAATTCAAAGCGAACATCAAACAAAAACTGCAGATGCTGGAAATCTAAAATAAAAACAGAAACTGCTGGGAATGCTCAGCAGGTCAGGTAGCACCTGTGGGAAGTGAAACAGAGGCAGTGTTTCAGGTCAAAGACCCTTCATCAGAACTGGGAAGAAAACAAAAGAAGCTGTCGGGGAGGAGTGGTGTTTCTGATAGGGTGAAACCGCGGTGGCAATGGGGAAAAGCTGTAAACAAAGTTATCTGGTCAATGAGTGAGTGGGAGCAGTTAGAGAGAGAGAGAGAGAACATGAAGAAAAGAACACAGACAAAAGAATGTGGGAGTTGCAAAATGTAGAGCAGGAGGACATTCCCGGCAGGTCAGGTTGGGCACATTCTCTGCTCCCAGAAAAGAAAAAAAGAGAGAGGGAAAAACTAGACAAGCTGAGCCACCATCACCGATGGACGACCGACACAGACAGAAGTCAAGTTACCTGAACTTGTAGAATTCAGTACTGAGTCCATAAGACTGCAATGTTCCCAGGTGGAAGGTGAGGTGTTGTTCCTCAAGCTTGTGTTGGGCCTGGTTGGAACAGTGCAGGAGGCCGCAGACCGATAGGTCAGGGTGACACTGGGGTGGAGAATTAAAGTGGCAGCAACACGAAGCTCAGGATTGCTCCTGTAGACTGAACGCAGGTGTTCTGCAAAGTGATCTGCCGCTTAGGTTCTCCAGTGTAGAGGAGACCACAGTGTGAACACCGAATGCAGTGCACTGGATTGGAAGCAGTGCAAGTCAATGGACACCTCACCTGGCAACACGGTTTGGGTACCTGGATGCTGGAAAGGAATGAGGCGAAAGGACATGGGTTGCATCACCTGCAGTTGCAAAGGAGCATAAGGAGGGCTGGTTGGTGGGAACGGAAGGGTGGACCAGGGAGTCGTGAAGGGAACAGTCCCTGTGAAATACTGAAATGGGAGGAGAAGGGATGATGTGTCTGGTGGTAAAATCTCTTTGAAGGTGGCGGAAATTGCAAAACATGATCTGTTGAATACAGGGGATAGAATTCGACACTTACTTCTCAAAGTACAGCTGGTTGGTGTCTTCACTTTTATGTTTAGTCATAGATTAATCTTGAAGCAATTAAGTTGAAAAGTACATTGCAAAGTTCATTATTAATGGAGTGAACAGGGTTTGAAAATGTGAGTTGATTTATTTTTCATTATTGACACAAATCTGACAGGGAAAAAGCTAAATGTATTTTAAACCCAAAGGAACTTTCATAGAACTAAAGTCCCCAAGATGGAGGAGTGACTTATACAGCAGTGAGGCTATTACATCTGGTTTTACAGGTATAGAACATCGAACATAGAACAGAAAACACTACAGCACAGTACAGGCCCTTCGGCCCACTATATTATGCTGACATTTTATCCTGCTCTAAGATCTATCTAACCCTTCCCTCCCACATAGCCCTCCGTTTCTCTATCATTCATGTGCTTATCTAAGAGTCTCTTAAATGTCCCTAATGTATCTGCCTCCACCACCTCTGCCAGCAGTGCGTTCCATGCACAGACCGCTCTCTGTGTAAAAAACTTACCTCTGACATCCCCTTATACATTCCTCCAATCACCTTAAAATTACGTCCCTTCATGTTAGCCATTGTCGCACTGGGAAAAAGTCTCTGACTGTCCACTCGATCTATGCCTCTTATCATCCTGTACACCTCTATCAAGTCACCTCTCATCCTCCTTCTCTCCAAAGAGAAAAGCCCTAGCTCACTCAACCTATCCTCATAAGACATGCTCTCCAATCCAGGAAACATCCTGGTAAATCTCCCCTACACCCGCTCTAAAGCTTCCACATCCTTTCTATAATGAGGCGACCAGAACTGAACACAATACTCCAAGTGTGGTCTGACCAGAGTTTTATAGAGCTGCAGCATTACTTCACGGTTCTTGAACTCAATACCCTGACTAATGAAGGCCAACACACTATATGCTTTCTTAACAACCCTATCAACCTGCGTGGCAACCTTCAGGGATCTATGGTCATGAACCCCAAGATCCCTCTGTTCCTCCCACACTGCTAAGAGTCCTGCCATTAACCTTGTATTCTGCCTTCAAATTCGGTCTTCCAAAGTGTATCACTTCACATTTTGCCAGGTTGAGCTCCATCTGCCACTTCTTAGCCCAGCTCTGCATTCTATCAATATCCTGTTGTAACCTACAGCAACCTTCTACACTATCCACAACACCACCAACCTTTGTATCATCAGCAAACTTACTAACCTACCCTTCCACATCCTCATCCAAGTCATTTATAAAAATCACAAAGAGCAGGGGTCCCAGAACAGATCCCTGCGGAACACCACTGGTCACTGACCTCCAGGCAGAATACGCTCCATCTACCACCACCCTCTGTCTTCTATGGGCAAGCCAATTCTGAATCCACAGAGCCAAGTTTCTCCAGATCCCATGCCTTCTGACTTTCTGAATAAGCCTTCCATGAGGAGCCTTATCAAATGCCTTACTAAAATCCATGTACACCACATCCACTGCTCTACCTTCATCAATGTGCTTTCTCACATCCTCAAAGAATTCAATCAGGCTCATGAGACATGACCTGCCCCTCACAAAGCCATGCTAACTGTCCCTAATCAGCCTATGCTTCTTCAAATGCCCATAAATCCTGTCTCGAAGAACCTTCTCCAGTAATTTGCCCACCACTGAAGTAAGATTCACCGGTCTGTAATTCCCAGGGTTATCCCTATTCCCTTTCTCAAACAAAGGAACAACATTTACCACCCTCCAATCATCTGGCTCTACTCCTGTGGCCAGTGAGGACGCAAAGGTCATCGCCAAAGGCACAGCAATCTCTTCCCTCGCTTCCCGTAATTAACCTTGGATATATCCTGTCTGGCCCTGGTGACTTATCTATCCTAATGTTTTTCAAAAGTTCCAGCACATCCTCTTTCCTCACGTCAACATGCCCTAGTATATCAGTCTGTTGTACACCATCCTCACAAACGTCAAGGTCTCTCATTGGTGAATACTGAAGCAAAGTATTCATTAAGGATCTCCCCTACCTCTTCTGACTCCAGGCACATGTTTCCTCTTTTATCCCTGATCAGTCCTACACTCACTCCAGTCATCCACACATATCGAACACCTTGGTGTTTCCCTTGATCCTACTTGCCAAGGCCTTCTCATGCCCCCTTCTAGCTCCCCTAATTCCATTCTTAAGCTCCCTCCTGGGTATCTTGTAACTCTCCAGAGCCCTGTCTGATCCATGCTTTCTAAACCTCAGGTAAGCTTCTTTCTGCCTCTTGACAAGATATTCTACATCTTTTGTCAGCCATGGCTCCTTCACTCTACCATCCTTACCCTGCCTCAATGGGACAAACCTATCCAGAACCCCATGCAAGTACTCCCTAAACAACCACCACATTTCCGTTGTGCACTTCCCCAAGAACATCTGCTCAGTTTACACTCCCAAGTTCCTGCCTAATAGCACCATAATTCCCCTCCCCCAATTAAATACTTTCCCATAATGTCTGCTCCTGTCCCTCTCCAAGGTTATGGTAAAGGTCAAGGAGTTATGGTCACTGTCCCCAAAATGCTCTCCCCCCGAGAGATCTGAAACCTGATCAGGCTCATTGCCTAGTACCAGGTCCAGTATGGCCTCTCTTCTAGTCAGCCTGTCCACATACTGTGTCAGGAATCCTTCCTGGACACACCTAGGGGCAGGCACGGTAGTGTAGCAGTTAGCATAACTCTATTACAGCGCCAGCTACCCGGGTTCAATTCTGGCCACTGTCTGTAAGGAATTTATACATTCTCCCCGTGACTGCGTGGGTTTCCACCAGGTGCTCCGGTTTCCTCCCACATTCCAAAGACGTACAGGTTAGGAGTTCGGGCCATGCTGTGTTGGCGCCGGAAGCGTGGCGACACTTGCGGGCTGCCCCCAGAACACTCTACACAAAGATGCATTTCACTGTGTGTTTCAATGTACATGAGACTAATCTTAACAAACTCTGCCCCATCTATCCCCTTTACACTGAGGAGGTGCCAATCAATATTAGGGAAGTTGAAATCACCCATGACAACAACCCTGTTATTTTTGCACCTTTCCAAAATCTGCCTCCCGATCTGCTCCTCAGTGTCTCTGCTTCTATTGGGGTGTCTGTAGAATACTCCCAATAGAGTGAACACTCCCTTCCTGTTTCTGACTTCCACCAACACTGACTCAGTGGACGATCCCTCCAGGACATCCACCCTGTCTACAGCTGTGACACTGTCCCTGATCAGCAAAGCCACTCCCCCATCCCTTTTACCTCCGTCCCTGACCCTTTTGAAACATGTAAACCCCGGAATATCCAGCAGCCGTTCCTACCCTTGTGACAGCCATGTCTCTGTAATGGCCACAACATCGTAGTCCCATGTACTTACCCATGCTCTAAGTCATCACCCTTGTTCCTGAAACTTCTCACATTAAATGCATCCATTACAATAAGAGCAGAAGAAACAGAAGCAGAAGGAGGCCATTCGGCCCCTCCTTGCCTGCTCTACCATTCAATAAGATTGTGGTTGATCTTCTCCCTCAGTGTCACTTTTCTGCACTAACTTCATACATTGATTCCCCCAGAAACAATATACAAACATCTCATCAAATAATCTGTACATCATTACCAGAATCCACATATGGATAAAGAGATATTGAAATAAGATAAAAGAGATTTAAGAGTCAAAATGGATGAGGAATCAAAGAAAAGAAGAAGGGAAGTAAGGTGTTGGGAATAATGAGCTTAGAACTCAGAAGTCTGGTCAAAGGAAGGAGACACAAGAAGCTGCAGATGCTGGAGTCTGGAGCAACACACAAAGTGCTGGAGGAACTCAGCGGGTCAGGCAGCATCCGTGGAGGGAAATGGACAGTCGACGTTTCGGATCGAGGCCCTTCATCAGGACTGGAAAGAAAGAGGGCAGATAGCCAGTATAAAAAGGTGGGGGGGGGGGAAGGGGTGGAGCAAGAGCTGGCGGGTGATAGGTGGATGCAGGTGGGGGGTGGGGGTGATAGGCAGGTGAGAGAGTGGGAGAGTGGGAATGATGTAGGAAGCTGGGACGTGATAAGATGGAAGTGACACCTATCAGGCAGAAGGATGTGTCCACCAAGGGCTCACACAAGCAGGTCCTGTGAAGACAGAGGGTATGACTCAAGTACTCAACAATTGCTCTGCACCTTTCTTTTCTAGAGGTCGACAGAGGAATGGGGAAATGAGATGGGAAAACAAATAAAACACCAGGTGCCGGAATCTGAAACAAAAACAGAAATGCTGGAAGAACTCAGCCCGTCAGGCAACATCTGTGGAAAGAGAAGCCGGTCAATGTTGGTCAGGAACCCTTCCTCAGACCTGCAGGAGCGCAGCAGTTATGGTCTTCAAAGCAGAGCTGGGGAAGGAATGAGGTGTAAGACACGGGACTATGGAGATGGGTTGAGACTGATCGTGTGATAGGAAGCGTGTGTCTGGAATGTTAGCGAGGCACCTTAAAGAAATGGGGTGAGGAGGAGACATGAACACAATGACGTCAGTATTGCAAGAACAAGTCAGAGAGGAGAAATGAACAGAAGACTTAAGGAAACCGGCTATCCTTAAAGTGGAAAAGTCACCTGCTCCAGATGGGATTATCCTGAGGGAAAATGAGTGAAGCAATAACCCGAGCTTTGGTCACAGGTTTCCAATCCTCCTCTGATGTGTGTGCAGAGTTAGATAATTGTAAACACTACACCCTGTTCTAAAAGGAAAGTGGGATAGCTGCAAACTGTCAAGGAATCATCAACGATGGAGAGATTTTAGAGAAATTATGCAGGACAAAGTTAATTGTCAGGAGGTAAAATATGGGTTAATAACTGACAGCCAGAGAGAATGTGATAAAAGCAATTCACATTTAACCAACCTGACGAGTTCTTTGCTGAAGATACGGAGAACGTAATGAAGGTTGTCAGGCTAATGTATATATGGACTGTTAAAAAGCATTTAATCATGTGTCACATTACAGATTGGTTAACAAAATTGAAGCCCACGGAATTAGAAAAAGCAATGAGAGCACAGATACAAAACTGCCTAAGAGACAGAGAGTCGCGGTATGTTTTAGGCGAGAGAGAACTATAAACTGGTCTCCCCCAGTCTAAGTTTTGGGACCACTGCTCTTTCTGGTGTGTACTCATGACCAGGACGGAGTACACAGGGCATAATCTCCGAGGCTGCAGGTGACACAAGACTGGAAGATGGAGCAAGCTGTCAGGAGTAACAAGTCTGAAGAGGATGTGGGGAGACCAGTGAGATGGGCAAGTACATGGCAGATGCAGTTTAACACCAAGAAACATGAGAAATTATTTAGCAGGAAGAATGAGCAGAGACAGTATGAATTAGATCGTACCTTCTATAGGTAGTGTGGGAGCAGAGGGCGGACTGGTGTCTTCCTTGGGAAGTCACAGAGCAGGTTGATAAGGCTGTTAAAAGAAGCAGATTGAAGCTGGTCTTTATAATTGGTACACGGAGCAGCGAGCATAACTTTATAGAACACTGGATCAATCCTAACTGTATTGTTGTTCCTGGTTCTACTGGTGGGGTGGGGGTTATATTGGAGGGGGTGAGATTCCCGTACACCTTCTGTCCTTGCCCTTCTGGGCGAGGGAGTATCATGGGTTCTGTTGAAAGACCACTGGAAGGTCACTTATGTCAGGCATCCTGAGGATAACATAGCCTGCAGTTGAGAGTGCAGTGGGAGTACAGAGGGAGAGACGGGAAATGCAGAGGCAGAACCATCACACACAGGAGATGTCAAACTTGCAGGAAACAGCTATGGGATAAAACAAAACAACTATGAGACCAATGTTCCCCTTTGGTCCCACATTTCACCCGCTATGCCCAGAATGCGTAGAATGGAGTTGTTGGGATTTGGGAAGACAGTGGATGCTATTTAATGATGGGGAAGGGAGGGTTTAACTTCACCATCTACAGAGGATCCCTATGCAGGAGGTCGAGAGGAAGCCTTAGTTTCAGCTGTAGGACCCTGTGATATGGGTACCAGGGCGTGTTTATCCAAACAGTTCACAGGATGTGACTCCAGGCCACTCCTAACTGTGCCTGACTGAGGAGGCAGCTAAACTGACCAAATCAGTGGTCTGGAGTCACATTCAGACACAGTAAGGACAGCAGACATCCTTTACTGAAGGACACTGGTTTATTACAACATTTCATGGTTGCTATCTGTCTGCCCCAGCTTTAATTAATTGCTTGAAGTTAAATCCCGTGATGGGATTTGAACTCACGTCTCCAGGGTCAACAGTCCAAGGTCTCTGGATATTAGTCCAGTGACTTAACACACGCATGAACCCATTAATCAGATCCTGAGTGCAGTCTTGACACACAATTGGGAAGAGTGTGTGCATTGTGAGTTCAGATCTGGTGCAACTTAGCGCCGTCACATTGGGGTGGCACCGTGTGACACCGTGAGGCACCATGAGGCATCTAGTAGAGCCACTGCCTCCTGGCTCTGGTGACCCGGGTTCAATTCTGACCTGCAGCACTGTCAGTGTGGAGGTTGCACATTCTCCTCCGTAACCGTGTGGGTTTCCTCCTGGTGCGTCCCGTTCCTTCCCACATCCCAAAGACGTGCGGTGGGTTAATTGGACACTGCCAATTGCCCCGAGGGTGTAGGTGAGCGGCAGAATCTGGGTGGCGTTGGTGGGAGAACATTCAGCACCAGACACAGTGGGGCCGAAAGAGCCTGTTTCCGTGCTGGATGATCTATCGCTCGCTGAGAGGATGGGAACCAAAAAGGCACATTTTAGAGCATTTCGGTGGGACTTTGGGGGTCTAAAGTGACCCCATCCACTCCCCACGCCCTACCACCCCTCCCATTCCATCCTCTACTATCCACCCCACCCACTCCACCCTCATTCCACCGGCAGCTCCAACTGCACCCCCCTTGCGCCAATCTCTGCCCCTATCCACTCACACTCACTGCAGCCCCAACCCCCTTCCCACCCCCTACTCCCCACCCCTTACATTGCCTTAGGTCTGCCGGAGTTTGCACCAGGCCCAGAGCTGGGGAGGTGAGGCCGGACACCTCTTGGCCACTCACTGTCACCATGGCGACGGGGACCCAGGCCTCAGGGTGGGCAGGAACTGGTCCCACTCCTACAGTGGCTCACCCACCCCAACACCCCCGTGACCATGAACCCTGCCTGACCCTCAGGGTTCTCTCTCAGAACTCTGCACCAACGCCACTAGGACCCTCAGGAGACACTGGACTCTGGAGCAACACACAGAGTGCTGGAGGAACTCAGCAGGTCAGGCAACATCTATGGAGGGAAATAAACAGTCGACGATCCCCCCCCATCCCCTGGCCTCGGACCTGCCCATCTATTCCCCACCTCCTTCCCTTATTCCATGGTCCACTGCCCTGTCCTACCAGATTCCTTCTTCTTCAGCCCTTTTCTACCTATCACCTCACAGCTTCCTACATCTCTCCACTCCCCTACCCACCTCCTTTCCCCCTCTCACCCAGACTCACCTCTCTCCTGCCAGCCTGTGCTCCTCCCCCTCCCCCCACCTTCTTATTCTGGCTTCTGCTCTCTTCCTCTCCAGTCCTGATGAAGGGTCTCGGCCCGAAACGTTGACCGATTATTTCCCTCCATAGATGCTGCCCGACCTGCTGAGTTCCTCCAGCATTTTGTGTGTGTAACCACTCAGACCGCGGAGAGGGAGGAAGGTAAGAACCGACCACAGAAGCAGAAAGCCAACGGCTTTGGATAGAAGTGTGTTGTAACAATTACTTGTGCTGCCCTGTCTTTTCTTTCTTTTTCAAGCGTTTTATTAGTTTTCAAAATAACACAGATTAATATATAACATCAATGTTTGTACATGTAATACAAAGAGATCAGGAGAACAATCATGACATAGATAATCATAAAGAACAATAAAATATAAAAAAAATCTGTAGATCCAAACGATCTCTTAGTAAATGAATATAATATAAAAGAAAGGAAAGAAAAAGATTTATTATATATATAAAAAAGAAAGAAAAAAAAACCCAAATCAATAAGAAAGTTATAACAATATATCAACCAAACTAAACAGAAAAATTTCAAAAAAGAACAAAAAAAGACGGACTGAAATTTTCTTAGTAAAAACAGAGCAATATTATGTCATCATTCTCCGTTCCTTTTAAATTAGAAAGTTATTGAAAGGGGATCTACATCATGTGAAAATATTGGATAAATGGACTCCAATATCTTCAAATTCTGATTTGATTGGTTGGCCCCCTTCTCTGGCCCTGTGTGTATCCAGATGGAGGACGTTGTACCACCTCTTCCAACCAACAAAGAGGTTAATTCATCAACATTAATCAAAGAGGGATGGTTCCAGGCACAGAATTGTGGCACTGGACACTTTCAGACACTCAATGACTCTCCTGCACTCCTTTCCCGGAACCAGCGCCTGTTCCCCCTCCCCGTCTATAGGGTAACCCTCACCCGGAAAACAGGCCGGAGATTGACCCTGGGGTCTGTGGTCGGGGAGGGTCCTGGAGTCAGTTATTGGGGAGGGACGCTGGGGTCTGTGGTAGGGGTGACAGAACAGGGAATGGTTACAGCACAGAAGAACCACACTGGCTCCATGTAAGAGCAATCGACAAGTTTAACAACATTTAAAAGCCACTTGGACAGGTAAAGGGATAGGAAAGGCTTAGAGGAATATGGGCCAAATGTGGGCAAATGGGACTAACTTGGATGGGAATCTTGGTCAGCGTGGACCAGTTGGGCCGAAGGTTTCCATGCTGTATGATTCCATGACTCTAAGCTTCACTCTGCCACCCTTTCCCTATGACTCTCCAGGTTCGTTCCTCTCAAATATCCATCTCCCTCTCAGTCCAATGGAATCTGCCTCCATTTCCACCCTCAGCTCTCCATCCCAGACTCTCAACCCCGTGCTGAGTCCGAACGTGGTTCCTTGTGTCACTCTTGGGTCTTCTGCCAATCAAGTTCCAAATTTCCAAACCTCCTTACGACATGGAAGGAGGCCATTTGGCCCGTCGAGTCAATGTAATTTCACAGCTCAATCCCTTTCCCCACTAATTAATGGAGTCTAGCAACACTATGACCACTTTGCTTTAAAATGGACTTTGTTTTTTTTTGTTCTATTTGTGATCTTTCTTGTAAAAATTGTGTTTATATTTAATTTCTCTTGTGAGTGCTGCTTATCTGATTCTATGTACCTGTGATGCTGCTGCAAGTAAGTTTTTCATTGCACCTGTGCATACATGTACTTGAGCAGATGACAATAAAATTGACTTTGACTTTCTGACTTTGACTAATTTTCCCTGTTAACTATTCTCCTCACATTCCCATCAACTCCCCCTGGATTCTACCACTCACCTACACACTGGGGTCAACTGACAATGGCCAATGAACCTGCCGACCTGCACGTCTTTGGGATGTGGGAGGAAGCCCACGCGGTCACGGGGAGAACGTGCAAACTCCACCTCGGCAGCACCTGAGGTCAGGATCAAGCCAGTCACAGCTTCTCTCTCTCTACTCTTATATTCTTCATGATTTTAAGACATAGGATCATAGAATCATAGAAAGTATAGCACAATACAGGCCCTTCAGCCACAACGTTGTGGCCGACCTTTAAACCTTGCCTAAAATCTATCTAAACCCTTCACCCCACATATCCCTCTATTTAAATTCCTTCCATATGCTTATCTAGCAATCTCTTGAATTTGGCCAATGTACCTGCCTCCACCACCGCCCCAGGCAACGCATTCCATGCCCCAACCACTCTCTGAGTAAAAAAACCTTCCTCTGATATCTCCCTTGGAACTTCCCACCCATTACTTTAATCTCAGATCTCCTCGCAACCCCCTCTTTCCAAGGAGAAACAGTCCAGCTTCTGCAGGCTGTCACAGACTGAAGTCCCTCATCCCTGCAACTTGTCAGTAAGTATTTCTTCATTCTCCCTAAAGCCTTCACATGGCGTAACACCAGCTCTTGATGCAGGTTCATCTTGACATCCGTGTCCCCGTAGTTCCTGTACACAGCACCAGGCGGGAAGTGTCCAATCTCAGGCAGCTTCTCACCCTGACAATACACCCACCAAAAGGCATTTGGTTCTCCCTTCCTCTGGCATGTCAGTCCAACTATTCTCATTGCTATCGCAATCCCAAATCAGAGCAACGACACCCTAGCACCCTTTGACAGAGATTGATACGTTTTAGATGTTAAGGGAATAAAGGGATACTAATCAGCAAGGATCTCACTGAGCAGAAACGAGGGGCTTCACAGAGAGAGTCCGTCGAACCTGTGCTGGATCCTTGAACTCATTGCACCAGTCAGCAGTCTCCAGGGGCTCACCAACACTCGAGTATTCATCTACCAACTTCCCTTTGAAAACTGTTGCTTAAACCATATTTCCTTTCAGGCAAAGCATCTCTGAACAATTCACTGCCTAAGTGCAAAAGTGCCCCGGGCATTACAAAAAGCAATAAGGTGGTAAAGATGGTGAAACTGCGACCATCTGGCGTCTGATTGTTCAGAAATCCTGACAGTCAGGCAAATGGCTCACTCATTAATCTTGAGTGTGAGCTGGGGGGTCAGGAGAGGCAGCTGAAGACAGGGGTGGTGTCGGGGTCCTGACACACTGGAGGTCGCCAAGCTGGGTCGAGACCAGGATCCGGAGTGTTTGTACGTTTCGGCTTATTTGGTCAAACTGAAATGTACGAGGTGAAACGCACAACGTTCTGTTTCCCACTCCCCTTAAAATCACCGTGACTCACTACAAAATTATTACTGTGTAAAGAGTGAAGACAGAGAGACACAGGGTACAGGTGCTCATTCCCTGGAAGTGACGACGCAGGTGGACAGGATGGTGCAGAAAGCGTTGGCACGCTGGCCTTCATCGGATGGGGCACTGAGTACAGGAGTTGGGACGGCAAGTTACAACTGGGACAAGATGTTGGTGAGGCCACACTTGGAGTATTGTGCACAGTTTCTGGTCGCCCAGCTATAGGAAGTAACGGTTAGCATAACGCTATTACAGCACCAGTGACCAGGGTTCAATTCCCGCCGCTGCCTGTATGGAGTTTGTACGTTCTCCCGGGTCCTGCGTGGGTTTCCTCCGGGTGCTCCGGTTCATCCTCCCACATTCCAAAGACGTACGGGTTAGGAGTTGAGGGCATGCTATGTTGTGCCGAAGCGTGGCGACACTTGCGGGCTGCCCCCACAGATACTCTATGCAAAAAGATGCATTTCACTGTGTGTTTCGATGTACAATGTGACTAATAAATACACCTTATCTTATCATTAGGCTGGAAAGATGCAGAAAAAATTCACAAGGATGTTACCAGGACTGAGGGCTTGAGTTATTGGGAGAAAGGTGAAATAGGGCTGGGAGATGGTTTCCTGGAGCGTAGGAGGCTGAGGGGAGAGGTATCAAATCACGAGGGGCACAGATAAGGTGGATGGTCACAGTCTTTTCCCAGGGTAGGGGAGTCTAAGACTAGAGGACTTAGGTTTAAGATGAGAGAGGGAAAGATTTAAAGGGGACCCAGGGGTAATATTTTCACACAGAGGGTGGTGGTGGTGTATGGAATGAGCTGCCAGAGGAGGTGGGAGGAGGCGGGTACGATTACAATGTTTAAAAGATGTTTGGACAGGTTGATGGATAGGAAAAGGTTAGAAACACAGGCAAATTTGACTAGCTCAGATGGGCATCTTGGTCAGCATGGATGAGTTGGGCCAAAGGGCCTGTTTCCGTGCTGTATAACTCTATGACTCTTACGTAAAAAACAGTGAAATAAAGGTGTGTTGGAATATTAATAGGAGTACCATCCAACAGTCTGGAAAATCAGCTGCTCCGGCACCACCCAGGTCCTGAGAATGCCGGAGTATCGGAATTTCACTGGCAAGATAAGATAAGATTTCTTTATTAGTCACATGTACATCGAAACACACAGTGAGATGCATCTTTTGCGTAGAGTTCTGGGGGCAGCCCACAAGTGTCACCACGATTCCGGCACCAACATAGCATGCCCCCAACTTCCTAACCCGTACGTCTTTGGAATGTGGGAGGAAACCGGAGCACCCGGAGGAAACCCACGCAGACACGGGGAGAACGTACAAACTCCATACAGGCAGCAGCCGGAATTGAACCCGGGTCGCTGGCGCTGTAACAACATCACGCTAAACGCTACGCTGCAGGGTTGAGCAGACCACCAGCATCCCAGAAGTTCTGACATCCCACGAGAGCCCCACTCGCCTGGATATCCCAGCGGTGCCCGAGCCAATTGTTCAGGAGGAGGAGGTGAGACTCCAGGGCAATGGCTTGGGGTGAGGATTCTCCGTTTATCCTGACATTTGTACGGAAATCTCCCTCCACCACGGAACAGCGCATGGAGAGTCGGAGCTGCCGGTATCTGGGAGAGCCCCACTCGCCCTCGTTCCCGCCGCTCCCAAAATCAGGAAGAAATCCACCCTGCCGTTATGACCCAAGGACAGCTGGTCCCTCTCCCCAGCAGGAGCTGGTCTCTCTGACCCAGGCAGCACAAACAGCTCACACGCAGAGCAAGAGGCCAGGAAATCCAACCCGCCATTACTGCTTCATGGAGGCTGATGCTTCTCCAACGGGACGGGGAGGCAGCAGAGCACACTGCAGGCCAGGAGGACACTGAGTGTCCCAGGCGTTAGAGACAGCCGCAAGTGTTGGAAGCCTCTCTGTCCAGCAGTGGTGGGGTTAGGCTTGTCCAGAGTGCCTGGGCAATACTGAGGGTGCACAGAGGCTGAATCAGCCTGGGAAACTGGGCTGGCCCTTACCCCAGCTGCCTGTGCCTTACGGGGACCAGAGCAGGTTACAGCTTTACAGGGACAAGTTATAGAGACCAGGGCAGGAGACAGGTTAGCAGACCAGAGCAGGACACAGGTTTAAGGATCAGGGCAGGACAAAGTTATAGGACCAGGGCAGGAGACAGGTTTAAGGATCAGGGCAGGACACAAGTTATAGGGACCGAGGGCAGGAGACAGGTTTAAAGGATCAGGGCAAGGAGACAAGTTATAGGGACCAGGGCAGGACACAGGTTATAGGGACCAGGGCAGGAGACAAGTTATAGGGACCAGGGCAGGACACAAGTTATAGGGACCAGGGCAGGACACAGGTTATAGGGACCAGAGCAGGACACAAGTTATAGGGACCAGGCAGGACACAAGTTATAGGGACAAGGGCAGGACACAGGTTATAGGGACCAGGGGCAGGACACAGGTGTGAGGATCAGGGCAGGAGACAGGTTACAGAGACCAGGACAAGATAAGTGTCAAATACATCTGACCATTGGCCCAGAGGAGACAGAGAGCTGGAGATAAGAGGGAGAGCAGTGTGTCTGTTCTGACCAAAGATGAGTCAGGATTTAACAGCAGGGCACCAGGAAACCCCTCTCCCACCACGGGGATGGAAAATGGAGGGGGAGAATGCCAGGAGCAGGAATCTCAGGACCCTCCCTCATTATACGCCTGTGCTCAGTGAAACAGCAGGGGATGGACAGATTGGATCGTGTGCAGGCAGAAGAGATTTAGTTTAATTCGGCATTCGTGTTCAGCACAGACATCGTGGGCCGAAGGGCCTGTTCCTGTGCTGTACTGTTCTGTGTTCTGTGCAGCTCTCTATTTCATCACTGTGTTGCTCACTATTTGCTCCACAACAGCGTGTGTGCTCGAGATATTAAGAGTGACAACAAACTGGATTTATTGAACACTTGCAGCATGTTAAGGATGCCGGGAACGTGATCCTGATCGACAGGCAGGAGACCTGAATTCACCTGGTACAGAGTTTGGTTGTAAGGAGGGTTTTAATGGAGGAGAGATTAAGGAGAGAACTCCGGAGCCTAGGAGTTCTTGGCCTGGCCACCAGTGAGAGAGTGATTACATAGCATCATAGGGCACGTGAAACAGGCCCTTCGGCCCAACTGGTCCTAGCTGACCAGGGTTCCCATCTAAGCTAGTCCATTTGCCCACATTAGGCCCATAGCCCTCTAAATCTTTCCTATCCATGTACCTGTCCAAGTACCCTTTTAAATGTTGTTAATGTACCTGCCTCACCCATTTCCTCTGCAGCTTATTCAATGTACTGACCACCCTCTGGGTGAAAAAGTTGCCCCTCAGGTTCCTATTAAATCCCTCCCCTCTCCCTTAAACCTGTGTCCTCTCGTTCTTGATAGCCCAACCCTGGGAAAAGGACTGTGTGCGTTCACCTGATCTCTGCCCCTCAGGATTTAATACACCTCTGTAAGATCACCCCTCATTCTCCTATGCTCCAATGAAAAGGTCCCAACCTGCTCAATCTCTCTCCATAACCCAGTCCCTCGAGTCCCAGCAATATCCTTGTAGATCTCCTCTGCACCCTTAATGGCATCTTTCCCATCAGCCTCACCAACGTCTTGTACAAAGGCAACATAACATCCCAACTTCTATACTCAATGGCCTGCTCATCTGGAAGTGCAGAGATCCCCCCAAGGGTTCTGAAGTTGGAGGAGGTGACGGAGGCAGGGAGGGGCGAGGTAGTGGAGGGGATTGCAAATAGGGATGAAGGTATTGGAGTATGACAGGCTTCGGGAATAACCCAGTAACCAGTCTGGCAGCACACATCTCCTCAAACAACTGAGGAATGCAAATCCCCAATAATTACAAATTAATGTAATATTATTTAATAAAGACATAATTAACTGAGCGGATTATATTTTGTTTCTAATAGTTTAATTTTCCGAAGTGCACTAAACAAAGCAGGGCAGAAAATTTGCTAACAAAATGATTCTAAAGTTGATGGGGGTGTCTGGTATGTAAATTACAGCTTGGAGCCTTGACTTTTGTTGAATAAATTGAACAGAGATGTCTCTGTTTATCCAGATTTAGGCTCAATTCACAATTCAGCTGGTTACTCACCTGAGTGGTGAGGTTCTGCAGCCCCCTGCTGAGCGATCCCGGAACTGCATCAGGACTTATTTGTCCTTCTGTTGCTTCCACCCGTGTTATCCTTCTACCATTGCTTGAAGCCCAAGGTCCTTCTTTCTGTGGCTCGCTTGAAAGTAAGGATCTGCCAGGGTGCACCGTCACTTGAAGTTCATGCACAAACACGACCTCACACACACACACGTGGACTTGTAGAGTAATTCAGGACAGAAATAGGCCCACGGCCCACCGAGTCTACACCGACTATCAAGCGCCCATTTGCACCAATCTCACGTTAAAAGTATTTTTATTCTCTCCACATTCCCTCAACTCCCCCCCAGATCCTACCATTCACCTGCACACTAGAGGCAATTTACAACGGCCAATTAACTAACAACCAGCACTTCTTTGGGACGTGGAGCAAACCAGAGCACGTCCCCAGTGACTCTCACCAATGTTTACAGATGCACCGTAGAAAGCATCCTATCCCGGTGTATCACGGCTTGGTACAGCAGCTGCTCTGCCCAAGACCGCAAGAAAGTACAGAGAGTTGTGAACACAGCCCAGTGCATCACACAAAGCAGCCTGCCCTCCATTGACTCTGGCTACATTCCCACTGCCTCGGAAACCAGCCGATATAATCAAGGACCCCTCCCACCCCAGCCATCCTCTCCGCTCCCCCCTCCCATCAGGCAGAAGATACAAAAGCTTGAAAACACGTGCCACCAGGCCCAAGGACAGCTTCTTTCTCGTTGTTTTCAGACCCTTGAATGGACCTCATACACTAAAGATGAATTCTTGATCTCCCGGTCTACCTCGTCATGGCCCTTGCACTTTATATTGTCTGTCTGCGCTGCACTTTGTAGCTGCTACATTATATTCTGTATTCCGTTTTCTTTGTATTACCTTGATGTACTTATCCACCTGTATCTCGGTACATGTGACAATAATAAACCAATAGTAATAATAATAACATGTATGCTCATGTATTTTGTGTAGTGATTTTGGGGGCAGCGCAAACATAGCATGCCCATAACTTCCTAACCTGTATGTCTTTGGAATGTGGGAGGAAACTGGAGCACCCGGAGGAAACCCACGCAGACACGGGGAGAACATACATGTACCTTACAGGCAGCGGCCAGATTTGAACCCAGGTCTCTGGCGCTGTAAAGCTTTATGCTAACCACAATGCTACCGTGCAGATATGCACACTTACACACACACATGGGTGCACACACACACACACACACACACACACATACCCCCATACATGAACATCCACACGCATGCACGTACAACTTCACCCACTGAACTGAGACCAGAGGTTGAAATAGTGTCACAGATCGACCTTGCACAAGGTTTGAAGTCGGGACCCTCTACTCTTCAACCGCATAAACTGCACCAACTCTGGAACTGGAAGAACAAATTCAGAATTTACAAAAGGAACCAGATTGGATGTAACTAGTAAAAAGGCCTTGTGGCAAATTAGAACAATTGACAAATTAACTTTGATATAAAAACTAGAGGTGGTGCATCTTGGCTGGAAGGATAAAGAGGCCACTTACTCTTCAGAAAATAAATGTCTCGGTGGGTTAGAAGAGCGTTGATCTGGTGTTACAGATGCACAAATCACGAAAAGTGACAACGTAAATTTATGAAGTCATTAACTAAAACAAACAAAGCACTGAGGCTGATTTCCAGAGAGCAAGAACTGAAAAGCTGAAAAATGATGTTCTACTTGTACAGAAACTCAGTTAAACTCTGAGAATTGCGAACAGTTCTGATATCTGTGTTTGAAAGATGATTTACAAAAGTGAAATGGGAAGGGAGAAGTTCACCGGAAAGACTGAACAGAACGGCAAGACAGAGAGGTGACCTGACAGAGGTGTTAGATTTTGAAAGGGACTTGTTAAGGGAGACACAGAGAAGATAACTGCACTTGCGGCAAAACCGGAACTAGAAGCCATAAGTATAAGCCAGTCACAATTAAATGCATTCAGGAGAACTGTCTCTACCCAGAGGGTGGTGACGATGTGCAACTTGCTGGAACATTGAGCAGTTGAGGTGAATAGCAGAGACATTTTTAAGAGATAACAAAGGAGGGAGAGGCTGCATTTTTACAGCAGCTTTTGTGATTGCTCAAAGTGCTTCACAATCAGTGAAGCAGGCTGTTGCAGCGGTCAGTGCTTTGAGGTGAAGCAGCCAATGCACACTCCCACAAATGGCAACAGAATTATGACCAGTTCATCTGTCTTCTGGTGACGATAATTAAGGAATATATATACAGTATTAGCCTGGACATTAGGACTTCGTACTCTGTTTTCCTTCAGATCTCCACCCTGGAAAGTAGATTGGCCTCGGTTTAACAAGACATGTGAAAGATGGTTCCTCCGATAGGGCAGCACCCCCTCGATGGTGAAAGGTCCGCTGGATTTTGTGCTCAAATCACTTGCTGGAATTTGAACTCATAACATCGTGGCTGTGAGGTGAGAGTGCAACCTGGGTTCAGAGGTGAGAGTTGCCACTGACAGCAAACGAACACATGAGGGGGAAAGGAATAGAGGGACTCATTGTAGTGTTGTGGGACAAAGCGTGTTGATGCATTAACATCACCGAAGGAAGGTTGCCCATCTGGAACTTAAGCTCTGTTTCTCTCTCCACAGATGCTGCCTGACCTGCTGAGAGTTTCCAGCATTTTTTATTTCAGATCTTCAGTATCTTCAGCTTTTCGCTTTTCGACCATCAAGGATCAGTCGGGACGAGTGGCCTGTTTTGGTGGTGTATTCACTCTGTGTTACCCTGTGGGGAAGGGTTGACGATTCCCATAAAGACATACAACAGGGAAACAGGCCCTCAGCACACCAGCTCCACCTCCCTGGACCGTGTGGTTTTCCCCCGGGTGCTCCGCATCCCAAACCTGCGCGGGTTGGTAGGTTCATTGGCCGCTGTAAATTGCCCCCTAGTGTATGGGTGAGGTGTAGAATCAGGGAGAGTTGATGGAGCGGGTTGGAGAGAATAAAAAAAAATGGAATGGGAGTGAGATTAGATGGGCGGTTAATGGTCAGCATGGACTCGGTGGGCCGAAGGGCCTCTTGTTTCCTTGCTGTGTGAATCGATGATCCTCTGAGCATCTTGAGATAAATGAAAGTGTGTTTTCCTCTGTGGCAGTTCTGGAAAACAGACAGTTTTTAAACTAGTTTCAAACATTCAGGACGGAGGGGATGATGTAAAACTGTCACAGGGGCATTGCCCCAGGCATTCCCCAGGATGTCGCCTGGGGTAGAATGTTTCCGTTATGAGGAAAGACTGGCTTTGACTTCCATGGAGCAGAGGAGGCTGAGGTGGGGGGGAAACCAGGTAGTGGTGCACACAGAGTTATGGAGAGCTGTAGATAGGGTGCATGGGAGGAAGCGTTTCCCATGGCCAAGGTCTCCAAAGCTGGTGGGTATAGGTTTAGGGTAAGGGATGGGGGGGGGGGGGTTAGAGGGAACGAAAGGTATTTGGAGCCTGAGTGGGTGGTGGAGGCAGGGACTTTCACTACATATCTAGACGAGCACTTGAATTGCCAAGGAATAGAAGGCC
This sequence comes from Pristis pectinata, assembly GCF_009764475.1. Taxonomy (NCBI): domain Eukaryota; kingdom Metazoa; phylum Chordata; class Chondrichthyes; order Rhinopristiformes; family Pristidae; genus Pristis; species Pristis pectinata. The sequence continues at coordinate 14,755,597 of NC_067435.1, read as the reverse complement.
AAAGACCAAGTGGTGGTAAATGGGATTGACGTCAGGGAGTAGAGGAACATGGTTAGTGGCAGGACTCTTAGCAGTGTGGAGGAACAGAGGGATCTTGGGGTCCACGACCATTGATCCCTCAAGGTTACCATGCAGGTCGATAGGGTTGTTAAGAAGGCGTATGGAGTGTTGACCTTCATTAGTTGGGGTATTGAGTTCAAGAGCTGCGAGGTAATGCTGCAGCTCTGTAGAACTCTGGTCAGACCACACTTGGAGTATTGTGTTCAGTTCTGGTCACCTCATTATAGGAAGCTTTAGAAAGGGTGCAGAGAAGATTTACCAGGATGCTGCCTGGATTGGAGAGCATGTCTTATGAGGATAGGTTGAGCGAGCTCAGGCTTTTCACTTTGGAGAGGAGGATGAGAGGAGACTTGATAGAGGTGTACAAGATGATGAGGCATAGGTCGAGTGGTCAGTCAGAGACTTTTTCCCATGGCGAAAATGGCTAACATGAGGGGGCATAACTTTAAGGTGATTGGAGGAAGGTATAAGGGGGATGTCAGGGGTAAGTTTTTTTACAGAGAGTGGTGGGTGTGTGGAACGCACTGCCGGCAGAGGTTGTGGGGGCAGATACATTGGGGACATTTAAGAGATTCTTAGATAGACACATGTACGATAGAAATGGGGGGGGGGGCTATGTGGGAGGGAAGGTTAGATAGATCTTAGAGCAGGATCAAATGTTGGCACAACATTGTGGGCTGAAAGGCCTGTACTGTGCTGTAGCGTTCTATGTTCTATGTACTTGATGGATTACATGGACATGGTGGCCTGTTACAGTGCAGTGTGTCTCCGTGACTCCATCCGCTGTGGTGGGACTGTGTTGAGTCCTGTACACCCTGGGAAACTTCATGCTCCACGTCAGAGTGTAGTGAGGGACTCCCTGGAGAACAACTATCGGGACGTTTGAGGTCACACGTGTGTGCGGACCCCAAACCTGCCAGCACCTTCCTTATTGCAAAGAATGTTGCTGGAAAATGAAGGAGGGAAGAGTGAAAGGGGCAACAAAGGGGGGAGGGGGCAGGGAGTGCAGGTGCCCTCTCAGGGGGAAATTGAAGGGCTGAGGGACTTCCCAAGACCAGACTCTGTCCTGTCTCCCTGCAAGCCTGCCTCGCTATTGCCCCCACACTCCCAGCTGACAGACATGCCTCACTCTGACCTCCCACAGCCAACGCTGCCACTACAGAAAGAAACTTTAAAAAAGCCATGGTGTCCGGCAGGTGCAGAAGTAAATGGAACTGAACACAAGGGCAGAATGTTCATTGGATCTTCCCAGGCCTGTCACTGGGAAGTAATGAGTGCATCAGTCCTCTGCTTCCAACGGGGAGAGATCAGTGTCTTGGCATTTTCACTTTGGTTGAGATTTGGTGTCCACGTTCTTTTTACCAAAGGTGGGTCCAAGTGAAACTGGTTAGTTCATGTCAGGCCAGATATTTAAGTCGAACCTGACAGAGTGCAGGACAGAACCACAACCACAGGGAGGAGATGGGGAAAATGAAAATGGCTTTATGGCTCTGGGTAACTGCTGTCGGACTCTTTGCAGCTCTCGTTACTCACCAGCAAAGCTGCACCAGGTCCCAGCCAGCCCGAGCCCCATGTGTGGATTGGCCATTCACTTGGACAGAATGGTTGATGCTCTTTAAGCTTGGAATGGGTAACAGTGCGTGGTGGTCGGGATAGACGGGGTGGGTCCTCCGCTGTACAACTCGATGACTCGATGGCTTAGCTTTTGGATGTTCTCACAGGGACTGAAAGACATCAGCTGTGAACTGGTAAGCATCATAAGGACATGAGAACTAGGAGCAGGAGTAGATCACACAGCAACCCCTCCTCCTCCCCACCCACCCCCTCATACCCCACCTCACCCACCCCCTCATACCCCACCTCACCCCATACCCCACTTCACCCACCTCATACCCCACCCACCTCCTCATACACCACCTCACACCCCCATACCCCACCTCACTCACTCTCTCATACCTTACCTCACCCCGTCCTCAGACCCCACCTCACACCCTCTCATACCCCACCTTACCCCCTCATACACCACACAGCCCCTCATACCCCACCTCACCCACCCCCTCATACCCCACCTCACTCACCCCCCATACCCCACCTCACCCCCTCATACCCCACCTCACCCCCTAATACCCCAACTCACCCCCACCCCCCCGAATTAACATTCTGGCTAATCCTTTGTCTCAGCTCGTTTCTTACTCGATCTTCCTGTCCTTTAATTCCTGTCGTATCTCAAAATCTGTCTCAAATGTATTCAGTGATTGAGCACCCACAGCTCTCTGGAGTACAGAAACCCAGACTTAAAGCTCTCTGAGGGAGGAAATTTCGGTCCTAGATGGCCGGCAATTTATCCTAAGATTAGGGACTCTTCGAAAAGAACAAGCAGCCTTTCAATATCTATCCTGGTGAATCCTCGTGAATTTTAAACATTTCAGTCAAATCCCTTGTTCATTTAAACTCCCGAGAACTCTCAGAGTCAAAGAGAGGTACAGCATGGAAACTGGCCCTTCAGCCCACCGAGCTTGGACCCACCATCAATGCCCCACTTCATACAAAATTCTGCAATAATCCAACATTTTTTTATTCTCCCCACATTCTCATCAACTTCTCCCAAATTCTACCCTTTACCTACACAGTAGGGGACAATTTACAGCGGCTAATTAACCTCCTACTCCTCACGTCTTTGGAATGTGAGAGGAAACCGGAGCACCCGGAGGAAACCCACGCAGTCACGAGAAGAACGTGCATGATCCAGACAGACAGCACCGGGGAGGGGGTCAGGATCGAACCCTGGTCTCTGGCGGTGTGAGGCAGTGACTCTGCTGACTGCACCACTGTGCCACATCGCCCTCTGCTGATTCAGCCCAAATTATGCTCCTGGCATGGAGATTTTCCAGCATTTCATTTTCCTTATTTTAGATTTCCAACATCTGCAGTTTTTTTTATTTTGAGTTTCAGCAAGTTTGTTTTGTTCACCTTTGTGTTCCCAGAAGCTGTTGTTTTTACACTGGGTTCAGAAGAAAGAATTGTGTTTATATATCACCTTCCACTAATTCTACAAGCCCCAAGATGTTCCACTGCCAATGGAGTCGGTGTAAGGTAGGAAATTTGCTGGACAAGTTCCTTCATTATTACTGGACCTAGACCCTGGAACTCTGGAGGACATAGTTTCAAGGTTCGAGGTGAAAGATTTAATAAACACCTGAGGGGCAACTTTTATACACAGCGGGTGGTAGATATATGGAACCAGCTGCCAGAGGAAGTGTTGAGGCAGGTACATTAGATACATTTAAGAAGTATGTGGACAGGTATATGGATGACAAGAGTTTAGAGGGATCTGGGCCAAGTGCTGGGAAATGGGATTAGCTTGAATATACATCTTGGTTGGCACAGATATATATGGGCCGAAGGGCCTTTTTCCATGCTGTACAACTCTATGACTATGACTCCCTACCCAAAAGCACCGTGGGAGGTCCTTCACCAGGAGGACAACAGCGGTTCAAGCTGCCAGGTCTCCGCCACCTTCTCAAAGGCAGTGAGGGATGGCCAGTAAGTGCTGGCCTTGCCAGTGATGCCCAGGTCCTGAAAGATGAGCAAATAAAAAACAAATTCTGAACAGCTCACAGCAGTCTCCCACAAACAGAGTTGTGCAAATGACAAGATAATATGCTTTAGCGATTAGGTTGAAGAATAAAAGGATCTGACATACTGGCAAGAGTGGTGGTGAGTCAGCTGGATGGAGAGTCTAGAGCTGGGGGGAGGGGGGGTGGTGTGTGCATATATTAGAAGGCTGAGACGGATAGATTTTGGATGGGACAGGGACTGGTTTGTTTGGTGGCAGGGCAGAAGATCCTCTCGATGTGATTCAGGAATGGCAGTAGAGTCATAGTCAAAGAGCACTGAAACAGGCCCTTTGGCCCAACTGGTCCACGCCAAATCCAAGCTAGTCCCATTTATCAGTGTTTGGCCCATAACCTTCTCAACCTTTCCTATCCATGAACCTGTCCAACTGCCTTTTAAAAGTTGTTATTGTACCTGCCTCAACCACTTCCTCTGGCAGCTCATTCCACATACATACCACTCTCTGGGTAAAAATTCTGCCCCTCAATCTTTCCCCTCTCACCTTAAACCTATGCCCTCTAGTTCTTGATTCCCCAACCCTGGGGAAAAGACTGAGTCCATTCACCTCTGCACCTCAATAAGATCACCCCTCAGTCTCCTACTTTCCAAGGGAAAGAAGTCAGAGCCTGTCCAACCTCTCCCTATAACTCGGTCCCTTGAGTCCTGGCAACATCCTTGTAAATCTTTTCTGCACTCTTTCCAGTTTAATAACGTCTTTCCAATCGCAGGGTGACCAGTAGGTCAATTGGGTCAGATCAAGTGGGCAGTAAACTGTCCAAAACCACACACACTTCAGGTGAAGTTGGTGGGCAGCCATGATCACATTGAATGGTAGAGCAGGGCTAAAGAGCCAAATGGATACTCCGGCCCCTGTTGTTCACGTTTCAAGCCTTCCTGCCTTCCAACCTTCTTTGATGAATGTGACCTTTCTTGGTTGAAGGTGTGTCCACTGGTCCAGTTCATAGGCTGTTGGGAAGTCATTCAACCAATACCACTGCTCCCAGTGTTTCTCACACTCTCGATGTGGAGGGGACATTGGCCACCATTGGTAACTGGATTAAAAGCACAAAGTGACCCTGTGAAGGAGTACTTCAGGGTGAAGGCTCAAGGTACGACAGTCACCGATACTGACGGTGTCTCAGACAACCAGGAATTTGATGGTTCCATGGTGTTTGGAATTCTGAAGTCTGATGACTGCAGGAAATAGAGAGCAAATCGGGACAGTGGGAGCCCATGGTTTGGGGCTCCTTAGAAAAGAAATGTTAGTGTAGAAGATGGTCCAGTAAGTCTTAATTTCAGCGCAGTAAAGCTACAAGGAGGAATGTAAGGAGGCCCAGAAACGTTCTCGTGGAGTTGCTTATTTCAACACCTAGTGATTAAAGGAGCACTTTGGACAGTGTGGGACACAATAACAACCACCTTCCAGCTCATTTCTGAACTTTGGCCCGGGCATTTCCCAATGTGATGTGTTCGTCAAGTGATGCCACTCCGTACCCAATGATCTTTTGGAAAATCGCTGCGGAAATTAGTCCTTGTTGGTCCAGGAACAACTATCACTGGTCACTCTGGGACAACCATTGTGTTGTGATGGAAAGTGGCCCCACGAATGCAATGCTGATACCTACCTTCTACCCTTCAGTTGCCCCACCATACAGTACTGGCCACCCCATTACTCTCTGATCTTGGATAAATCCCCAATCCCACCTGGGCCCCAGTGCTCCCCAATCCCCCAACCTTCCAACTCTCCAGTGTCCCGATGGATCTGATTGTACAATGGCTCCACTGAAGGCCCTGATCTCCACCCTTTCCTCCCACACCAAGCCCCAACTCTCTGATAGCCCCCAGACCCTGCCAATTTTCTCTCCCCTCACACCTATATCCATCCCCCCAACCTGCCACATCACACTGGCCCATCCTTTGCCCCAGACATCTGGAAGTTGCCCTCCCGGCCACACACCATCCTGACTTGGAAATATATCGCCGTTCCTTCACCGTCGCTGGGTCAAAATCCTGGAACTCCCTCTCTAACACCATTGTGGGTGTACCCACACCTCAGGGACTGCAGCGGTTCAAAAAGACAGCTCACCACCACCTTCTCGAGGGCAACTAGAAATTAACTGCTGGCTCAGCCTGCAAAGCCCACAAGACAGTGTGGTGTTTCTCATGCCTTCTGGGCACTGAATCACAAGTCAGTGACCATCTCAGAACGCAAGCACTCCTGAGGTAATGTTACACATTCTTCTTCACACATTGTAGAGGGCACAAGTCAAACTATTGCCTGGAACTGCGTCCCCAGTCAGGGATTGGCACTCTGTGGCACAATCAGAGCCAGGGGCTGGCTCCGTTCTGCTGGACAATTGTGAGCTGTGGGGGGGGGGGGGGGTTCAGGGGATGAGATTGGGATTGGGGTCTCCATCGGGACAAGAACAGGTCAGGTGATCAGGCCTATTCTATCGGGGCCTCGGGTTTAGGGAGGCAAGGACTGTGGGTGGGTGGGTTACCTGTTAGTCAGGGAGACAGGAGCAGGTGGTCCAAAGGAAAATTTAAGGACCAGCGATCTTCACAGCATTAATAAATTCCAAGAAAAAATCAAATAAGGTGAACAAAACTAAGAGCAGGACACAATCAGAATCTACAGGTGAGATCAACAGACAGCAACAAAAATCTGCAGATGCTGGAAATCTGACACAGAAGGATTGGAGATACTCAGCAGGTCAGGCAGCAGCTATAGAGAGAGAATCATCAGGTCATCAGAGCTCCAGGATTGATGGTTGATGATTGAAGGGGTAAGGTCAAATGGATTAGAGGGGAGCTGTGAGACAGGAAACGTGAGAAACAGAGACCAGATAGAAGTTTACAAAGTTATGAGAAGCATAGATAGGGTAGACAGTCAGAATCTTTCTCCCAGAGTAGAAATGTCAAGTACCTGACATTACGCATTTGAGGTGAGAGGGGGAAAGTTTAAAGGAGGTATGTGGGGCAAGTTTATTTACACAGAGAGTGGTGGGTGCCTAGTGGTGGGTGGAAGCAGATACAATAGAGGCGTTTAAGAGGCTATTAGATACATGAATATGCAGGGGATGGATGTGGATCACGTGCAGGCAGAAGAGATTTAATTTAACTCAGCATCGTGTTCGGTGCAGTCATTGTGGGCCAAAGGGCCTATTCCTGTGCTGTGCTGTTCTGTGTTCCATGTAATTGGGATTATTTGAATCTAATGGTAGGATTGTGGATTATTTCCAGTGTTTAGGTCCTGTGTGAGGGACATATTATTTATTAGAGGGACAGCTTTTGTATCTATTCCAAGAATCTGGAGAAGGCTGTCAGACCTGGGAGCAGAATCTATCGCAGGTGAGGTCAGGAAAGTAGGAAGAAGTTTCTTCTGGCTTAAAGTAGCAAACACTCTGTTTATGACGCTGTGCCAAGTTTCTGAATTCACTCTGGCAGGGGACCAGCCTATTCCCAAGCAAGCAGCGACCTCTGTTGTCTGCAGTGCTTAACCACAATACGGCTTCCTGCCTAACGATACCCCTAACCTCACCGGCATTCTTAATATAAAATATTAATGCTTTAAGACTTTATTACTATTCATGAATTCAATTACTTGTCATGGCTAATAAACATGTTAGCTCTGGTCACTGCTCCTATGTATTATTCAAGCTATGAAGTTGTTCATCCCCAACTCATTCTGAGACTGCTTTGAATGCTGTTCCTGGGACAGGTTGAATGTCTGCTCCAACACTTCCACAAGCCTACTGAGGGAAGACTAAAGACCCAGATCCCAACTGAAAGGGACACCCATTGCCTTTGTTGATGGAATCTCCTGGACTGGTTTCCATCACCTGGGATTTGGAGAGCAATCACCCATAGTGACCCTGCGTTCTTTCTCTGTCCTGTCTCATCTACCCCAGCCTACATGGTTTGATTGGTTTGTTGTTTTTTTTAATCCATCTTTTTGCTTCATGGAATATTTCTATGTGTGAATAAAACCATAAGACCATAAGATATAGGAGCAGAATTAGGCCTTTCAGCCCATCGAGTCTGCTCTGCTGATTTTTTTCAACCCCATTCTCCTACCTTCTCCCCAAAACCATTAACCCCCTCACCGATCAAGAACCTGTCAATCTCTGCAATAAAAACACCCAATGGTTTGGCCCCCACAGCCTTCTGTAGCAACGAATTCCACAGATTCACCACCCTCTGGCTGAAGAAATTCCTCCTCATCTCAGTTTTAAAAGGAAGTCCCTTTATTCTGAGGCTGTACCCCTCGGATCCTGGAGTCTCCCACTGATGGAAGTACAAGGTAGGGGCGTGTTGCCAGGCAACCCTGGAGCACAGGTGAAGGCGGGCAGTTCAGAAATGTGTAACAACACAATGGTTAACCTTCTACAGTGAACAGGGAAGGTCTCAAAGCAAACCAATTTCTTCTGGATGGACCATTTTGCCTTTGCAACTGATGGTTTGAAACTGATAGTTTTCCACCTTTTATTGAAGCACAGTTGTAGGAATTCACTTTGAATTATGAGAATGGGGTGTTTATATTTTATCAAATTGACAATAACGCTGAGTAAAAATTTTTTAAAACTACAAACGCTAGAAATATAAAGTAAAAATAGAAAATGCTGGAAATACTCAGCAGGTCAGTCCGTATCAGTGGGAAGAGAAAGAGAGTTAATGTTTCAGGTCGAAGACCCTTTGTCGTAATGATGAGTAGATCCCCATAAGTTTTTCAACTTTCTCCTTCACTCACCTCCTGAACTGCTGACAACCTCCTGCCTTTCATTGTACTCTGGTTTCTTTAGTTATCATTCACCAACCCACTGCAAACTATTGCTCCGTTGTGTGGGGGTAGAGATCCCGTTAGATCAACTGTTGTGGCATTGCTTCATACCCCCAAAGCCCAGTGTGTTCTCTTGTGTGTCTGTGAAAGATGCCGTGGAGCTATTTCAAATAAATGTCCCTTCCTGGCACCCATGGCCAATGTTTATTATTCACTAAAACTTTTCATCTTGACATAATCACCACGTTGTTTGTGGGATCTTGCTGTGCACAAATTGGGCTGCTACATTTCCTGCAGTTCAACAGTACTACACTTCAAACTGGATGGAATTAGGTGTAGAATAAGTGAAAGTTTTTTTCTAATGTAGGGAATGTGGTGGGGAATTAGCACATTGCAAGCTCCCACAAACATCAATAAGCTAAATGGCCCTATCATCTGATTTAGATTTTATTGAAGGATAAATATTGGAATAATAGAATCTTACAAAATATAGGCCAGTCATCCCATTGTAATTGTCCCAGTTTTTGGAAGGAATTATACAATTTAATCCAATATCACAGCATTTTTCCCATAATTCTGTAGTCCATCTGAAGCACTGTGTACAGCTACCACACCACAGGAAGGATGTGTTCACACGAGACAGGCTGCAGAGGAGATGTTCTTGGGTCCTTTTCTTCCCGTTAGCTGGTTAATTGTCCACCACCATTCGTGACGTGGCAGAACTTCCATGTGATCCACCCATCAATTAGATGTCTGATAATGAGGATGATAGTGTCTACGTGTGGAGTGTTTTAGCCAGAGTGAGGTGTTTAATATTAAGGTGTACAACAGAGAACTGTTTGAGAATGAAGTTTGTGACTTTGAGGAGTTGGACACCAATGTGGCTCAGCAGGTAAAGCTTCTGCGTCACTGCCCCAGAGACCCGGGTTCAATCCTGACCTCGGGTGCTGTCTGTGTGTCCCTGTCACTGTGTAGGTTCCCCCTAGGTACTCCGCTTTCATCTCACATCCCAAAGACTTACCGGTTGATCGGTCAATTGGCTGCTGTAAATTGTCCCGAGAGCAGATGGCTGGTGGGAGAATGGGGGGTGTTAATGAGCATGTGAGAGGGAATAGGTTACAGGGTTACAGGGAAACAAGTGGGAGAATGGGAGTGATGGGATCGAACTGATAGACTCAGTGGGTAGAATGGTCTCCATCTATGTTGTAAGGAAAAAGTCTGAAACAACAGTAGGGTGATTATAATGAGGAACATGTATGATAGTGAGATAATAAAGCTCATAATATTGCCCAGTCCACCACCCTAGTTCAACCATCCTCCTGTCTCCCTCTCTCTTCTCACTGAGTTGCTGTTCTCTAAAGTTTCTCAGTGCTCATCCTTACATGTTTCCTTTGGTCCAAATGTGGGCGCTGTACGGAGCGCTGGTGTGAGTGGAGGGAGAGGCTGAGCGGAGAACAGGTTTGCACATTGGAATACACGTGCTGAATACCGCAGTCGAGAGCCAAACAGATCTGACTTCAGCTGAAACCACCCAGCTGCCTGCTTGTGAAAAACTGATGGTTATTGAAGGCAAATATCCCAGGGTTTCAGTGGAGGGAGTGAAAATCTCTTTACACATATCATTTAGAGTCATAGAGTTACACAGCATGGAACCAGGCCCTACAGCCCAACTCATTCATGCCGACCAAGGTGCCTACATGAGCTAGTCCCATATGGCCTATATCCCTTTAAACCTTTCCTATCCATGTACCTGTCCAAGTACCGTTTAAGTGTTGTTAATGGTATTGGTTTTGGTTTATTATTGTCACCTGTACCGAGATACAGTGAAAAACTTGTCTTGCGTACCAATCGCACAGATCAATTCATTACACAGTGCAGTTGCATTGGGTAGGTACAGAGTGCTTTGATGTAGTACAGGTAAAAATAATAACAGTACAGAATGTACCTGCCTCTTAAATGTCTTTTAAATGCTACAATTGTACCCACTCCTACCATTTCTTCTGGCAGTTCGTTCCATATACCCCCCCCCCCACCCTCTGTGGGAAAAACTTGCCCCCTGGGTCCCCTTTAAATCGTTCCCCTCTCACCTTAAACCTATGCCCTCTGGTTTGAGCCTCCCCTACCCTGGGGAAAAGACAGTGGCCATCCACCTTATCGATGCCCCTCATGATTTTATAATCCACCCCGCAGCTTCCGTCACTCCAGGGAAAATGGCCCCAGTCTCTCCTTATAAGCCCTCTGATCCCAGCAAATCCTTGTGGATCTTTTCTGCACCCTTTCCAGCTTGCTGACAACCTTCCCATAGCTAGGTGACCAGAACTGTGCACAATACTCACCAGCACTCCAAGCACCTTTCGTCTGATTGCATTATTCCACTCACCCATCTCCCAATCTCTCCATAATTTCTGGTTCAAAGTTCCACCATGTTCTGTTTAGTTTCACCAGAAAAGGAACCTAAGAAGGAAGAGTTACATTTCGAGAAAACTTGCAAAGACTAATCTTGAATTCCTTCAGTGCAGAGCATTAGGAGTTGATTTAACCAAGTACTTGAAAGAGGGAAGATATGGAGAAACTTTAAGTCATAACCTTAAAACTAGAGCCAGATTCTTTGGTGGTGATGTCAGAAGCACTTTCTCACACAATGGGGTGAAAATCTGGAAGTCTTTCCCACAACTGATGTTTGAAGCTGGAGGTTAAGTGAAAATTTCAGAATCAAGATGGATAAATTTTTGTTGGAGAAGTGTTCAGGAACCAAGGCAAGTAGATGGAGATGTGAATGTACCGGTCATGACCTAGTTGACTGCCAGATGCGAAGGAATGGTCAGCTTCCTCCTCTTCTTCTTCATGACATCGTAAGGGGCCATTCAGCCCATCAACTCTAGACTGGCTCTCACTGTAATCCATCAATCCCATTCTCTTATTTCCCTGTGACCTATTCTCCCTCCACATTCCCATCAACTCCCCCCCATTCTCCCACTGCCCACCTACACTCAGGGTAACTTATAGCGGCTAATTAACCCACTAGCCCGCATGTCTTTGTGGTGTGAGAGGAAACTGGAACACCAGAGCACTGGGGAGGTGGGTGGGGGATCCCACACAGTCACAGGGAGAACATGCAAACTCCACACAAACAGCACTGGCCATCAGGAGGGAACCCAGGTCTCTGGAGCTGTGAGGCAGCAGGGCTACCTGCCTGCCTGTTCCTAACACATCCTCTGTTTGCTTCCCTTTCCAAAAAAATATCTTTGTTTATCTGAAAAATATGAAATGCAAATTAATTCAAAATGTTTTGTTCTGACATGGGTTTAATTTGATTTTTTTCTTTCACTTCCCTGTTAGAGGAATTAGCAGTAAATTGGATTTTAGATGGTGCTCAGTTTGAGTTGTAAATGACTTACCAGCACACTGAACCATCTGCTTGATTGCAGAGCGTGAGGAATTCGGGACCATTCGGAGCTGAAGGACACCATTCAGCACTCAGGTTTGCTTCCCTGTTCAGTTAGATCAGCAATATGTCCTCTTCCACTCCACACACCTGCCTGATGTGAGCAGGTAGTACCGCTGCCTCAGATCCAGCGACCCGGGTTCGATCCTGACCTCCTGTGCGGAGTTTGCACCTTCTCCCCGTGACCGCGTAGGTTTCTCCCGGATACTCCGGTTTCCTCCCGCATCCCAAAGACGTGCAGGTTGGCAGGTTGATTGTCTGCTATGATGTAGCAGGGAGGGGGCGGTAGGAGAGATACTAGCTTGTAGTAAAATAGGTGAGGGAATGGGGTTTACGGGATTGGTATTGGTTTATTATTGTCACGTGTACCAAGATACAGTGAAAAGCTTTTGTTTGCATACCATCCAGACAGATCATGCCATACATTGAGGTAGTAAAAAGAAAACTGAATGCAGAATGTCGTGCTGCGGCTACGGAGAAAGTGCAGTGCGGGTAGATGATATAAGGTGCAAGGGCCACGATGAGGTAGATTAGGAGATCAAGAGTTCATCTTTAGCGTGTGAGAGGTCCATGCAAGAGTCTGGTAACAGTGGGATGGAAGCTATCCTTGAGTCTGGTGGGACGAGATTCTGCCCAATGGGAGAGGGGGGGAAGAGAGAATGACCAGGGTCCTTGATTATGTCGGCTGCTTTCCCGAGGCAGCGGGAAGTGTAGATGGAGTCAAAGGAGGGGAGGCTGGTTTTGGAGATGGACTGGGCTGTGTTCACAACTCCCTGCAATTTCTTATGGTCTTTGGCAGAGCAATTGCCATACCCAGCTGTGGTGCATCTGGATAGGATGCTTTCCAGGGTAGATCTGTAAGAGTCATTGGGTGAATGCCAAATTTCTTTAGCGCCGACATGGACTCGATGGGTCAAATGGTCTCCTTCCCTATTGGGAAAAATTTGAAAATATGAATACAATTTATCTTTATTTACAAAGTGCATATAAAAAACAAAATCCTCTGAATACCTGAAATAAAAATGATAAGTCATTGAAACACTCAGCTAATCAGGACAAAAGGGGCCAATTAATGTTTGGAACATGAGCCTCTGGATCAGACCTCCATAGAGATTTGGATAAAAATGCATTTGAGTGGAATTGAAGGATGAAGATTTGGGGGGAGGAAAAATGAGATTGAGATGAGTGGAGATATTCCACACTTTGTCCAACAACAGGATCCAACTGGACATTGGAATGACAAGAGAGCAGAGAGACACAGAACGTGTCAGTATTTGGGGGAGATGCAAACTAAGTAAAAGGCAACAGCAACTTGCATTTGTATAGCACCTTTAGGAAACATCCAAAGTCCCTTCTCCAGAAGAGTAACCAAACAAAATTTTGCATTGGCCAAAGAGGAGATTTTAAGGTTTAGCAAAGGTTTAAAAGAACATTCGGTTAGTACCAACACAAACAAAATTCTAGAGGAACTCATTGGGTCAGACAGCATCTATGGAGGGAAATAAACAGTCGACGTTTCGGGTCTGGACCCTTCATCGGGACTGGAAAGGAAGAGGGGAGAAGCCAGAATAAAAAGGTAAGGGGAGAGGGAGGAGCACAACCTGGCAGGTGATAGGTGAGTCCAGGTGAGGGGGAAAGGTAGTTGGTACCAACAGCTTAAAGACGCAACATACAGGTAGGTTAAGTGCTCCACTTTGCAAGTCATCCACTACGTTTTCAAGTATTTTATATTAGCCCAATTTAAGTTGTGATTTTACAAAAGGTGTGCATTCCACAATATTTGGCCTTTATTATGATTTTTTAGCCTGGAGGTGGAGCCAGAAGAGACACTTAATTCACGTTGAACCAAAACTGACTGTAAATTCTATCCCAGCAAGTTGATTTCTTTATTAGTCACATGTACACCGAAACACACAGTGAAATACATCTTTTGCATAGAGTGTTCTGCAGTGTAGAGCCTGCAAGTGTTGCCACGCTTCCGGCGCCAACATAGCGTGCCCACAACTTCCTAACCCGTACATCTCTGGAATGTGGAAGGAAACCGGAGCACCCGGAGGGAACCCACGCAGACACGGGGAGAACGTACCAACTCCTTACAGATAGTGGCCGGAATTGAACCCGGGTCTCTGGCGTTATAATAGCGTTACGCTAACGGCTACACTACCGTGCCTGTTCCCTACACCACCGTGTAGGGCATTGTCTTATGCTTTGCACATTTAAAATCTTGGGACATCTCTATGTGCTTTTAAACCAATGAAGTATTTGGTCAAAGAGGTATTTTTTATAGAAAAAGAAGTGGGGTGGAAGGGGAAGGCAGTAGGGAAGCTCTAGACAGGGGATTCCAGAGCTCACAGTGAAGACATGGCCACCTATGGAGGGGTGAAGGGAATCAGGAGACCAGGAGAGGCAGGGAGGCAGAGTTCTCAGAGGGATGTAGGGCTGGTGAAGGCCACCGAGCTGGAAACAGGAAAGCTCAGGATGAATTTGATCAGGAGAAGAAGAATTTCAAAACTGAGCCGTTGGTGGACTGAGAGCAAAGGGTTTGTTGCAAGAGGAAGTTTGAAAGAGAAGATCGGGTCTGATGATCAAAATTTTGAGACTGGTGGAGACCAGTGGACGGCAAAAGTAGAAGCAAACAAGGATATAAATTGCTCTGCCAGATTAGATCTCCTGGATACATCAAGAAGCTTAGACCATCTCCCCGTGTCCAATATTTATCCATGAGTCAATCACAGAGCCCAAAAGCTCTGAATCCTAATTGGGTCAGTACCACCCCAGCCCACCCCCAAAACATTGATTGACAGTCAGATCCTGCACCCCCACAAGCTCTTGCGCATGTGATAGAACATCTGCCTGGCATTGCATTCAGTGGGATGGCAGGCATCGGAGAGTTGGGAATTAAAGTCTGAGATCGGTCTTAAATCAGGAATGGAAACCTCACCCTGTCTCAGATCAGGGACAGGAAATGTGATTGGTCCATCGCTGTGTCAGTGGTAACTATACCAATGGATTGGCCTACAACCTGGTTAATAGAAGCATAGAAACATAGAAAATCTACGGCACAATTCAGGCCCTTTGGCCCACAAAGCTGTGCCGAACATGTCGCTACCTTAGAAACTACTAGGCTTACACATAGCCCTCTATTTTTCTCAACTCCATGTACCTATCCAAAAGTCTCTTAAAAGACCCTATCGTATCCGCCTCCACCACCGTTGCCGGCAGCCCATTCCACACACTCACCACTCTCTGAGTAAAAAAACTTACCCCTGACATCTCCCCTATACCTACTCCCCAGTACCTTGAACCTGTGCCCTCTTGTGGCAACCATTTCAGCCCTGGAAAAAAGCCTCTTGGTTAAGAGGAGTTACTTTTAACTACTGATCTGGGGATGGTAGAAACAGATTCAACAGGAGCTTTCAAAAGAGAATCCGATAAAAAATTAGAAAGGAAAAGGAAATCAAGGGAACTGGGATAATTGGGAGATCTCCCTGAAAAAGCCCATCACAGAGATGGCAGGTCAATTGGTCTCCTTTTGAGGTGTATAGTTCAACATCAATTGTTACTTTGATAAGGCACCTTTTAGATACTTCTTGCAAAAGGGAAGTAATTCTTTTGCACCTGGTGCCCACTTGAAAACACTGCTGGAGTCAGTGTAAAGCTATCCCTGCTGCCTCAGCCATTCTGGTTATCAGCAGGCTAAATTCCCTCTTCACCATGGACACCAGTGGGACAAAGGATCCTTCACCGTAGACCCGAGCTATCTCTCCGTCACCAACCCCACATCACAGCTGGAGCATCAGGAAGGGGTGGGAGGAGCATGGGCACAGAATATGGTGTCGGGAGCCCCAAAGAGAAATGGAGAACATCTCCTATTGGGTCCAAGCCAAGGACGATGACTGGAAGGGTTCGTGGTTACGAGAAAAAGCCCACTGCAAGACAACCTCCTGCCATGAAGTGAGCTGGGGGCAGGTTACTAGCGAGAATGGAGTGAGTGAAAGCACTGCCAGCCAATAAATATGTTGATGGGCTTCACAGTCTAGCACGGTAGTGTAGCTGTTAGCAGAACACTATTACAGCGCCAGTGACCCAGGTTCAATTCTGGCTGCTGTCTGTAAGGAGTTTGTACATTCTCCCCGTGTCTACGTGGGTTTCCTCCGGGTGCTCCGGTTTCCTCCCACATTCCAAAGACGTACGGGTTAAGAAGTTGTGGGCATGTTATGTTGGTGGCACCAGGAGCGTGGCGACACTTGATGGCTGCCCCCAGAACACTCGACGTAAAAGATGCATTTCACTGTGTGTTTCAATGTACATGTGACTAATAAAGATATCTTAATGTGATGCATTACTCGCCTGTTTGATCTCAATCAGGACAGTGGAGCAAATTCCATCCCTTCTTACCTCCTGCTATCACTTTTTGTGGTTCTCTTACTATGAATCAGCTGAGCAACCCGTTTGCTGTCAATACTTTCCTCTGTGCTCTTCTGTACAGATCTCTGATCCCCCTGCTCTCCAGCTGAATCTGTCCCTGTGCATTTGTTATCAGGTATCTCTTCCGTACTGCGTGTGGGGTAGAATCTCTGTCGAATCTCCCATAACCTCCTTCCGTGACATTAGTTGAAGGTCATTGTGAAAAAAGTCATTGAGTTATGGAGTTACACAGAACTGAAGCAGGCCCTTCGACCCAACTCATCCATGCTGACCAAGGTCCCTTCCTGAGCGAGTTCCAATTGCCTGAATTTGGCCCATACCCCTTCAAACTTGTCCCATCCATGAATCCCTCCAAATATCTTTTAAATATTGGTGATGGAGACACAAGAGGCTGCAGACGCTGGAATCTGGAGCAACAAACAATCTGCTGGAGGAACTCAGCTGATCGAGCAGCATCTGTGGGGGGAAAAGAACTGTAGATGTTTCAGGTTGAAGCCCTGCATCTGAACTCTCCTCTCAGGTCAGAGCTTCACCAGAACTCTTTGACTCAAAATGTTGACTCTGTTTCTCTCTCTACAGATGCTGCCTGACCCACTGAGTGTTTCCATCACTTTCTGTCCTCGAACAGAACATTTGCTGTTTATGGGGTCTTGCTGTGCACAAATGCGTTTCATTCCATTACAGGAGTAACCACTTCAAACACGCATTTTTAAATGTCATGTGCTTAGGGACTTTTAGAGGTCAGGAAGGGCACTGTGTTCTGCCTCTCTCTTGCTGGATGATCGCTCATTAATGAGGGTCCTCGTTAAGATAACTACAACAGAACAGAGAGATGGGAAGTGAAAGTAGGCTGCCTTTAAGTGGAGTTCGAAGCCTCCTCCAAGTAATCAAGGGCTGAGACTCAGACCCATTATGGTTCTGCTCGTCAGGAGGGTCATCAGAGAAATGACATGGGATCCCTGGCTTGAGTTCATCTGCAAGGAAGCAAAATTACAGAAAAATAATCCTAAATCACTTTACGCGGGGCTACATTCCATTATCAATCTAGTCAGCAGCAGCAATCTGCAGCTCTCTGGCTTTTAATGAGCAAAGTGACAGAGTGACTCACAGCTCAAAGTCATCACCAAGTAATAGCTGGGGAAAGGAAACTACAAACATGGTCAATACTTTTTAAGGAGGCTTTTAAAGGTGGGGAAGGAAGTTTTGGGTTGGGATTGAAGGCTGTGGTGCTGAAGGGGGTCAAGGGGAAATGTATTTACGGTGGCTGAAGAGAGCAAACCTGCCCTCCCCCACCCTCACCACATTCTACAGGGGTACCATTGAGAGTGTCCTGACCAGCTGCATCTCTGCCTGGTACGGTAACTATAACACTTCAGACTGCAAGACTCTGCAGAGAACTGTGAGCACAGCTGGAAAGATCATTGGAGTACCTCTTCCCTCCATCCTGGACATCTACAATACACGATGCACCCGCAAGGTCTGCAGAATCATGGATGACCCCTCTCATCCCTCCCACGACCTATTTGCCCCCACTGCTGTCTGGCAAGTGGTACCAGAGCATCCGGGACAGAACTACTAAACTGTACAACAGCTTTTTCCCCCAGGCTGTCAGGCTCCTGAATACCCTGGAGGCAGTTTCAGACAAATGCCGCGTCAAAAGTCCTGGTTTGCACAACGGCGCATAAGAACTTTGGCTGTTGCTGAACATGTTTATACACTTAATGCAACACACTGAGTTCTGTATTTTCTTCGTCCAACTCGGTTTTGCACTAACCCTGCACTAACTCTGTATTCTGTATATACCATTTTTTGCATATTTGTATTTGTACAATTTTTCTGTCTGTGTTTATTGTGTGTCCTCTGTTCTATGTATATCCTCCGTTGTGTGAGTCTGGGGGAAACGACATTTCGTTCCTCCATGTGTTTTTACAGCATATGTGTGAATGACAATAAAGTATAACTTGAACTTGAACTTGAACTTGAAGGTTGAGGGGGATAACAGGTGGGGAGGATCCATCCACATGTTTTGAAGTCACCGTGTTGGAAATCACCACGGAAGGAGGGCTGAACTGACACTGAGGTGGAAAGGTTGCCCATGCAGGATAGAGGCAGGTGCATTATCTGAGTCTTGGGCCAGGCAGTGGGGTGACTGGGCTATCGGGCTGGCTCATCAGTGGAACATCCACCTCCCCGGAGACAACTGTAGTCCCACATCCAGCCAGCTGTGCAGCTACTGCCGTGGCCCTCCCATCCTTGAGCTCAGAATGTCTTCTGACAAGAATTTATTATGCATCATATTGTCAGCTGAAGCACAGCATCTGTAACATCTTCAAAGCATTTTTTGTCTATCCGTTGCTGACTCTCCTTCTCACTTTCTCCTCTCCTTCACATCTCTCTCCATTTCTTTCATCTCTCTGTCCCCATCACTATCTCCCTCGATAATTCTGTATCTTTTTCTGCCTTTCCTCTTCCAGACCATGCTGTCTGCTCCGTATCCTTCCCCTCCCATTCTCCCCCTTGTCCACCCCACCTCTCCTTCTCGAAGTGTCTTTCCTTTCTATATATCTCTCTCTCTTTCACTTCTCTGACCCCTCTCTTCTTGGCCCTCTCTGTCACTCTCCTGTCTCTTTGTCCCTTCCTGACTGACTCTCACATTATGTCTTTCCTGCTCTGTCTCTAGATCTTCCTGCTGGTCTCTCTTCTCTCCAACCCTCTCATTGCTCTCTTTCTAGGACATCACGGTGACACAGCAGGTAGTGCTGCTGCCTCACAGCTCCAGTGACCATTGTTTGATTCTGACCTCCAGTGCTGTCTGTGTGGAGTTTGCACGCTCTCCCTGTGACCGCCTGGGTTTCCTCTTGGTGCCCTGATTTCCCCCCGCCCCCATCCCAAAGACGTGCGGGTTGGTAGGTTAATTAGCTGTTGTAAATTGCCCCAAGTGTGTAGGTGGGTGGTAAACTCTGGGGGCAGTTGATGGGAATGTGGTGGGAATATAATGAGATTAGGGTAGGATTAGTGTAAATGGGTTTTTCATGGTCAGCACAAACTCAGTGGGCTGAAGGTCCTGTTTGTGTGCGGTACGATTCCATGGCTCTTTATAGACTGGAAATTTATTCCTGTGGCAGGCAGGGGTGTTCATCTGTGTCACTGGGATAAAGCCACTTGCAGAGGCAAGGAGTGTCTTCTCTGATCTCTAAGCAGCCCAACATGGTCCAGCCGTCCAGTTCAGGCCACCTCCCTGAAGGGCCAGTTCCTAACATGACCAAAGACCATGTTGTTAGTTCATCCTTCTGGAAATTGTGTGGGTCTGCAATGCATTAGCATGTTAAATGTCCATGCACAATACTTCACACTTTGTGCTCATACAATCATTTCCCTACAAGCCAGTGTGCAGCACGCTTAATATGAGAATTTCAAGTCACGTCTCCTGGACTTCCTGCTCCATCAGGTTCTGTTGTCTTTTTGAGTTTCTCACTCCCTCTCTCTTTTCACTCTTTCCCCATGATTTCTCTCTTTCTCTTCTTTCTCTCTCCTCTCTCTTGCTTCTCTCTCTCTTTTTCTCTTGGCAGCAGTTTGGACAGTGAGAGGTGGAAATTAATCTCTGCCTCGGGAGTAACTGAACGTGATCTCCGTTATTATTTGTGTCCAACAACAAAGAACAGCCATACTGTCTGCTTGTTCACCCTGCACCCTGTTGGTTGAACCACCAGCAGATTTATGTACAAGATGATTGATGAAGATTTGTCAACGAGAAGCCCATACTTGAATTTATAACTCGGAGATTTATTCTTCCTTCTTTACGTGACGAACATCTGTTGCAGCTTACTTTGATGCAACCAGTTTTCTTATTAGTTTTTGTTCTCCTTTGATCTTTCAGTGAAAGCTTGTACAAGGTTAAAACCTGATGCAACTGTGGAAGGGTCCACTGGGCTGCTTGGCTAGGCTGTGACCAGGGGGTCCTGGTCACAATCCTCCGGGATCGCCCTGCTGTCTTCCGCAACAGAAGATAATCTCCACGACACAGTCAAAGCCAGGAGAACAAGCACAGGGGCATTCAGAAATCACTTACCTATTTGACACAGTAAGAGGCCATTCAGCCTAACAGCTCAATGCTGGCTCCATGCATGGACAATCCCAACAGTCCCGTTCCCTTACCTCTTTTTTTCCCTGTAATTTACTCTCTCTCACACATGTCCATCAACTCCTCTCTTATTCATTTAGCCAATAACCTGAAATAAGGGCTAATTTACAGCAGCTAATTTACCCGTCAGCACATCTTTGGGAGGTGGGATGAAATCCACATAGTCATGGGAAAAATGTGAAGACCCCACATAGACTGCACTGGAGGTTAGAATCAAACCTGGGTCGCTGGAGCTGTGAGGCAGCAGCACTACCTGCTGTGTCACCGTGCAACCCCTAACTCTGCTATTTTCACTTATTATTTTTAAAATTGTATCTTGAGAGCAAATTATAGATTGGTTGACTGTAATGGAATGGTTTATGTGGTATAGTTGCATGGAACTGGGTAACTGAGTCAAGTGTGCAGGTGATGTAAGGAAATCATCATACGTGTGATATAAGTACGTCAGTTGTTGCTAGTCTGCGATAAAGTTTTCACCCATGTTCTGAGCTCCTCGTATCTCCTAGAGATTATGACAGACAGTGATGACCAGGTCCACAAGACACTGCAACTTCCCAACACTGCAACTGGTGAAGAGGATAGTGATGGCACGCCAGACATAATGCTCCAAAAAGAACCAAGTGGCAGAGTATTGCTGACTGACAGCACTCAGTCAGGCACGGAAACAGCTTGTGCATCAAAGTTTTATTTGGTGCACAGTCAGTTGTACACTTGCCGGCCCAGCAGCACTTGAGAACACAGATCGCACGTAGTGAAATGGAAGGAGTAAACTCCATTCCTGAAGCATGAAATCTTCCAAGGAAACAAGCAGTGGAATTCTTGCTGCACATCCATTGGCAGACAGTCACTTCACATCAGTTCCTTTATGGCCGCAAGGTGTTGTATGCGCCGGGAGAGAGGATGAATGGCGACAGTGTGAAGGTTCAAACCCAGAACAGGTGAGCAGAGCAGCGCCACCCTTTCACAGAGAGGAAGTTTGTCCAGCAAGAGAATACGGAGAGGAAGTCCGCATAGCAGCGAAGCCGAACTCGATGTACACGCAAACCGCTGGTGGGAATGGAGGAAGACTTCAAAATAATATCAAAAGACCAGGGTATAGAAATAAATACTAATTTCACAGCAGGCTGCCCCACTTGTGGGCAGAGCCACCTTCAGCAGCAAGTCCATCCACCTTTACCAGAAAACACAGTAAGCAACAAGACATAACTCGGTGAGGTATTGAAATAAGTCAAATGCAATGCAGGTAAGTAAATGCAAACAGGAGCAAGTACTCAAGGTGAAAATCACCTTCATAGCAAAGAGGTGGTGTGGTCTGTCATATTAGCTTCCTGCTTCACTCAATCCCCACTGCACAGGCACCTAACACCATACACTGTGGCCTCCACTTGTTCACCACTACGATGAGCATGGGGTCTAGAGCACTGAACCTCTAATTCCTCCTTCCACTACTGAAGGTAACTCTCCAATAATTATTGGACAGGGAGGGGGCGGTGGTGTGATGGTGCAGCAGTTGGTGCTCTGATGCTGTCTGTGTGGAGTTTGCACATTCTCCCTGTGACCACATAGGATACCCTCAGGTGCTCTGGTTTCCTCCCACATCCTAAAGATGTGCCGGTAGATTAATTGGTTACTATAAAGTTCCCCTTAGTTAAGGTAAGTGGCAAAGGAATTAAAGGGGAGTTGATGGACACGTGAGAGAGAGAATAGGTTGCAAAGGTACAGAGAAATAGGAGAGGGGGGCTAGGAGAAGACATGGACCCAATGGGCTGAATAGCCTGTACAATAATAAATAAGCAAATGGAAGGCGGGAGGTTTTAGTAATACTTCATTCACACAATGTGACGAGGCTGGGTGAACCGATCGCAATGTGGGGTCTGGAGTCACACCTAGGCCAATGAAGATGGGAGATTTCTTGAAAGATGTTAGTGAACCACATATCTGGTTCACCAGTATACGGATATCCGATAGATTTAGTCACCATTACCGACACTAGTTGTTTATTTCTGGTTTATTTAATTATTTGAATTTAAATTTCCCAACTTCCATCGTATCATTGGATCAACATTCCTGACCTTCTACAACATAAGCACCAAGCTGCTCACTTGCAAATGCAAAACATTGTTATTTTAAATCTAATACTGATATTGTTTATTTACCTTTTAGCGACCATTTGGGGATGAGATCACAGGTCAGCCACGATCTCAGTGAATGGGATGACGGGTTCATTGGTGTTCCCATCTTCCCATGTTCCTTTGTCCTGTACTATGGTTCACACTTGCCTGAGATCCATTGTTGTTTGAGGGAGGTTGTACACAAAAGAAAGCCTTGAACTACAAACCACATAGGTAACAATAATCCATCTAAAGTGGTGTTTCAACTGAATGAAGCTGTTACTAATGGTCTTATGATTAGATTATTGATTAGAGCTATTGATCAGGGGGAAGGTTGGCGCTCCAGTGAATCAGGCCCTTTCCTGCAGTCCGGTCTCTACACACCGGACTGACACAGCACAGGTACTTCCCTTTTGTTCCACATTTCAGTGGTGATCATGGTTTCCGGACCACCTTCACAATGAGCATTTGGATAGATGAGGCATGTCATGCAGAGAAGTCAATATTGAAAACAAGTGTTGCTGAATTTATTGCAGCATAAAGTAAGGTTCAACAGGGAACACACTGTGGTTTGTTGGTCACAGGTTCAAGTGTCTAATCCATAGGATGGTCTGCTTTGTGCATTGGGTCACTGAAGCAAGGACCTACCTGCTGAGCTGCCTACGGAAGATCCCACGCCATGAAGGAGAACAAGAGACCTCTCCGGGTGTTCATCCACCAAGCAACAAGAGCAGATCAACCTGGAAGTTCACTGGCACCTGCCAACGCAAAGGTCATGGGCCAATGAATGTTTTGGTCGATGCCCAGCTCGCTGAAGGTTTGTTGCATCCCCGATGCCTGAGACATCAAACACTATTGAAGGGGCATCACACACTTCCGTTCTTGTGTGGGCCACTCAACAGGACAGAAAAGAAAATACCAAGTCCAGAAACAGGGCTGGCTCGGGGGTCATGGGGACGAGGGGTCTAGTAGTTGGGGTTCGGGTCATACAGCAGGACTTGGCTGTTGTGATGGGAATCAGGGTCCAGCACAGAAACAGACCCTTCGGCCCATCGAGTCCATGCCAACCATCAGGCACCCATTTTTACACCAATCCTACCCTGACCCATCTTATTCTCTCCTCATTCCCATCAACTTCCCCAAATTCTACTGCCCATCTACACACCAGGGGCAATTTACAGCTGCTGAGTAACCCACCGACCCACACATTTATGGTATGTGGAGGATACCCGGGGAAAAGCCACGTGGTCACAGGGAGAACGTGCAAAGAACACCAGAGTTCAGGACTGAATTTGGGCTGCTGGAGCCTCTGTGCTGCCCTACTAGTGCATGAGGGGACATCATCTGAGGGTCATGAGGCTCAATTCTAACGGGAAGTTATCATGATCACAACTTACGTGCAAAGTCACTGTAAACAGAATAGGGTTACACACCTGAATCTGGACTAGTTACAGGTCCTTGCCTTCTGTAAATTGGTTACTGCATTACCTACAGTAGATAAGATAAGATTTCTTTATTAGTCACATGTACATCAAAACACACAGTGAAATGCACCTTTTGCGTAGAATGTTCTGGGGGCAGCCCACAAGTGTCGCCACGCTTCCGGCGCCAACATAGCATGCCCACAACTTCCTAACCCATACGTCTTTGGAATGTGGGAGGAAACCGGAGCACCCAGAGGAAACCCACACAGACACAGGGAGAACGTACAAACTCCTTACAGACAGCGGCAGGAATTGAACCCAGGTCGCTGGCGCTGTAATAGCATTATACTAACCACTACACTACCGTGAGTTACTACATTACTGCATAGGCTTCAATACCATGAGATACTATTTTGCTGTATTATCTACATCACTATGTTGCCCACTTTACCAGGAATTACTGCAATGCTGCATTTTACCTGCATCGCAAGCAGTTACTGCATGACCATGTTACCTACATTATCAGGAGTTACTTATATTACAAGGAAACACTATGCCTCAAAACTGTTTAGTTGGTTACAAACTACTTCAGGCCATCCTTGAAACTCTGAGAGCATCTCTTTCTTTCAACCTCCCCCAGCATTCACCTTGCAATCAATACCCTCACAGGTTGTCTTAAGCTGACCTGCACAGCTGGGGAAATATAGAGAGACTTTGACAATAATCTGCTTTACAAAACATATCGACTGAAAGGTTTAAGTCCTGTCAGAGAAATAAAGATCACCTCTTGCTGTGTTTTTTAAGTCAGTTCAGTTCTTCAATTCTTTGACAAACCTTTAATGTTTAAATTAATCGATGATGCTCAAAATAAGCCAAACTGTTCGTAAAGAAGGACAGGCTGTTGTTTCCTGTTCTGCCCCCTCCTGATGCTATTGGGGAGGGTTCGAGACCATCCAAGGAGAGATATGAAGCAGATGTTAATGTAAATTTTTAGATGTGGATTCTTGACAGACTTGTTGAGGGAATGAAGTGATGCTAAAAGCTATATAGTTGAGTGGGAGAATCCGTCCTGTCCAGAGAACCCCTATGATGCCCTCCATGCGCATGTCCCTCTCCATCAATGTCCTCTGTTGACCAGCCCTATATTAACTGTGGCCACAGGAACAAGCCAGCCCTGGATCTCCCGGAGTGAGAGACTCGCCGTCAAACTCCCCAAGTCAGGAGTGGGGTGGGATACTCTCCACTTGCCTGGGTCAGTGCAGCCCCAACAATCCTCAAGAACCTGAGCAGCATCCAAGATGAAGCATGCACTTGTTTGGAACCCCGTCCATCACCCTAAACATTCTTCCCCTCCACCACAGTGGCTGCACCACCTACAATTACTCACCCAGGCTATTCTGGCAACGCCTCCCAAACCATTGAGCTCTACTATCAGGAAGGACAAGTGTAATAGGTGCAGGGGAACACCATCTACAGGTTGCACTCCAATTTCTAGGCAAGACACTGCCAAAAAGAGATTTATAACATAGTTAATAATGTATAGAAGGCACACAAAGATGATTCCAGTTTAACCCACTGAGATGGGCAAACCATGCGAGGTTGTGAATAGACATGATAATGGATGGCTTGTCCTATCCCAAGGAACAACCTATCCTCTGAACCGAGCTGCCGGTCAACGTATTGGGTGCTGACTCCATGGTCTTCGAAGGAAGCCAGGTCAGTTCTTGAATCTGGTAGAGAGCATATCATGCAGAAGAAGGAAGGTGTTTTACTGAGAACATATGGTCTAGAAACACTCAGCAGGTCAGGCAGCACCTGTGGACAAAGAAACAGCGTTAACTTTTCGGGTCAGAGAGCTTTCATTAAAACCGACCAAGTGTCTTCGATCTGAGCTGTTTTTTTTCTCCACAGATGCTGCCTGATCTGCTGAGAGTTTGTAGCATTTTCTGTTTTTAATTTCAGATTTAAAACATCTGCAGAATTTTTGATACTCATTCAACAAAAGGTTTCGAGTTGAAACCGGAGCACTTAAGGGAAACCCATGCAGTCACAGGGAGAACGTGCAAACTCCACACAGAAAGCACCAGAGGTCAGGATCGAACCCGAATCGCTGGAGCTGTGAGGTGACAGCTGTACTAGATGCACCACTGTGCTGCCTCTGCCGCATTAGCCGATCTCATTAGACCATTTTGTCTCTCCCTCTCGGCCTCTCTGCCACATTGATATGTTTGGAAATATTTCATCGACAGAGTCTATTGAAAAAACAAGGCTCTTTCCACCCATTTGACGCAGTGCAGCTTTGGATCTATTAACTTGCATCTCACTGACATCCACTGATATATGTGAGATGAACAGAAAGGACAAGATGAGTCACAAGTGACACTGGTGTTGTCTGCTGCAGGTTCATATTGTGCTGTTTTTTTTTACTTATTTCTAAAATATGAAATCAAAAATAAAAAGGTATTTCTGCCTCATTGCATCCTGTTAAGGATTTCTATAAACTTTAGATAAATTGAACCAATTTGCAAATCTCTTTCTCACACTCCAGTTAATCAGCTGCTCTGCAAATCGATTTCAACAAAATGGAAAAACACAGCGAACAAAAAAAACATCTTTTGCAGAAAAATAATTAGATTTCTATCAATGGAATGTGGTCTCCCAGGGGGCTCTGACAGCTCTGATGATTATATTTAGTTGTTGAAATTAAAAATAAGCATGATTTATGTTGGTATCAGGATTGTGTGTTTAATTGGTTTGAGTGAGTTGGAAGTTCTGTTCATGAACAGCGAGTGCGTAAGCGGAGGCTTTAGTCAGTTGGAATCCGGGAAATTGGGAGAGACTGGGAATGAATGCGAACAACGAGAATGAGATTGGCAATTGGAGTTCTAAGTAACAGAACAGATAAGAGGGAATTGGCAGGAGTTTAGTCCACTGGAATTCTAACTAATGGGAGGGAATGGAAAAGAGTTTACTCAATTAGAATTCCAACAGATTGTTGGAAATTGGAGGGAGATTAGTCAATGGGAATTCGAACCAATGGGAAGAACGGGGAGAGGAGCTGGTCTACTGGAACTCTACTCATTAGAAGAGAAGTTGGGAAGGATTTTCCTACCAGAATTTCATATAGATTACATATAATTCCATGGACTTCAGGGATCATCGAGCTCCCAGCTCTTCAGCCACTCAGGATGAAACTCCATCCCAACTTATTGCCGGGTATGAGTGTGGGAATATCTCTCAGTAACCACTGGCTGGCATTGAAGAGTGAGGGACCAATAAATAATGACTAATGAGGCAGGAATCGGCGCCCTCAGTGTGTGTGACAGGAGTACATCATAACCTAGTGCTGCGCCCTGGTATGTTAGTCCTGACAGCTGACATCAATAAATAACAGCATAAAACGTAAATAAAAATCGATAAAGGATATTGTAAAACTGTGCGGCAGCTAGTCTGTCACTCTGTACATGCATTATGAACGATTTATGTACTGTTATAGCTATTGCAAATTAATCATTGATCAATAAATAATGAGCTGAAACAGATCTGATTCTTTCTTGCTAATGTACAAATTACTTTGCATGCTATAGCTGTGTGAACAGAGCAAATATTACTGAGGGAATGCAAAATTGTAGGGACAGAAACAGGGAGCAACCTGGTGCTGATTAATGAGACCCAAGTCTGTCATACACAGGGCCAGTTTGTGACTTGGTGCTACTGTGTAAAGTAACCGACAGCTTCAAATCAGCCCATATTACACTTATCTCCCAACTTCTGTTTCCCTTAGCTTCAGCGAGCTCAAAACAGCTGCCAGTTGTTTTACATCAGTTGGGGAATTGAGTTTAGGAGCCGTGAGGTATTGTTGCAGCTATATAGGTCCCTGGTCAGACTCCACTTGGAGTACTGTGCTCAGTTCTGGTCACCTCACTACAGGAGAGATGTGGAAGCCATAGAGAGGGTGCAGAGGAGATTTACAAGGATGCTGCCTGGGATGCGGAGCATGCCTTATGAAAGCAGGTTGAGGGAACTCGGTCTTTTCTCCTTGGAGAGACGGAGGATGAGGGGGGACCTGATAGAGGTGTATAAGATGATGAGAGGTATTGATAGCGTAGATAGTCAGAGGCTTTTCCCCAGGGCTGAATTGATGGCCACAAGAGGACATAGGTTTAAGGTGCTGGGGAGTAGACATAGAGGAGACGTCAGGGGTAAGTTTTTTACTCAGAGAGAGGTGAGTGCGTGGAATGGGCTGCCGGAAATTGTGGTGCAGGCTGATACAATAGGGTCTTTCAAGAGACTGTTAGATCGGTATATGGAGCTGAGTAAAATAGAGGGCTATGGGTAAGCCTAGTAATTTCTAGGGTTCTACACAGTTTTGTGGGCCGAAGGGCCTGAATTGTGCTGTAATTGTTCTATGTTCTATGTTCTATCATCACACAAGGTCAAAGTCTACACCGCTATGTCTTGTAAAGGTCTCAAGTAAACAGTACACACCACAGTGTTTGGAAATGGTAGAATAATGGTTGAGTTACTTGCCCACCAGACCAAACAATTCAGAGCCATGGGTTTAATCTAATCACTGCAGTTAAGGCATTTGAATTCAATTAATTAAATAAAACCATTACTTAAAAGCTAGTATCAGTAATGGTGACTATGAAACCATTGGGACATTGTAAAAATACATCCAATTTCCTATTGTCCTCTGAGGAAGGACATGGTGTGATCTTTACTTGTCTGTGACTTCAGTGTAGTCAGATCTTCACAGACCTCTCAGCTTAAAGGCAATTAGGAGTAAGCAATGAATGCTCCCATAGCAACAACATCCTGCCAATGAACAAAAGTTTACCATTTTAATTGCTTTTGTGTAAAATGTTTTACTTCTAAGTTGTGGAAAGCAAGGATATTTGAAACAAGCCCTTAAAAGCCTCTTGCTTTCTGTAGATCTATCCATCACTAACGGTCACCACATCGATTGTCTTGATTATTCCACTCCTAGTAATCTCTCTAATTTATCTCCTACTGGAAAGCCTGACCTGGAAAGATTTTCCAGCATTTCCTGTTTTTATCGGAAACCAGGTATAAGCTAAAGTGATCGTACTTATTTTGAATGTTAATGAGATTGCTCTTCACACCTGTCAGAAATAGAAGACATAGCAGATAACTCAAAGGTATTCTGTTTTCTTGATCTCTGTTCTTGATGAAACTTATACCAGGGTTGATAAATTTGGGCTAATCCTTTAAGAGACTCTTAGATAGACACATGAATGATAGAGAAATGGGGGGCTATGTGGGAGGGAGGAGTTAGATAGATCTTAGAGCAGGATAAAATGTTGGCATGACATTGTGGGCCGAAGGGCCTGTACTGTGCTGTAATGTTCTATGTTCTATGTTCTTTGCACCACATATCCTAGTACATTTGACTCAGCCGGAAATAAATCTTTTGGTTGGTTTGCAACCTTCCAACACAACTACTGATTTTATACGTTTTGGCCCTTGGAAACCAAAAATGGTGCAACATATCGTGGATTAGTTCAGGGATGTGCGCGGGAATTAAAATTTGATCACTTTTGATGGGGCACATTTAACACAGACAGGTTGTACACAACACCCGTAACCCTTGATGGTCCAAAAAGCCACCTCAACCTTGAACCTTTCAAAGTCTCTGTGCCAGATTCTTAAGTATTCAGCGTCCACAGCTCTGCGTAGGAGAGAATCCTGAACATTGACAACACTCAGAGAGAAGAAGCTCCTCCTCATCTCCATCTTAAACAGACGTTCCTTAATACTGAGATTATTCCTCTGGTGTAGATTCCCTCCCAGGAGTAAAACACCCACCTCTGTCAAGCTCTCACAGAATCTTACATGTTTCAATATAATTGCCTCTTCCTTGTAAAATCCAGAAAGCACGGGCTCAATCTCCTCATCTTCTCCTGATAAAACAGCCCCTTAATCCCAGGAATCAACCGAATGAACCTTCTCTGAACAGTTACTAAGTATATCCCTCCTTGATAAAGCTGTTCAGGTGCTGTCTCACCAAAGCCCTGAAGAGTAGTAACAGGACTTCCTAATTCCTGTACCTCATCTCTCCCGCAGTGAAGATCAACATCCTGCCCCTCCCTATTTATTAGCTGTGCCGACACGATAACTTTCTGGTGCAGGGTAGCTATGACGCGGGAGGAGTTTCCACTTGAACTTCTCTTTCCCAGAAAACTCAGGCTCCTGATGATCTAATCGGAATTCCATAAGGAATGTTCAAAAACACATGGAGGGAGCTCGGAGGAGGAATACTTCTGCCCTGCGCATGGGTGTACGATTGGGCAACACCCAGAAGGAGAGGTCAATTCATCCATTTTGAAGAGTTGTACGAGGCTGATCCAAGAGCCCCTCAGTGGTCACATGAAGACCTTTGGCCTCTTGTCAAATTGATCAGGAAACTGTTCCATCATGGGGAGTGGGAGTGGCACAGGGAGGCACTGCGTTAGTTTTGGAAAATACTTAGTGCATCATCAAGGGACCCCTCCCAGCAAGGATTACCACCATATGCAAAGCTGACGCCACACCTAATCGAAAGCTTTTGAAGAATGAAGGCTACAAGTGCTGGAACCTGGATCAACACACAAAGCACTGGAGGAACTCAGCGGGTCGGGCAGCATCTGTGGAGGGAAGTGGACAGTCGATGTCTCGGGTCGAGACCCTTCATCTGGAATGAAAGGTAGAGGGGAGATGGCAGGTATAAAAAGGTGGAGGGAAGGGGTGGAGCACACACTCCTCCCACTAGTCCCCCTCCTCACCTCCCTCCCTTTATTCCATGGTCCACTGTCCTCTCCTATCAGATTCGATCATCTTCGGCCCTTTGTCACTTCCACCAATCACCTCCCGGCTTCTGACATCATTCCCACTCTCCCCCCTCCCTCATCTGCCTATCACCCCCCTCACCTGGATCCACCAATCACCTGCCAGCTCTTGCTCCACCCCTGCCCCTCACCTCTTTATACTGAGTATCTCCCCTCTGTCTTTCAGTCCACATGAAGGGTCTCAGCCTGAAACATCGACTGTCCATTTCCCTCCACAGATGCTGCCTGACCTCCTGAGTTCCTCCAGCGCTTTGTGTGTTGTTGGAAGAATGAAGCATGTTTTCCTTAGTGATTAGACAAACATCTATCCCGTAACCAAAACCATCAAAAGCATCTTTACCTTGGCGTTGGGTGTTGCTGTACGCAGATACTCCCTATCCCTATGTTACAAAAGCACTACACTTCGTTAAAAGTAGGCTGTAATACTTCTATAGAACGTCATGAGGTCATGAAAAGCATCATTGAAATGAAAGCTATTTCCTTCCTTTAACGATTGTGAAATGAAGGAGCTGTTAATCTTCGCCAGGAGAACAATATTGACCAAGTGATGTGATAAAGCCTTGCTTAAATACCTTGCAAGGGAGAGAAATCTCTGCAAGGTATTTATATGGAGATTTACCTCTTATAAATATGGGAATATGTTGGGTAAAGACTGAAGGCTTGGGATTGAATCTGAGCAGCAAGCTTTTCTGCTGATTACACACTGCTCAGTCCAAATGACAGTGAAGAAAATGTATAATAACACACCTGCTTAGCGATTAACCCTCAAGTCTGGCCTCTGTGTTAAGCGGCGCTGTTGGATTGCAGAGAAAAATGCAACAACAACTCCACTTGCACAAATTTTCAATCCTAATTATATCTGTGGTGACATGCTGAAGAAGGTGTTTTTTTTAAATTAAGCTATGAACATCTCGCTTCCCTATAACTGGGGAAAATCTACACGACATGGCAGTCCTGGTGATCTGAAGAGTCGGTGTCCCATTAAAGGTGACAACACCTGAGGGGAAAGAACGTGGTATAAAGTGAGGAACAGTCTCTAATCAGCCCAGTCGAAGTCTCAGCAGCCTCTGTGGGAAGCCTCACAGTGGAGGAACACAGAGGAGGTATGCCATGTCCCAAGATAACAAGGTGATAACAAGATTAGGAGTTGGAGGAGTAAGGTTCAACCTGTATTTTTCCTCTAAGCCTGACCATGAAGGGGAAATGTTTGTGATATATATAAATGGCTTGGATGAAAACTTGGATGGGTGGCTTAGTAATTCGGCTGATGTCACAAAGATCTGTGGCGTTGTGGATAGTGTAGGAGTGCAATGATATTGACTGTATTTGTTCCAGAGTCCTAAACTGAAGCCAAAACCTAAGTCTTACAGGTGTCTGTCGGTCCCCTTACTTTAGGGAGATCATACTGTATCAACCAATAAAGACTAATTTACTTAACTATA
Source organism: Pristis pectinata (assembly GCF_009764475.1). Classification (NCBI taxonomy): domain Eukaryota; kingdom Metazoa; phylum Chordata; class Chondrichthyes; order Rhinopristiformes; family Pristidae; genus Pristis; species Pristis pectinata. The sequence goes on along the minus strand of NC_067435.1, from coordinate 14,723,303 downwards.
TTAGTCTCTTTTCTGAAGGGGTTTAGTTGTCAATAATCACTATTTCGAGCGGTGAGTCCCCCCTCCCAACCAAGGAGGAGATACTTCCAGCTAACAAAGCAGATTAAACATCAGTATTTTATTTTAAATGGAGCATGTTTATTTTGAGGAGTAACTCTAACAGAGAATATAATTCTACAAAGGATTTCCAAACACAATTCTTACAAACTAGAAAACTGTACCAATAAGTTGCAGACAAACATGTCACCCATCACAGAAAGGAGGCTCTGGGAAGAGATCCTTCTCGGGTCGAGGCTGAGGAATTTGTGTAATTATGAGTAATTATGTAGTTATCATAAAGAACTACAGTTCCCAGTAGGCAATGCAGGGGGTCACATGGGGAACAGGAAGTGGCTGTAAAAAGAGAGGGAAAGCAAACCAGGCTGGTTGTTGGTTAATAAAATGTTCAGATGTTAAACCCACGCAAAGTTTGTCTCGTGACGAAGAACAAGCATAATGGAATGGACTCAACGTCTTCATCTCTGTAACTCCTGCCCACCCTCCTCCCCACCCTTAGTGCCTTCCGACATTTGTATCTTTTTGTTTTGCCAGTCATCAAGTGATGACCTCATCTGCATAGATCAGGTCAAACGGCTGGAGCTTTAGTTTACCACAGACAACGTTGTTTCTTCTGATTAGGTTGCAGTCTCAGTTAAGTCAGCAATAGGCTTCCTGAGCCTGGGCAGTGTTGTTTCTCAAGAGGATGGCTAAAGAGTACTAGTTAAAAATTAACAATAAACATCTTGAACCTTGAGCAGTTTCTTCTGCTGTGCTAAAAAGCTGAGTTTAGAAAAAAGCCTCCTGACCCTGGATAGTGAATATCCATCACAGAAGCTTGCCAAAGGACACAGCAGGACATAGATCAGTTGGAGAAATGGCAGATGGAGTTTAATCTGGGCAATCCATCAAATGTAAAGGGAAAGTACACAGTTAATGACAGGATCCTTAACAGCACTGATGTGCAGAGGGATCTTGGGGTCCAAGTCTATACTCCCTGAAAGTGGCTGCACAGGTTGATAGGGTGGTAAAGAAGGCGTATGGCACGCTTGCCTTTATTAGTCAAGGCACTGAGTTCAAGAGTCAGGAAGACATGTTGCAGCTTTATAAAACTCTGGTTAGGCCGCATCTGGAGTATTGCATTCATTTCTGGTCGCCCCATTATAGAAAGGATGTGGAGGCTTTGGAGAGGGTGCAGAAGAGGTTCACCAGGATGCTGCCTGGATTAGAGGGCATGAGCTATAAGGAGAGGTTGGACAAACCTGGGTTGTTTTCTCTGCAGTGGCAGAGGCTGAGGGGAGGCCTGATAGAAGTTTACAAGATTATGAGAAGCATAGTTTGAGTAGACAGCCAATATCTCTTTCCCAGGGTCAAAATGTCTAATACTATAGGGCATGTATTTAAGGTGAGAGGGGGAAATTTCAAAGGAGGTGTGCGGGGGCAAGTTTTTTACACAGAGACTGGTGGGTGCCTGGAATGCGCTGCCAGGGGTGGTGGTGGAGGCAGATGCGACAGAGGCATTCAAGAGGTTTGTAGATAGCCACATGAATGTGCAAGGAATGGAGGGATACGGACCATGTTCAGACAGAAGGGATTAGGTGCATTAGCTTAATTAGTTCAGCACAATAGTACAGTTCTATGTTCTATGAACTAGTGATGAAGGTGATACCTCCCTGCTGCTTTTAGTAGTGCATCGAGTCTTTGGAAAGTGCCAAGCAGACTGGACGAAGTGACAGGACTCCTGCTCTCAAGGAGACATTCGGCGGGATGTAAGGGATGGCGTTCGTGGGGCGTGGGCACATCTATAACCTGATGGATGCATAACTTATCTCAGCACAGGTTGAGAGGTCAGTGGGGGAGTCTGTGGAAGACTGAGCTCTTCTGTTGGGAGTCCAAAGGCGGAATGTCATTGGCCCAGGATCCGCTGTGCAGAAGTCCGGTGTTGCTGCTTTGGCTGGAGTCCTCAGTTATATGCGTAAAATTCTGAATGGAACTGCCTGCTTTTGAGTGGAAGATCTGGACGAGTGACCAGGTCTTCGATGCAAGGGGTCACAATTAACTAACTTGGGACTGAGGTTGGAACTGGCGCTGCGGCCAATAGTGAGGGAAAAAGTGCAGAAAGATATCAACAGTAATGATAGAGGCGGGAAAGTGACAAATAGAATTCAATGAGCCATAGGTTCATACAGCATGCAAACAGGCCCTTTGATTCATCGCATTGACCATCAACCACCCATTTTCACTAATCCTACACTCATCATTTTTGTTTTAATTCTCCCCACATTCCCATCAACTCCCCCCAGATTCTACCCCTCACCTGCATACTAGGGACAATTTACAGTGGACACTTAACCTACTGACCCACACATCCTTGGGATATGGGATGAAACCAGAGCACCTGGAGGAAACCCATGCAAGTCACAGGGATAATATGCAAACTCCACACAGACAGCACCAAAGGTCAGGATTGAACCTGGGTCACTGGAGCTGTGAGGCAGCAGCTCGACAAGTTGCACCATTGTTCCACCCAAAATTCTGTCCAAAGCGATGCCAAAGGTAGTATTTGGCGTGGACAGTAAGGCCAGGGGCTACACCAAGAAGCACAGAGGAACAGATCTTTATCGGCTGGTGCATGGAATACAAGAGCAGGGAGATCATCAGATCTATAAAATATCAGTTAGGCTGCAGCTAAAGTCCTGGGTACAGTTCTGGTCTCCACACTGCAGGAGGGATGTGCTGCCACTGGAAAGGGTACAAGAAGGGATTTACAAGGGTATTGGCAATGACAGCACGGTAGCATAGCAGTTAGCGTAATGTTATTACAGCGCCAGCGATCGGGGTTCAATTCCCACTGCTGTCTGTAAGGAGTTTGCACATTCTCCCTGTGACTGCGTGGGTTTCCTCCGGGTGCTCTGGTTTCCTCCCACATTCCAAAGACCTAGGTTAACATGGAAGCAGACCTTTTTTGAATCCCTTTCAATAACCTTTGAACACAGAGGAGCGGAACTAACGTTTTTTTAACCGAAGAAATATCAGTCCAGTTTTTGGTTTGTTCTTGTTTATTATATTTTTTTGATTTGGGGTTCTCCTTTCATATAATTAAATTTCTTTACAATTTCTTTTTCTATCACACTCACTTAACAAGAGAGCGGGACATCCAGAATATATATTTTACTCCTTGTGAATATATATTAACCGTTATTACAGTTATCCTGATCTCTCCGCACCAGATGTATCATCGTTAATGTCATGTACATTATTTTGAATTAATTTGAAATTCAATAAAAAGATTGAAAAAGAAAGAAAGTAGGTTAACATGGGTGTAATTGGGTGGTGCAGGCTCGTTGGGCCGGAAGGGCCTGTTACCGTGCGGTATAAATAAAGTTTTTAAAGTGTAATTATGGGCACAGGTTGACCCAGCAGGGTGACTTCCTTTGGAGTAGCGGGTGTGGGAAAAGTTAATTCAGCTGGTACCATTCTGAAAGGCCAAGGGAGTGAACAGGAAGAACGATTCCGATTGTGGAGACACCCCAGCGAGCAGCAGGCAGTGTTCTAAGGGGATGGGCTAAAAGAGTGGAGCAGTGAGGAAAATGGTTTGACCCAAGGAGTGGTAGAGTGCTGAAGCTGATGTCTGACAGCGGGGGAGGGAGGAGTCTTCATCACCTGTGGAACCTTCACGAGCATTTAATGCAGTGTGGCCCGTGTGGGCTATGGAGCAGGATCTGGGAAGGGGAGCTTGGCATGGATTGATGGGTGAATGGCTTTTTCCCTGCTGTCACAATCCATGATTCCTCATTAATCCCATAAAGCACTCTCAGCCACAATGCACCTCTCTATACGAGACAGCTTTAAGTCGAGCTGGTAGGTAACGGATTGGGGTCTCCTGCATGGTACAAGAAGGGATTTTCAAGGGCATTGGCAATGATGGCACAGTAGTGTAACGGTTAGCATAACGCTATTACAGCGCCAGAGACCCAGGTTCAATTCCCAATGTTGTCTGTAAGGAGTTTGTATGTTCTCCCCATGTCTGCGTGGGTTTCCTCCAGGTGCTCCAGTTTCCTCCCACATTCCAAAGACGTACAAGTTAGGAAGTTGTGGGCATGCTATGTTGGCGCCGGAAGCGTGGCGACACTTGTGGGCTGCCCCCAGAACACTCTATGCAAAAGATGCATTTCACTGTGTGTTTCGATGTACATGTGACTAATAAATAAGTATATTATCTTATCTTACAACACAGTGCAGGTGCAGGGATCCCTGCTGATGAACAGACACCCTGGGCTGTGTTCTGGGCTGTAGGGACATGTAGTCTCCTCTCAGCGGGCTCCCACGTTGCTCAGTGTGGGGATGTCAGGAAGAGACAGGCCCAGGCCCGAATACAAGGCCTTCAGCTCCCACCGTTACACAAGAACACAGGAGCAGGAGTAGGCCATTCGGCCCCTCAAGCCTGCCCCACCATTCAGTGTGATCATTGGCTGATATATGTTGGCCTCAGCCCCTCTTCTATTCCATAGCCCTCAATTCCTTGATCTTTCAAATATCTGTCTATCTTCACCTTAAATGTATCTCATGATCCGGCCTCCACCACTCTCAGGGCAGAGAATTCCAGAGATTCACTCCCCTCTGAGAGAAGTTCCTTCACCTCAGATTTAAATAACTGGCCACATATTTTGCAGCTTGTTCATGACTCTCCTTACCAAGTTCCTACATAGCTTGGTAACACTTACTTATTACAACACAGAAGAAGGCCATTTGGCCCATAATGCTGGCTCCTAGCAGAGCGATCCCTTCAGTCCCACTCCGCTCTCCTTATTTCCCTGTGCCCCTGTTCTCTCTGATCCTCTCTCAACACATGCCCATCAGCTCCCCTTTGATTCTCCTTACCATTAATCTACACTAAGGGTCGATTTACAGTAACCAGTTAACCTCTCCGCACACCTCTGGGATGTGGGATGAAAATGAGGCAGCCGGAGGAAACCCTCGCAGTCACAGGGAGAAACGTGCAAACTCCACACACACACACACACACACACACACACACACACACACACACACACACACACACACACACACACACACACACACACACACACACACACAGCACTAGAGAATGGGATTGAACACGGGTCACTGAAGCCGTGAAGCAGCAACGTCAAAGCCTGGCCATTCACACGGTTTCAAAGTGCACATCGTCCACCCTACAACCATAACCCCACGTGTTGATGTCTTTAAGATAGAAACAGGCAGAAATAATTATCAGTTGTTAATGGAACTTATGCCTTGAGTGAGACAATGACGCCACCTGGTGCCTGAAGACATTTGCTGTTCAGAGCTGACGAGATTTCAACAGCAGTAAGGGACTGCAGTTGGGGCACTCCTTCCCCTAGTCAAACCTATCAGCTGTTTGATTTACTGGTACTGAGATAATAGCCCTTCACCCATCAAGCAAGGGTCCTGAGTTCAAGTCCATTTTGGCAAGATATGATCGCAATTAATTCTGGGGAAAAAGGATTCAAACAGGAAGGCGTGCAGTCTCTGCTGCCTCTCTAATTCCTCCAGTTTTTCCATTGGGAAATGAATGGGAATCAATAGGGATTCTGACCAGCCAGTCCCCAGTGGATTCATTTATGGCGAGAGGAACTAGAAAGATTATAACCACATCAATTATCAACAGACATTTTCAAATTTTTAACAAAGATATTTAATAAGAACTAGTATTTCAAGAGTTTAACATTTCCGCACAACATCGAAGGAACCCATCAAGTTTATCCCACTTCACAGATCAATCCTTTTCTCATTAATTTCCCTACAGCTTATTCTCCCATCAAATCCCCTGAGATCCCGCCACCAACCTACACACTAGGAGTTATTTACAGTGGCTCTTCCTTAAAGAAATCTTTGAATATTTTTGAGCGAGTCTCAGACAAATGCTTGATAAGAAAAGGGGTGAAAGTCAGACTGGAATATTGAATCAGGATCAGAATCAGTACAAGACGTAAAAATTACTGTAACTTACAAAAATAAATAAATAGTGCAATTAGTTGAGGTTACAGTCGTATTATCCATCACCTTATTAAAGGGCAGAGCAGACTTAGGGAATGAATAAACTCCTCCTGCTCCCAATTTGTATGTTCACATAATCATACATTTGTAATATTATTCTGTTTTAAATGAATTCAGTTTGTCAAACCATCGTGGTGGGGGTGGGATTTTAACTTACCTTGCACCTGAATTATAGACCGGGTAAGAAAGGGACGATTGTTTATACTTCATGTTTGTTTACAGATTATGGTTGTCACGGGCAATGCCAGGATTTATCACCCATCCCTGATTGCCCCTGAACTTGGTGGTTTGCTCGGTCATTTCAGGGAGCAGTTCAGAGTGGATCCCACTGGTGGTGTCACACCTGGGCCAGACCAGGTGAGGGGGCAGATTTCATCCTTGAAAGACATTAGTTTTTATGATAGTCCAGTGGTTTTTATGGTGACCATTACTGGTGTCAGTTTAGCATTGCAAATGCATCGAATTACTTGAGTTTAAATACCCCAGCTGCCTCCAAACTTGTATCTGCAGTTTAATGATCCAAGTCTGTGGATACTGAGACAGTAACTCAGCTTCAAGACAGCTAGGCTACGGAAGATGATTAATACTTCAACTCGTTCTTCTTAACTGAAGCACCGCTACCCCATAATATTGCAACAGCAGGACATGTCTTCAATAAAATGAGAGGTCAGTGCGTCTTTATGAGGGGGGCAATATTCTACTGGTATTCCTCATCTTTATCCAGAGCCACAATGTTTTTCTAGAGACCTCCAGTACCTCTGTTGGATGAGTCAGTTGTCATGATGTACCAAGTTAGGCCACGGTAGACCTGTCTGAGTGTTGAAGTTCTGGTAGGCCATGGTTCTGGTACGGACCCCTCGGCACCCCCGAAGAGCAAAACTTATTCATGAACCAATCAGCTTCTTTGGGGTCAGGAGGTGGAGGAGGAGACCGCACCCTTTACAAGAACACAAGGAATCTCTGGATGCATATCCATTCTTCACGTCAATGAGAGTGTCAAATGAAAACATTTCCACCTCATCCTATGGTGCCACCGTAAAAGAACTTGCATTTCATTGTACTTCATTGGGCGTAAAGCTCTTTGGGATACTGTGCTGAAATACAGGTTCATTCACAGTGGGACCAAACTCAGCAGGTCCAGTGTCTGGTCCTATATTGTACCCGAGAGGAGATGGGGGTGGAAATGAGACAAAACTAGGCATGTAATAGTTTCCTTCAGAGACTTCTAATGTCCTTGCAAAAGGTCCAGTGAAGTACTTCTACTGCAGTGTAGGGTACATGGAAGCCAATTCATGTGCAGCAAGATCCCACATTCTGCAATGAGGTAATAACAGGATAATCAGTCACAGTGATGTTCTGTGAAGGACAGACAGTGGCAGCCTGCAAGAAAGATCTCCTACAAGTAGTGTCAGAGGGACTCTTACACCCACTAAAGAGAGCTGATGGGCCTTGATCTGATACTTCACTGATACACGGCATCCCTAATGGTGCAGCGTTCCTGCAGTACTGCACTGAGACCGTCAACCTACCTTATGGAGTCACAAGTCTCTCAGGTGAGACTCCAACCCTTGACTTCTGACCCAGAGCTGGAGGTTCTAACCTTTGGTTGACCTTGTTCTTTATCTTCCAAATGCCAGAAACCTCAATGAGTGTCAAATGAAGACTCTTTCCTTGGGTTTCACTGTAGTCCCAACAATGTCTTGAGATTCTCATTGCTTGACATTCCTGGCGTACTTTCTGGTATTTGTAACATAAATAACAGGCGAGCTAGATCTAAATTATTTATGTCTGACATTTGAGAAGGGGACAGGACGTCAGGAAGCAGGCTTGCTTTCTGAATGTCTTGAAGCTGATGAAAATTTGCATGAAGAATGAACAAAGGAGCTGGTTTCCCTTCACCATTGGATGGCGAGTGGTGGGGAGGGGTGGGGGTGGGGGGGTGACCTCATCTAGAGCGGTGACTGGTTCAAAGCAACCAGGCTTCCACTGGACTGAACTAACCACATGCCAAGTGTGCAGGGAGACTGCGGGCATAAAGTTGTGGAACAATCCCATGTGGGGCACACAGCAGGATCCCATACAGAGCAGCGCGACATCCAATTTTTCACAGGGTTGATCCAGGGATTAGTATCAGGCAGGACCATGGGACATTGTTGCGGTGGAGAGGGTTCAACGAAGATTCACCAAACTGATCCCTGACATATGAGGAGAGAGTGGGTCAAGTGGACTTCTATTTACCAGAGTTTAGAAGGTTGAGAAGAGATCAGAAGAGACTTTCTAAAATTCTATCAGGACTAGACAGTTTAGATACAGGAAGGATATTCCCGATGGACCAGGGGTCAGAGTCTATGGATAGGGGGCAAGCCTTCTAAGATTGAAATGAGAAGAAATTCCTTCTCCCAGAGAATGGTGAACTTACGGAATTCTTTACCTCAGAAAACAGTTGAAGCCAAATCAAAGGTTGAGGGTAACACAAGGACATGTCCTCAATAAAATGAGCGGTCAGTGCATCTTTACAAGGTGGGCAATATTCTACTGATGTTCCTCCTCTTTATTCAAGGTCACAATACTGTTATAGACTCATAGAGTCATCCAGCACGGAGACAGGCCCTTCAGCCCAACTCATCCATGCCGACCAGGATATCTATCCAAGCTAGTTTTGTTTTCCTATATTTGGCCAATATCCCCCTAGGCCTTTTCAATCCATGTATCTGTTTAAATGTCTTTTAAACATTGTAATTGTACCCACCTCTACAGCTTCCTCTGACAGCCCATTCCATACACCCCCCCCACCCCCACTGTGTGAAAAAGTTGCCCCTCAGGTCTCTCTTAAATTTTTCCCCTCTCACCTTAAATCTATGCCATTTTAGCCTCCCCTACCCTGTGCCCATCCACCTCGTCTATTCCCCTCATGATTTCATTTACTTATAGAAGGACAACCCTCAGCCTCCTACGTTCCAGGGAAAAAAGTACCAGCGTGGCAAGCCTCTCCTTGTAACTCAAGCCCTCCAGTCCTGGTAACATCCTCGTGAACCTTTTCTGCACCCTTTCCAGCTTAGTGACATCCTCCCTTTGGCTGGGAGACCAGAACCGCACACAATACTCCAAGTGTGGTCGCACCAATGACTTGTACAGATGCAACATGATATTCAGCTCCTTGCTAGGGACTTCTGATGCATTCCAGTGCCACTATTAGACGGGCCAGCGGTGGCTGCTTCAAAGGGGCAGCTATGTCGCAAATACTAGAAACTAGGCCAGGAATGTCAAGTGACGAGAGTCCCAAGACATTGTTGGGACTACAACAAAGCCCAATGAAAGAGTCTTCATTTGACACTCTCATTGAGGTTTCTACTATTTAGAAGCTAAAGAACAAGGTCAACCAAAGGTTAAAACTTCCAGCTCTGGGTCAGAAGTCAAGGGTTGGCATCTCACCTGAGAGAATTGTGAGTCCACCTGTGACTCCATAAGGTAGGTTGACCGTCCCAGTGCCGTACTGCAGGAACGCTGCACCACTGGGGATGCTGTGTATCAGTGAAGTAGCAGATCAAGGCCCCATCAACTCCCTTTGGTGGGTATAGGAGTCCCTCTCACACTGCTTTAGAGGAACACAGAGTTCTCTTTTGCAGGCTGCCACTGTCTATCCTTCACAGAACACCACTGTGACCCATTACCTGTCACTACCTCACTGCAGAATGTGGGATCTTGCTGTGCAAGGATTGGCTTCTGTGTACAACTTCACTGCAATCGAAGCACTTCACTGCGTCTTTTACAAGGACATTAGGAGTCTCTATTGCGTGCCCAGTTTTGTCTCATTTCCACCCCATCTCCTCTGGGGTACAATTTAGGACCAGATACCAGACCTACTGAGTTTGGTCCCACTGCATTTCAGCATCTCAAAGAGTTTTATAGCCAATGAGGTACATTTGAAATGCAAGTTCTGTTACGGTGGCACCATACCGGGTAGGCATGGTTTCTATCCTAAATTATACCTTAAGGGAATGAAAATTCAGTATAATCTGTCTCAGATGAGACAGATTTATGGAGCTGTGTTTAAAGACTAAAGAACATGTCTCCCCAAAGCTACAGAATTTACTCCAGTTAATCCATTTGTTAAGAATACAGTGTAAAAGCCCATAATGCAAGATGTTGCAAAGATTGTAAAGAACAAAAATGATGCCAGTTAGTCAAGAAATAATTCTCAGGAGAAGGTGAGCTCCCATTGTAAAATCTATACCACAAGATTAAGCATTTATATAGTTCTTTTATTGTAGTAAAAACATTACAAGACAATTTACAAGAGTATTTATCATATAAAGATTCACTCCAGTGACATGAAGTGGCATTAGGGCAAGTGATTACATGCTTGGTTAAAGAACTAGCTTTCAAACAGTGTTTTAAGGGAGCAAAGAGAGGGAGGGATGTTTTGGAAAGAAGTCCAGAGCTTTAGCTTTGGTAGCTGAGGACACTGTCACTGGTGCTGAAGTGATGAAATTTGATTTGAGCAAGAGGCTAGAATTGGAAAGATGAAGATACCGGGAGAGATTACTGCAGTAAGAAATGCCAGGGCTATGGAGGGATATGAAAACAAGGATGAAAACTTTTGAATGGTGCTTTTACTTCACTGGGAACTAGTGCAGACCAACAAACACACAGACAGTGGACTTGTTGTCAGCTGGGATGCGGGCTGCTGTGTTTTGAATGGGACCACGTAGAGTATGGAAACAGCCCCGTCAGACCTCTGTCATTTTCCAACACTCACAGTGCTGGAGGAACTCAGCAGGTCAGGCAGCATCTATGGAGGGAAATAAACAGTCGACATTTTGGGTCGAGACCCTTCATCAGGACTGGTAGGATCGAAGAGGAGCAGCTGATTTCTGCAGGTGGAGCGTTTAGAATGGTGAGACGAGCTACAAAAATTGGGTTTGATTAGAGTCCTGATGAAGGGTCTCAACCTGAAACGTTGACTGTTTATTTCCCTCCATAGATGCTGCCTGACCTGCTGAGTTCCTCCAGCACTCTGTGTGTGTGTGTGTGTGTGTGTGTGTGTGTGTGTGTGTGTGTGTGTGTGTGTGTGTGTGTGTGTGTGTGTGTGTTGCTCCAGATTCCAGCATCTGCAGAATCTCCTGTGTACCTGTTATTTTCCGCTTTCTATGCCATGGTATTTCAGTATATCACCTAAATACTTGGTAAATGCTGTGAGAGAACCTCTCTCCCACAGCCCCTCAGGCAGTGTGTTCCAAATCTCAACCAGCTGTCAAGTTAACAAAGAGTGAATGAAGAAGGTGAGACAGGAGAAACATTAGAAACAGCAGGTCGTTCAGCTTCCGAACTGGCTCCACCATTCCCTGAGATCATGCCTGCTCCTGTCTCCTGTCCACTTCCTCAGACAATCTCCCACTGCCTCTGATCCACACTTCTATAATCTATCACTCCCTGTCCTGAATATGCTCATCATCTGAGTATCCACAGCTCCCTAAAGAAAACTTTTTTCCTTATCTCAGACCTAAAAATAGGCAAACCCAATTTTTGTAGCATGTTTCACCGTTCTAAACTCTCCACCTGCAGAAATCAGCTGCTCTTCTTCGATCCTGCCATCCCTCTCAGAATCCTATACGTCTCAAATGAGTTGATCTCTCATGTTTCTTAATTCCAATGAGTTACAGACCACCACGCCCCCAACCCCTACTACCTGCCCCCCCCTCCCCCGTTCCTTATCTTTGGACAATCCCCCATGCCAGGAACCAATCTATTAAATCAACCCCGTATTTGCTTAGACACTGAGACCAAAACTGAATGGTCCAAATCGGGTTTCACCAAAGCCCCATTCAATTGGGGCAAGACTTCCTTATCTACATACTCCCAGCTGCTTCCAATAAATCCCAGCAAATTGCTTATATTCCTGATTACCTGTCATAAAGGCAGGCATGATAGTGTAGGGTTTAGCGTAACACTATTACAGCACCAGCGACCCGGGTTCAATTCCTGCCACCGTCTGTAAGGAGTGTGTACGTTCTCCCCGTGACTGCGTGGGTTTCCTCCGGGTGCTCCGGTTTCCTCCACATTCCAAAGATGTACGGGTTAGGAAGTTGTGGCCATGCTATGTTGGCGCCGGAAGCATGGTGACACTTGCGGGCTGCCCCCAGAACACTCTACGCAAAAGATGTATTTCACTGTGTTTCGATGTACATGTGACTAATAAAGATATCTTATCTTATCTTACTTTCTGCATCTCATGAACCAGCCATGCAGATCCCTCTGTACATTATGCTTTAAGGATTGTCACTGTTTAAAAAATGTTCTGATTTACTATTCTTCCTTTCAAGGTGTGTGACCTCACATTTTCCTAAATTATACTCTATCTGTCACCTTCTTGCCCATTCATTTAAACTATCCATATGCCGGTGAAAATGCCGCATTCAGTCGGTTCTTAGATCCTTAATATGTTAAAAGTTAGTTTATGAATCAGTTGTTGGAATGTGATTGTAACGGTTGAGATATTCGCTACAGGAAAGTATTAACTAGATCAGAGAATAGTAAACTCAAGATCTTGTGGTCAGAGATGAAATCATATAAGGAAAGACAGAATCAAGGGTGTTGGATCAGCATTATTTAACTCAAAGGCTTCAGCAGATCTTCTGTTTATAAGCAGACCACCAGAAGTATCAGTTTGTGCTCCAGGTACCAAACAAGGCCAGATCACATTTCCCCTGAGAAAATGTTATTGGTATTGGTATTGGTTTATTATCGTCACTTGTACCGAGGTACAGTGAAAAACTTGCCTTGCATACCATTCATACAGATCAATTCATTACACAGTGCATTGAGGTAGTACAGGGTAAAAACAATAACAGAGTACAGAGAAAAGTGTCACAGCTACAGAGGAAGTGCAATTCAGGTAGACAATAAGGTGCAAGGTCATAACAAGGTAGATTGTGAGGTCAAGAGTCCATCTCATCGTATAAGGGAAGCGTTATAGTCTTATCACAGTGGGATAGAAGCTGTCCTTGAGCCTGGTGGTACGTGACCTCAGGCTCCTGTATCTTCTCCCTGATGGGAGAGGAGAGAAGAGAGAATGACCCGGGTGGGTGGGGTCTTTGATTATGCTGGCTGCTTCACCAAGGCAGTGAGAGGTATAGACTATGCTTTAGATAAGGGAAAGGGAGACCCTGGTGCTAGTCCCTTTAGACAGATAAGACAGTTAAACTGGTGCCAACAGAGTGGGCTTAGCAGAAGGAGTTGTCTCAACAGGACATACCAAGGTTCTGTTGGTTCATGAATGGCCTGAGGTAAGTTCGAGTGTGATGGACGCGGACACCTTGAAGTAGAGTGTTCAGGTTGATACACAAAGGGTGAAATGATGCCTGCTAACCAAGAGCTCCTCCAGGCTTAACACCTTGAGTAGTTTAAAAAGAGGTAAAGCAAGAAGAAGAGGATCTGAGGGTGGTGGTTATCTGGAACGAGCTGCCAGAGGAGGGGGTGGAGAACGGGACAATTGTGTTTAATAGGTGTTTGGACAGGTACTTGGATGGGAAAGGCTTGGAGGGATATAGGTCTAATGCAGGCAAGTGTGATTAACCAAGGTAGGTATCACAGTCGGCAAGGACAAGGTGACTGTTTCTGTACCTGTACACTTCTATAATTCTAGGAAGCCCTCAAAGAAGTCCATTGAGTGAGCAGGGGAGGGGAGGTGTGGGCACTGAGCTGGAACAAACTTGGTGTTGTTACACTCTGTATTTAAATCAGAGAGATATCGAGTCATAGGAACAGGCCATCAAATTCCCACTGGCCATCAAGCACTCACTTACACTGATCCCATTTTATTCTCCTCACATTCCCATCAACTGCCCCCAGGTTCTACCCCTCACCTACACACTAGGGGCAATTCACAGTGGCCAATTAACCTCCCAAACCGCACGTCTTTGGGATGTAGGAGGAAACCCGAGCACGCGGAGGAAACCCAAATGGTCACAGGGAGAACGTGCAAACTCCACAGAGGCAGCACCAGAGATCAGCATCAAACCCAGGACACTGAAGCTGCGGAACTGGTTTCACTGGCTGCACCACTGTGCAGCCCCAGTCATTAACATAACTTGCAATAATTAATATTAAACATGTGAGTTGTAACAAAGATATGAATGAGGGTTTTAGCAGCAAATGAGCCTAAAATAATTTCAAATAAAAACTGAAAATGTTGGAAATCCAGTTCAGGCAGAAACTGTGAGAAGGGATGTTTGATTTTCTAAAATAATGTTACTTCTTTGAGGAGAAGCATTGCAAATGGATGCCGAGAATTCCTAAATTATTTACATCCTAGATTATGTCCTGCATGCAAAATGGTTCGTTTAATGAAGGCTTGTCAATGGCAAAGGATAAACATGCAAATGGATTAGGGACCGGCTGAAGAGAGAGCAGAGGACAGGTCCGATGTGATGTCACTATTAATTGGATTGTCTCCTTGATCTAACTGTGGCCTTTCCTTTCCCTGTTCCACAAGAGTGCTTTCAGCAAGGTTGGATAAAATGACAGCTGCTGTTGTGCTGGGAGAGGTGAGGGTCAGTATCTTACAGAGGAAGCTTGCTGGAGCCCTTACCTAAACCTTGAACTTCAGACAAACAGATAAAACACCTTGATATACACAGGTCTATTGGTGCAAAACAAGGCAGGGGTGGAAGAGGGTGAATTAGCCTAGATCAGTAACACAAACCACTCTGAGAAGTCAACCAATTAGAAAAATGGCCTGTCAATTATATTGTTAAATCTTCAAAGTCGTACAACATCCTGGACACTGGGAACTGATGCAGGCTGTTGAACACAGGGTTATATAGAGTAATACAGCATGGAAACAGGCCCTTTGGTCCAACTCATCCATGCTGACCAAGATGCCTATCTAAGCCAGTCCCATTTGCCTGCGTTTGGCCCATATCCCTCTCAACCTTTCCTTTCCATGTACCTGTCCAAGTGTCTTTTAAATGTTGTTATTGTTCCTGCCACAACCACTTCCTCTGGCAACTCGTTCCAAATACACACCACTCTCTGCGTGAAGAAGTTGCCCCTCAGGTCTCTTTTAAATCTTTCACCTCTCACCTTAAATCTATGCCCTCTAGATTTTAGTTCCCCTTCCCTGGGAAAAAGACTGTGTGGGTTCACCCTATGTATGCCCCTCATGACTTTATACACCTCTATAAGGTCAGCTCTCAATCTCCTGCATTCCAAAGAATAAAGTCCTAGCCTGTCGAACCTCAAGTCAGGCCCTCAAGTCCAGGCAGCATCCTCGTAAACTTCCTCTGCACTCTTTCCAGTTTAATGATGAGGGCGACCAAAACTGTACACAGTACTCCAGGTGTGGCCTTGCCAACACCCTGCACAACTGCAACATAACGTCCCAACTCCTATACTCAGTGCCCTGACTGATGAAGACCAGCGTGCTGAACACCTTCTTCACCACCCTGTCTACCTGTGATGCCACAGGCTTCTGCACACTTACTACTGTATCCTGCCCCTTGGACATAAAGTGGTGGAGGCATGGGTGTTGGGAACTGAAGATTGGATGCAAGGTTCTGGCACTGGGAGTTGGGTGCAGGATTCCGGGTCCCTTCACCCACTATCCAGCGCATTGGATCAGGTGTCCCCACGTATAGCACCCTGCATTCAATGCCTAGCACCCAACATATGGTCACAGAACCAAAGGTGTATCCGAGATATTAAGGCTGGGGAGAAAAGAATAGCAAAACTGAGTGTTCTGTAGCGAAGTGATGTCACTACAGCCTCTGAAAGTCTAGGACAGGAGGATTGGTATTGAAGGACACAAAGCACACATTCAGGATTGTAAGCAACACACAAAAAGCTGGAGGAACTCAGCGGGTCAGGCAGCACCTGTGGAGGGAAATGGTCAGTCGACACTTCGGGTCGAGACCCTTCATCTGGACCCAAAACGTCGACTGTCCATTTCTCTCCACAGATGCCATCTGACCCACTGAGTTCCTCCAGCACCTCCAGTGTCGCTCCAGATTCCCGCATCTGCCATCTGTTATGTCTCCATTCAGGATTGTGAAGGGCAGGTCTAAGGCTGATGTCAGTGGAGGTTCCTTGGTGAATACAGGTGGGGTGATGGCTGAAGGGGAAGGGCCCAAGTATAGAACCAGGGGATAGTCATTAGCCACTGAACAGCAACCACAGACCTACACTATTTATCAAAAGACATAGGTTCAACTCATCTGGTCACTCAAGGAAGGAAATCTTTACCTGCTGTAGTCCATAGGTGACTCCAGACCCACCAGTCAGGTTGACTTTTAACTGCCTCCCACTTTAGGGGAAATTAGGAATAGACAATAACTGCTGGCATTATTAATGGATGTCCTGTGAATGAATACATTTTATACAAAAAGCCACAGAAGTGCAGGACGTTAACAAAAGGTTTGCGGTTTTATGTGTAGAACCAGAGAATGGAGCAGGCGAATGCTGCAGAACATTGGCTGTAAAAGCACACGGTAGCTTTGTAATTCCGAGGGGAGACAAACAAATAATTTCATCTGGGAAAGGGAAACAGGGACTGTTGGAGAAGGGTTGTGGCACTCTGGACAGGATAGTTGTTGAAGTAGCTCACAGAGACAGAGTGGATAAATCCAAGGGACGAGATCCGAGATTCTAAGGAATTCAGAGATCATTAAATACAGTAAAAAATTCCGATTATCCGCTATCCAACTATTTGGAAAACCGTATCGTTCGGCATCTGGCTTACCCATGCCTTTTCAACTCACCGGAGCCTCAGTTCCCACCCCATTGAACTTACCAGTTTCACTGGAAGATGTATTACAACACTGTGTAACATCTAAACAAGTGAATAATAAGTGTGTTGGGGTATTAACGGAATAACATCCAACAGTGCGGAAAATCTGTCAGTCCGACACCACCAAGGTCCTGAGGGTGCCAGTTTATTGGAGTTTTTACTGTGAAGTGGAAAGACACCTGTGATATATAAAATAGCACCAATTAATCAACTAAAGAGTAAAATCAAAGTGCATTGGGACAGAAATAAATTTATAAAAATCAAAGAAATGCTGTAAATCTGAAATAAAAACAGGAAAAGCCAGAAACACTGAGCAGAAGTTCATGAAAGGTGAGCAAAACGTCTGTCACACCGCAGAATGCCAGGAGAAGGCAGTACATGCACTAGCCCTGGATTCTGGGAAATCCTTTGATATGGTTCTCCTGCAATGGCCAGGAGTGAACATAAAGAGAGCAGGAATCTGTGGAATTAGTAAAACTCCGATAATCCTTCAGTGATGTCAGGACTGGCAGGTTTTCTGAACTATTGGCTGTTGTTCACATTTTAATCCACATTTTTTAGATGTTACACGGCACTATAATAAATTTTCCAGTGAACCTGGCGTGTTAGAGTGAGTGCAAGAACTGGTACTCCAGTAAGCTTTAAGGGGTCTCGGCAACTATCACCAGGTGAACCAGATTCGGAACCATCCAGATTCCCTAACAGCAGGATCGTGAATTATCTGAGTTTTACTGCATTTTGATGCACAATTCAGAGACCACTCCACAAAACTGGGAGGGTCATGATTGTCAGTGAGATGGACTGTGACATTTGCTTGCCCAACTCATTATTATTCCAGAAAATGTGATCAAATGATTTTTTATTCCTGTGTCAAATCTAGATCAGTTGAAGGAGGACGAGCTCCAATTCTTCTTGTACAGAGCGGTGGGCCAGGGGGGATGGAGATGTCTGATCTCCAGGACAGTGTGGACATGGTAACAGGCCTGCAGCTGAAAGGGGTTGTTCACAGTTGAGAGACAGGTCAGCCCAAGGGACTTGGGGTGACTGGAATGAGTCAGACCCTGACCATTTACTAAAGCTACAAGTTAAGGCAGCCACAACGAGACAGTGCTGGGACAGTTCTACCTCCTACACCATGTGCCAGTGAGGGAAACACCTCAGCACTATCACTTCCTCTGCCCTCCATCTGCTAGTGGTGGCAGAATCCCAGACATTGCGTTCATTGACCAGGACAGAGGTTTCAGTGTCACATAACAGCACAGCACTGACATCGCTTCCCTTTGTGTCTGGCCACCTCCTCTGCGTTAGCTGCTTGTTGCCTTGTCCGCTGTTGACCCTCCCATCGGTTGGCTCCACCTCGGTGAGGTGCAGACGGCTGAGAGGTCGACGTGGTCGTTGGGAGCGCTTGCTCCGGTTTGGTACAGCGATCGTCGCCGCCAGCACCCGAGGCAAGCAACAGGGGCCAGAGCTCAGTGCCCACCCCCTCCTGTAGATCAATGCCCACACCCTCCCCCAGATCAGTGCCTGCCCCCTCTTGTGGATCAGTGCCCACCCCCTCCTGTAGATCATGTCCCGCCCCCTCCTGTAGATCAGGCCCCGTCCCCTCCTGTAGATCACTGCCCAGCCCCTCCCCCAGATCACCGCCCGCCCCCTCCTGTGAATCAGGTCCCAACCCCTCCTGTGGATCATGTCCCGCCCCCTCCTGTAGATCAGGTCCCGCCCCCTCCTGTAGATCAGGTCCCGCCCCCTCTTGTGGATCAGGTCCCGCCCCCTCCTGTAGATCACTGCCCAGCCCCTCCCCCGGATCACTGCACACCCCCTCCTGTAGATCACTGCCCAGCCCCTCCCCCAGATCACCGCCCGCCCCCTCCTGTGGATCAGGTCCCAACCCCTCCTGTGGATCATGTCCCGCCCCCTCCTGTGGATCAGGTCCCGCCCCCTCCTGTAGATCAGGTCCCGCCCCCTCTTGTGGATCAGGTCCCGCCCCCTCCTGTAGATCACTGCCCAGCCCCTCCCCCGGATCACTGCACACCCCCTCCTGTAAATCACCGCCCACCCCCTCCTGTGGATCAGGTCCCACCCTCTCCTGTGGTTCAGGTCCCACCCCCTCCTGTGGATCAGGTCCCGCCCCCTCCTGTAGATCAGGTCCCGCCCTCTCCCGTGGTTCAGGTCCCACCCCCTCCTGTGGATCAGGTCCCGCCCTCTCCTGTAGATCAGGTCCCACCCCCTCCTGTAGATCAGGCCCCGTCCCCTCCTGTAGATCACTGCCCAGCCCCTCCCCCGGATCACTGCCCACCCCCTCCTGTAGATCACTGCCCAGCCCCTCCCCCGGATCACTGCCCACCCCTTCCTGTAAATCACCGCCCACCCCCTCCTGTGGTTCAGGTCCCACCCCCTCCTGTAGATCAGGTCCCACTCCCTCCTGTGGATCAGGTCCCGCCCCCTCCTGTAGATCAGGTCCCACCCTCTCCTGTAGATCAGGTCCCACCCCCTCCTGTGGATCAGGTCCCACCCCCTCCTGTAGATCAGGTCCCGCCCCCTCCTGTGGATCAGGTCCCAACCCCTCCTGTGGATCATGTCCCGCCCCCTCCTGTAGATCAGGTCCCACCCCCTCCTGTGGATCATGTCCCATCCCCTCCTGTAGATCAGGTCCCGCCCCCTCTTGTGGATCAGGTCCCGCCCCCTCCTGTAGATCACTGCCCAGCCCCTCCCCCGGATCACTGCCCACCCCCTCCTGTAGATCACTGCCCAGCCCCTCCCCCGGATCACTGCCCACCCCCTCCTGTAGATCACTGCCCCGCCCCTCCCCCGGATCACTGCCCACCCCCTCCTGTAAATCACCACCCACCCCCTCCTGTAGATCAGGTCCCGCCCTCTCCTGTGGTTCAGGTCCCACCCCCTCCTGTAGATCAGGTCCCGCCCTCTCCTGTGGTTCAGGTCCCACCCCCTCCTGTAGATCAGGTCCCGCCCTCTCCTGTGGTTCAGGTCCCACCCCCTCCTGTAGATCAGTGCCCACCCCTTCCTGTAGATCAGGTCCCATCCCCTCCTGTAGATCAGGTCCCACCCCCTCCTGTAGATCAGGTCCCGCCCCCTCCTGTGGATCAGGTCCTGCCCCCTCCTGTGGATCAGGTCCCGCCCTCTCCTGTGGTTCAGGTCCCACCCTCTCCTGTGGATCAGGTCCCACCCCTTCCTGTAGATCAGGTCCCACCCCCTCCTGTGGATCAGGTCCCGCCCCCTCCTGTGGTTCAGGTCCCACCCCCTCCTGTGGATCAGGTCCCACCCCTTCCTGTAGATCAGGTCCCACCCCCTCCTGTGGATCAGGTCCCGCCCCCTCCTGTGGTTCAGGTCCCACCCCCTCCTGTAGATCACTGCCCACCCCCTCCTGTGGATCAGGTCCTGCCCTCTCCTGTGGTTCAGGTCCCACCCCCTCCTGTGGATCAGGTCCCGCCCTCTCCTGTGGTTCAGGTCCCACCCCCTCCTGTGGATCAGGTCCTGCCCCCTCCCCCAGCTTTGGAAGTAACGGATGCTGGTCTGTGTCATCGAGGATGTCCTGTCCTTCAGCATCCCTTAGCTGACTGGATCTTTCCCACAACATTTGCTGCCCTTCATTCACAGGGTCTCTATTCCTTCTGAGAAGGTCAATGTTGTCAGCTGGAGGGGAGGTCAGTGAAACTGCTGGTTCTGGTACCAATCCTTCCTCTCCCTCGCTGCCACAGGTTTGCTTCTCCTGGTGTATCGATGGTGCCCTAGAACCAGCTTCTTCCCTCTGTTCCACAGCTGGAATTTCTTCTGCACCATCAGTGAGAAGCACCAGCTCAGCTTTAATGATTCCATCAGAAACCTCTCTGGAATCACCTTCAGGAACAACAGAGTGAGCCATGGCAGGCAGATCCTGCTCTTTGAGCCATGACCCCACTGTACTGTCCTCTACTGCAATGGTGTTGTTCATCCCTGCTTTTGTGTCCAAATTACCCAACCGGTGGAAGTTTATACCCCTCTGAAAGATGACATCACATTCACAGTGCAAACTCTCCACCTTCCCGTACAGCGTGGGGCTTATCGCCACCTGTCCACAAGGCTGTTTCAATGCATTGTCCTGATTCAGTTGGAAACTGTTGACGTCCTGCTCCTTTTCCACACACGCTGCAGGCTCCAGGCAGAGCCGACCTCCTCCTTCCTCCACTTCCCCCTCTGAGCAAACTTCAGAATTTTCATCCGCTGGCTTTCCAGCTTTTAGCCAGGAATTCACCAAACTGCTGCAGCTTTGAGGATGATTTGTATTTTCCACTCTTCTTTGGTCCTGAGTCCAAAAGGAGGTATTTGAACTTCTGCGGCTGTTTTCAATGTCCAATGCATTCCCCGTGGTGATGTCCAGTGTCTCTCTGCAGTTTGATTTGCCGTTTCCTGTCCCTGCGTCTTCCTGTAAACCTCTGTCACATTTGAGGCTTTCATTGTTCCATATAACATTCAGTGCATCAACACCTTCCCACTCTTTGGGCGTAGAGAGAGCTCCTGTCATTTTACTTTGAATTGAAAGGACATTGTTGTCTAGAGTGAGCTGCTTTGGTGTTCGGTCACTGCTGATGTTGAAGACCAATTCAGAAGTATCACGCACCTCCACAGCACCGCCGTCTGTTTCGGGTGCCATAGCGACAGTGTCATTCCCACAAATGACATCTATTTGCAATGAGAGTAACTTAATCATTAACTTAAAAATTAAAACCAAATCACCCTCTCAATTAGACATTGACTTTTCACTAGGCAGTTATGAAATGTTACTAATGATTTCAGAGCACATAATTATCTGCAATTATTTTTAGACTCTTGTAACCAACACTGAGCTCCTACCTCCCACCCACCCACACCTGGTACATCGTCAGAGCCACAGATCCGCTTATGATTCATCCTGATTCCTAATGATAGGTTTGTGGGCAGGACAGTGGCACAGCAGGTGGATCCACTGCCACACAGCGCCGATGAATCAGGTTCGATCCTGACCAGGTGCACACACACACACACACACACACACACACACGCACGCACGCACGCACGCACGCACGCACGCACACACACAGAAACACACACACATGCACAAAGACACACACATCCACACACACATGCACAGACACACACACACACATACACAGAGACACACACATCCACACACACACACATGCACAGACACACATACACATGCACAGAGACATGCACATCCACACACACACATGCAGAGACACAAACACAGACACACACACACGCACATACACACATGCACAGAGACAAACACGCACATGCGCAGAGACATACATAGACACCAACATAAACTCATATACATGCAAACAAACAGACACACACATACACACACACATAGATACACAGACAAAGGCACGCTGACCCACATACATGATCAGTGTGATATGAACATATGAACACAGGAAATAGGAGCAGCTACACAGACCACACCTGGAGTATTGTGTTCGGTTCTGGTCGCCACATTATAGGAAAGATGTGGAAGCTTCGGAGAAGGTGCAGAGGAGATTTACAAGGATGCTGCCTGGGTTGGAGATCATGTCTTATGAGGAGAGGTTGAGCGAGCTAGGGCTTTTCTCTTTGGAGGCACGGAGGATGAGAGGCAACTATCGAGGTATATAAGATTACGAGAGACATAGACGGAATAGACAGCCAGCATCTTTTCCCCAGTATGGTAATGGCCAATACTAAAGGTCACCCATTTAAGGTGAGAGGAGGAAAGTTCAGGGGAGATGTCAGAGGTAGGTTTTTTTACACAGAGGGCTGGGCGCCTGGAATGCACTGCCGGGGGTGGTGGTAGGGACCAATACAATATTTAAGAGACTGTTAGATATGCACGTGGATGAAAGAAAAATAGAGGGTTATGGGAGATGAATTAGAGAGGGGGATAGATTGAATGGGGATAAGGTTTATATAGGTCAGCACAACATCGTGGGCCGAAGGGCCTGTATTGTGCTGTACTGTTCTATGTTCTATGTTCTATGACCCCTTGAGCTGGGTCCCCATTCTATAAGATCAAGGTGGATCCAATCTTTGGCCTCACTGCCACCTCCCTGATTGACCCACGTAACCCTTAATTCTCTAAGAATCTTTCTCAATGACTCAACATCCATAGCTCTCTGGGGTAGACAAATCCACAGGTTCACAGCCCTGACAGAAGAAATTTCTCCTCAACCCCTCATCCTGAGGCATGGTCTCAAGTTCGGCACTCCCCCTCCTCATAGCATCCACCCTCAGAACCTTACATGTCTCAGTAAGATCTCCTTGCATTCTTCTCACCCACATCTTTCCTTACCACATAACCCCATCATCCCAGGAACCAGAAACACACAGCTGGAGGAACTCAGCGGGTCGAGCAGCATCTGTGAGGGGAAAGGAATTGTCGACGTTTCGAATCAAGACCCTACATCAGCCTCCACAGTCTCTTGTGTCCCCATTGTCCCAGGGATCCATTCAGTGAACCTTCTCTGCATTGTCTCTACGAAAAGTATATCTTTCCTTTAAAGAGAAGGCCAAAACTGTACCACAGGTGCTCCAGACATACACAAACTGACACTCACAGACACCCACATGCAGAGATACACACTCACACACACACACACACACACACACACACACACACACACACACACAGGCGCGCACACACACATGCACACACGCACACACACAAACATACACACATAAACACATACACATGCAAACAGATATGCACACACAGATATAGACATATACATATACACGTTGAAACAAACACACAAACACAGAAAACACATACACATACGTAGGTTCTGTGTACTAACAATAGTAAAGCAGTACTGAGTCAGTATAGCCTAGACACACAGGAGAGGACAGGTGATTGGAAAGGACAAGAATTGCTTCTGGACCACCTCCAACAGAAGGTACAAGGTAGGAAACATGAACTCGGCTGTTCCACCTCGATGAACAAACCAATTCTTACCTTCTCCCGGTGCACTTTTAAGCACCTATGACACAAGAACAATGGAAAGGCATTATTTAACATTTGAAGATTTCTGAGGAAGAGTCATCTCAGTAAAAAAAACCTGATCTCCACCTGCTTGTTCAAATCATGATCAACAAACATCTCAGATATTAATATCCATTTATATCAATCCAAATCTTAGAATCCTCAACTTGCAGGTTTTGAGATATTTTATACTAGTAACCTGTACTTTATACCGGTATTGGTATAAAGTTTTGATATATTGGTATAAGGTTTTGAGATATTTTATACCAGTAACCAGTACTCGAATTCAGCGAAGTTTCTTTTTGCACTGGCATTGAGCAAATTCCACCACCTATTCTCCTCACCAATGTTCAGGCTGTAAACCAACAAATCAAGAGCTGAGGCTAGTTAGCAACAGTGAAGAGATCTTTTTCTGGATATGGGGCATCAGTGAAACAGTTTGAGAACTCAGCATCCATCTTCATAGATGATGTTAGCATCGGATTAGAGAAGTGGGGGAAGAGAGATATTGGACAAGATAAAAATAGACAGAAAGGAAATGCTGAAATGGGTGTCTCTCGGTTTACACTAATACTTTGGGTTTTAGGTAAAGCTCACACAAGATTCTCTGAAACACGTTGTCTGTTCAGAGCCACACGGACTGCTTCAGTGCCACAAGGAAAATCATTAAATGTGGGAGATGTCAGTCCAATGAACCCGAACAACAAGACCCATTGATTTGATTATTCAACATTCACAATTGGATTAACAATCTGAATCTTTTACCTGAACTTCATCTTCCAGGGGTGACGCTAAGGGTTTCAGCATGGTACTTTGCTGGGTCGTTAACTCCAAGTGTTCAATTTCCAGCTGACGTCTGTGAAAATGCCAAGAGTCAGAAGCACGGCATAAAAATGATCTTTCCCTTTCCTATCACCAGGAATTTCCTTGGAGCTTCCCCCAGTTTAATTGCCTTAAACTTGATGAAAGATTGATGGAAGCCCTGTTTACACAAGTGACTGAATCCAAAGTAAAATTCCCAACAGGAGGCCGTAATCTTCAAATATAATCTCAATAGAACGTGAACATTTCAGACATTGAACACAGAAAACTATCAGTTGCTGTTAATGATAACTTGCTCTTTCACACAGTGTAAAGGCAATTAACACACAGTCAATTCAACTTTGTAACACACTATCATTGCTGAAAAAAAGTATTGTAAATATTATGTCTTATTTCATGAGACATGACTGAGTTTATAATGCAGCTGTTAACCCACAATTACAGTTGAACTACCTCTCTGAACCCGAAAAATTAATGTTATATGGCCATTGTCTAATTGTTCTTTTGATTGAAAATCCATATTTTTATATTTTGCGTATGCTATTTTTCAACTTCCACCTAAATTCATCTGTATATTTTAATATTTATTTTATTGTCTCAAAATTATTGAAGAAATCTTTACTTCCTGGTTTGCTAGGAGCCAGGATCACTTATCCTGATTGATTTCTCAGTCAGCTTTTGACATCAATGTTGCCGAAAGCTACAGTTTTTCTAAAGAAAGCAACACCTACAGATTGGGAAAGAGAAAATCAACACCTCAGAACATAGAATCAGAGAACGGAATGGGTTACTCAGGCAATTGAGATAGTGATGCCTCTTCTGTAGAGTCCCATTAGCCTGTTTTCCTCCCTTGTCTCTTTTCTGATGCCTTCCTTCATACTAGGTCTAGACTCTTCATGATTTTGAATGGCTCTATCTTGTCTACCATCAGCCTTCACCATTCCAAGGAGACCAACCCCGGCTTCTCCACTCTCTGCATTTAATAGTAATCTCTCATCCCTGGTACAAAGCCTAAAGTCTGTTGAGTCAAATTGGACACGAAGCCCCATCTGGGGCTGAAATAATACTTAAATATTTAGCATTTAAATGTTCTGGGGCATTATATATTCTACTCCTCTGTTTATAAAGTCCCGAATCTCATTTGTTTATTTACCGCATTGTTAACGTGTCCTCCAAAGGATAGTGTTTAAAACTTTAAACCTTCAAAACTTTTTCCTTTTGTTTGTATTGTCTTTTCTCTTGTATGTTTTAGCGCACATTTTTCTTCACTGAATTGCACCTGCCATGCGTTTGCCCATTTTACGAGCTTTGCCCTCTTGAAACCTGTCACTCTCTTCTTTACTGTGCATGCAAATAGTCAACACTAACTGGAATATTTACTAAAACACAGGTTGACTCTCTGGATGACATTCACGTACCTGGGAACAAGATTGGAGCAGACAGCTAAACATAATACCTGTCACCTTCAGCAACTCTTCCTCAGCTCCCGTGTTCAACCTCATTTACTGTGAGGTTGCTGTGGTTTTGCATGTAAGAGTTATCGGCATTTTAGGGTAATAAGCAAGCTGCTTTTCTAGCTCCAGATCCAAGCATCTGCAGTCTCTTGTATCAGCAGTTTAGGCTGTTTGTTGAGCAAAAATTAACATGATGGAATAAAATGAGGTTGAACACAGGAGCTGAGGAAGAGTTGCTGAAGGTGACAGGTATTATGTTTAGCTGTCTGCTCCAATCTTGTTCCCAGGTACGTGAATGTCATCCAGAGAGTCAAATGTATAACTGGAGGCAGGAGGACTTAGTAAGGAATGTGTAAGTTTTGTAAACACGAGGACTCCTCAACGAACAGAAAATTTAAGGGGAAGGTAAAACCACATTTTCTTCTTTTATTTTACAGATAAAGTAACCTTGAAATTGTTGGGCATTGAAGGGGACTGGAGGTAGAATGGAGAGGCTATCTGTGGCACTGCCCTTGGGAATCATGTGGAATGGGATTGTTAAATGTGGCAATCAAGCCCTTAAATATATATGTGTCTCTGCATTACTTAAGGATGGGAAGAGGTAGTTGGATTCTTGATACGAGAAGAGGTAAACTATTACAGGGTGAGGCAGCAATACAGAGTGAGGCTACTGACAGATCAACATGATCTTACTAAATGGTGGAGTGGGGCTGAGTGGTGTAGTCACAGAGTTTTTGGGTCACACAGCACAGAAGCAGGCCCTTTGGCCCAACTGGCCCATGCTAACCAAGGTACCCCATCCAAGCTAGTCCCATTTGCCAAAGCATTTGGCCCATAACCTTCTAAACCTTTCCCAATCCATGTACCTGTCCAACTGTCTTTTAGAGGTTGTTATTGTCCCTGCCTCAACCACTTCTTCTGGCAGCTCGTTCCACAAAGATACCATCCTTTGTGTAAAAATGTTGCCCCTCAAGTTCCTCTTAAATCTTTCCCCTCTCACCTTAAGCTTATGCCCTCTAGTTCTTGATTGCCCAGCTCTGGGAAAAAGACTGAGTGCATTCACCCTATACGTGTCCCTCACGGCTTTATGCACCTCGATAAGATCACCTCTCAGACTCCTATGCTCTAAGGAATAAAGTCCTAGACTGTCCAACCTCTCCCTATAACTCAGTCCCTCAAGTCCTGGCAGCATCTGCCGATGTCTGTTGGCTAGGAATTTGCCATAGACTAGGAACAGTAGACTGGACAAGCTGAAACAATCTTGCCTGTTAATGCGCTGCTGCAGGTTCTGTGCCTCTGCTAGCCTGTTGTTCACATCATACTGTTCAGGGATCTCTGATTCTGTTGAAGAACTCATTGATCCTTCCAAAAGCCATCTCTCCCGCAATGTTCGCCTCTGAAATATAGATTAGATATTGAGACGCAATTCCTTCTGACAGCTGAACAAATCTCTTTTATTTCTGACACCCACCTTCATCTGCCGCAGCAGGATCCTGTCCACTTCCAGCTCCCTCTTCATGGTTTCAATCTTTTCCTGAACCTTTCTTTCTTGCTGAACAAAATAAGTCAAGTTTTTGAGGCAGACTTTTACTTGAAGGGTTTACTGGATTGTGCTTTTTTTTGTTTAAGAAGGTGAACCAGACAGAAGTGCACCATGAGAAAAAACAACTAATGAGAAGTAGAAACGTTGGAAGAAGGCCAATCACCAGTTAATAATTGGCCAGTCTCTTCTAAGAACTTAAGGCATTTAAATCAATAGGTCAGACTATGGGAGAAAGAAGCAGGAGAGAGTTACTGATGGTAGAGGCTGCCAAAGGAAAAATCACAACCATTGCACCTAGATTCTGTTTCCTGCCTAAAAAGTTACCAATCTGTGGACATTTCAGTCAGAGAAAAGTTGCATTGAAGGAGCTCATGTAGATTATTTGTGTTACTAGTTTGCCCTTTCCTTTAAAGGCATTGTTTTAACCAAAATCCACGCTCAGACCCATTTTCCAGTATCAAGGAGTTATGTTTTGATTTGTCCTGTATTGCATCAAAGCTGGGAAAACAGGAAAGTGAAAGAATCTGGAACACGTTCATCCACAGCGTGTGTAATCAGAGACACTGGGGCAAACCGTGAGCCCGTTGTAGATTCTGACCCCAATGCAAACCCTGATACAGGCAACCCCCAAGCTACTGGGGGTGGGGGGAGGTTGTATTCCTGGAACACGGGCCTCATTGCGATCTTCCGTAATACGAAAGCCATGGCGTATGAGCATATGTCAAGAAACACATTGAAAAAGATACATATTGGGCTGACTTATTTACATTTTAGTACGTAAGTTCCATGAGAGTGAATTTTATTCCATGCCTCAAATTTTTGGGTACTGGAGCGACTTGTGAAATCTGTAAGGGTGAAGTTCTATTACCCGAACGGCCATAACACAGAGGTCACCTGGACCCCAGCGTAAATCCTGACCCCAGTGCAAATCCTGGCCCCAGTTCAAATCCTGGATCTAGTGTAAGTCCTGACCCCACTGTAAATCTTGACCCCACTGTAAATCCTGGCTCCAGTGCAAACCTTGCCCTTTGTGTAAATCCTGACTTTAATATAAATCTTGACCCCAGTGTAAACATGATGACCCAACCCCAGGGAAGACAGTGAGTTCACATTAGACAACAACCCCAATGGAGACCATGACCCTGTATAGACAATGACCTCATTCAGAGGGCTCTTGTGGGCAATCAGTAACCATTATTTACTCAACAAAACCAGTCCTCATCTATCGTTTTTTCTACTGATAGATAAATATCTTTACTGTGCCTCTCCTACAGGAATTTTCTAGTCTGATGTTACTACTGTCAGTCTTGCCACTCACCGTTATCGCCTGAAGTCTTTGTTTCAGTAGCTCTGTGTCTGCCATTGTGATCCTGAAACAAATGTAGTAAGTGGTGGTTAAGGATGATTTATTTTATGATGAGGATGAGGTCTGCACCCATGCTGGTGAGGTTTGGTGGAGGTTGCCCCTTTATGGAAACTAGCAGTTGCCTTAGTAAAACATGAATTCTTCTGCTCTTGAAAAGTGCATATTAAGGTGACACTGTGTGGAGACCCAGGCTAGTTTCTCCCAAAGCAGAGAGGGGGTGATATTCTAATGCAGTCATTGTCCAATGTTTCACATATGTTAGGGCTGTGAATCCTGGGCTGACTGGATTTAATTGTGCACAATTAAATTAAAATTGCATATTAAAAGCAAAGTCCTATGAGAAACCCAAACTCTGCTGTACAAAGCACCAAGTGGTGGGCTGTCTCTTCAGTCAGTGGGACAGACCTGCCTTCATCTGGGTGATGGGGAAGAGCACCATGTGCGTTGGATGGCTGACTGGACTGTACCAGCAGAGGTGAGCACCTGGGCACCTGGTAACCAGAGTCCGCTGAAATAATGAACCTGCACATCTCACATCAGGAACGCCTCAGGATCACATGGAGGAATCAAGCAGACCCTTCATCCGAGGTAGGAATGGGCACTTTACTCCACACAGGGGCTGGTTAGGGTAAATATTAACAAAACTGCAGATGCTGCAAATCTGAAATAAAAACAGAAAGTATCGGAAACGCTCAGCAGGTCAGGCAGCATCTGCAGAAGGAGAAACAGAGCTAATGTTTCAGCATGAAGAACCTTCTTCAGAACTGGGAAAGAGAGAAAGACTGTTAGTTTTAAGTTGCAGAGAGAATAGGTGGGGTCGGGGGGTATGATGGATACAATAAGGGGAATATCTCTGACAGGGTGAGGCCAGGGTTGTCATAAAGATAAATTGTAGAAATTGTTCAGATGATGATTTAACTGGAGCAGTTAGAGAGAGAGAAAAAACAGAACAAAAACTATGAGATGAGATGAGAGTAGTTAGAGACTGAGGATGCAAACAATGGACCAAGACAAGTTATGTAAAGCAGGGCTGTAGGACGTGTCCAGAAGGTCAGACTATACTAACGATGGGAGAAGAACTGAGCCAGTATTACATACGGATGACCCGCAGCAGTTCTAATGCAGAAAAAGCTGCCCTCCGCTCCTTCTGTTTAGTTCCTGGAGCACCCCAGCATCACTACTACATGGACACGAAACTCCATCTTAAAAAAACAATGGAAAATCACAGCTAAGTTAAATTATCAAGTGAATGAATCTCCAAGCTTTTCCTTCCAATTGCTTTCCCAGCTTCAGTTCCACAAACACTCACTGCCTGGAGCAGCTGCTACGTGAGGCACCAGCAACCCTCCTCCACGCTGGGGAAGGCACACGGCCATACCATCCCCACCTTGGCCTTCACCCACAGACTGGGCCTAATCAAGTTTCAGAGCCAATCGTATGAATATTCCAGTCTTACCTTCGGACACGGCAGTGATAAGGAGCCTGGAAGAGCACAGCTGGCGGGGAGGACTAAAGACCAGATCAGGGTGAGGTAGATCACTCTTCACCAGTCTGCCAGGATGGGTGAATTCTTCCCCCCCCCCCCCACTCCTCCTCTCATCTCCAGTTTAAAGTGCTGACCGCCCGGCGCGGGGACTTTCTGCAGCTTGACACATACCAGGAGCGTGGATTGGTGCCCAGAAACTACTGGCTGCGTTTGGGAAACAGTCTGACGGAATGCTGCCCTGATGACTGAAACACAATCATTTTCAGGTAAATAATTTACCACCACTTTGTGGGCTCAGTTTACATGCAGTCTGGCAGGGACACAGAGTAAACAAGCCTGGCTGGCTGCGCTCACTCAGTCTCTCTCCGTCACCTCCCTTCCTCTCGCCAGTTATCTCATTCTCTTCCCTTCATTTCTCTTCACTTTTCTCTACCGTTTTCCTTCGCTCTCCTCTCTCATCCACTTTGCTTCTCCTTCTTTCCATTTCTCCCCTCCCTCATTTCCCACCCCCTTCTCGTTCCCTCGTTCACCCTCCTTCGATCCTCTTCTTCCCTTTCTTTTGCTCCCTCTCTCCTTCGCTCCCCCTTCCCCCTTTCTCCCCCCTTCATCTGCTTCCTTATCCTTCATTCCTTCCCTCCCTTTCACTTTACTCCTTTTCCTTCTCTCTCCTTCCTTCTCTTTCTCCTCTACGCTCTCTCTCCTTCACTCTCCTCTCTCTCATCTCACCCTATTGCCCTCACTCTATTTCTCACTCCTCTCCCATTCTCTCACTCTCCTTATTCTCCCTGTCTTCCCTTCACTCTCCTCCATTACCACCTCAACCGACTCTTCAGCCCATGCTGGGCTGTAACACAAATCCCTCAACAAAATATATTTTTTTAATTTTTAAATTTTATTTACGGCGTGGTAACGGGCCCTTCCGGCCCAACGAGTCCGCGCCGCCCATTTTAATCCCAAGTTAACCTATCTGTACATCTTTGGAATGTGGGAGGAAACCGGAGCACCCGGAGGAAACCCACGCAGACACAGGAGAACGTACATACTCCTTACAGACAGTGACGGGAATCGAACCCCGATCGCTGGCGCTGTAATAGCATCACACTAACCGCTACGCTACCGTGCCTAACAAGCAAGTTGTTGGTGAGAGTGTACTTGGTAACACAGCTGACTATACCTTCCATCCTAGCATCATAGAGCCTCACAGTGTGGAAAGAGACCCTTCAGCTCACTGAGCCAAGGGTATTTGTATTGGTATTGGTATTGGTATTGGTTTATTATTGTCACTTGGACCAAGGTACAGTGAAAAACTTGTCTTGCATTCCAATCGTGCAGGTCAATTCATTACACAGTGCAGTTACATTGAGTTAGTACAGAGTGCATTGAGGTAGTACAGGTCAAAACAATAACAGTACAGAGTAAAGTGTCACAGCTACAGAGAAAGTGCAGTGCAATAAGGTGCAAGGTCACAACAAGGTAGGTCGTGAGGTCATAGTCCATCTCATCGTATAAGGGAACCATTCAATAGACTTATCACAGTGGGGTAGAAGCTGTCCTTAAGCCTGGTGGTACATGCCCTCAGGCTCCTACCTGATGGAAGAGGAGAGAAGAGAGAATATCCCATGTAGGTGGGGTCTTTGATTATGCTGGCTGCTTCGCCAAGACAATGAGAGGTAAAGACAGAGCCCAAGGAGGGGAGGCAGGTGTCTGTGATGCGCTGGGCTGTGTCCACAAATCTCTGCAGTTTCTTATGGTCCTGGGCAGAGCAGTTGCCGTACCAAGCCGTGATGCATCCAGATAGGATGCTTTCTATGGTGCATCGGTAAAAGTTGGTGAGAGTTGGGACTGGGTTATGGAGAGAGGTTGAGCAGGAGATCGAGAGGTGATCTTGTAGAGGTGTATAAAATCATGAGGGGCATAGATAGGGTGAATGCACACAGTCTGTTTCCCAGGCTTGGGGAATCAAGAACTAGAGGGCATAGGGTTAAGGTGAGAGGAGAGGGATTTAATAGGAACCTGAGGGGCCACTTTTTCACCCAGAGGGAAGTCCATATAATGCCTGGATGGACTGGACGTGGAGATGAAGTTTCCAGTAGTGGGAGAGTCTAGGACCAGAGGGCACAGCCGCACAATAAAAAGATGTCCCTTTAGAATAGAGATGAGGAGGAATTTCTTAAGCCAGAGGGTGGTGAACCTGTGGAATTCATTGCCACAGACAGCTGTGGAGGTCACGTCATTGGGTATATCTAAAGCGGTTGATAAATTCTTGATTAGTAAGTGTGCAATAAGGGTGACAAAGGTTACTGGGAGAAGATGGGAGATCGGGGTTGAGAGGGAAAAATAAATCAGCCATGATCGAATGGCGGAGCAGACTTGATGGGCCAAATGGCCTAATTCTGCTCCTATGTCTTGTGGTCTTATGCCATCTGTCCGAGCTGCCAGAGGAAGTGGTTAAGCAGGTACATTAACAACATTTAACAGGCACTTGGACAGGTACATGGATAGGAAGGGTTTAGAGGGATGTGGGCCAAACACAAGCAAGTGGAACTAACTTAGATGGGAATCTTGGTCAACATGGACCAGTTGGGCTGAAGGGTCTGTTTCCATGCTGTATAACTCTATGACTCTAGCGGTCCATACTGACCATCAAGCACCCATATATCCTATGCTCATCCTATTTCATCCTCCCCACGTTCTCCAGATACTACCCCTCACCCAGGAACTGGGAATAATTTACAGCGGCTAATTAACCCACCAACCCCCACATCTATGGGATGTGGGAGAAAGCGGGGAGCTCCTGGAGAAAACCCACGGGTTCACAGGAAGAATGTGCAAAGTCCACACAGACAGCACCCGAGTCCTCAGGCATTCTAGGGCAGCGGCTGCACTTGCTGCACCTCTGTGCCAGTGTACTGCTAAGGATGGAGAGCAGACTGACTGGACAGTACTTGGCCATGTTGGATTTGTTCTGCCTTCTATAGACAGGACATACCTGGACAATTTTCCACACTGGATGCCAGTGCAGTAACTGTCCTGAACCAGCTTGGCCAGAGGTGCAGCTGGTTTTGAAGCTAGCAACAACAACAATCTTGACACAAGAGTCTGCAGATGCTGCAACAGGTAAATGCAGGAGGAACCCAGCCGGTCAGGCAGCACCTGGAGTAAGATGACACCCTTGACAACTGGACACCCAGATGAAGGGCCTGGACCCGAAAGATCGACTGTCCATTTCCCTCCAACAGTTTGTTTTTTACAGCAAGGCTGTTGTCAGGACCCATGGCCTTTGCTATATCCAGTGCTCTCAAACATTTATTTATTGATTTGTGCGGGCACAGTAGTGTAGCAGTTAGCGTAACGCCATTACAGCGCCAGTGACCTGGGTTCAATTCCAGCCGCTGTCTGTAAGGAGTTTGTACGTTCTCCCCGTGTCTGCAATGGTTTCCTCTGGGTGCTCTGTTTTCCTCCCACATTCCTGAGATGTAGGGGTTAGGAAGTTGTGGGCGTGCTATGTTGGCGCCGGAAGCGTGGCGACACTTGCGGGCTGCCCCACAGAACACTCTACGCAAAAGATGCATTTCACTGTGTGTTTCGATGTACATGTGACTAATAAAGGATATCTTATATAAATATACTTCATTAACATAATTTGCAATCGTGCATTCATGGTCTTTCACCACAGCCAGACTTTTATTATATTTTCTTGCAATATTCACATTAAATGACAGTAGGAGTGAATAAAATGGCAGGCTGGGCTCCTACGCTGGGGAGGACCCAGGAGAAGAGGAGGGGGCTCATTCTCCTGCTGAACATGGCTTCAGCTCTGCCTCTGGCACTGACGTGGTGGGCTCTGCCATGGTCTGGGATGGGGATGTTCTGGGAACCTCCTCGCCCCGCTCCCCCTTCCATCGCCCGCCACCACTCCCGGCTGGATCTGACGGGGCTTGCAGAGCGCTGGCTCCCAGCAGCCGTGTGGCCGGGTTCTGGGAGTGTTACCCCCCCACCCTCCGCCTGTTACACCGGGCAGGAGCGTGGGAGCAGTAGTCCCGCCTGGCGCTGACAGCCTGTGGTGCCTGGGACGTGCTCAGACTGCCGATGCGGCGCTCCCTCGCTCGGGCGCGGGGATGTGACCGGGTTTGAGGGGTCGGCGGCGGTGGGGTGGGAGGGGGAGGCTGCTGGAGGAGGGGGATTCGGCCGGAGCGGAGAGGGAATGCCTGCCAGCTGAAGGTGAGCCGGGGTTTGGGCGCTCTCTCCCCGGCACCGGTTCTCCCGGGCGCTGGGTGTAAAACAAAGAGCCGAGATGCAGCAGTTGTCATCCTCTGCAAGCCATTGACTCACGGAGGGGTGATGAACCCACCCGGAATGTGAGATGCAACCTTCACCGTGCAGGGAGGGGTTGGGCTGGGGGAGGTTTCCTGTTTACCACAATACGTCTGGTTGGTTGCTGGAGACTGGAGGTGAGGGTTCCCCTGGCCGATGAGCTGGACACACTGTTCACCCCCTCCGGGGGACGGGCTGCCAGACAGCCCCCCGGAGACGGGAGGGTCCGCGCCTCTCAGAGACCCCCAGCTCGGGGATTGCAGCCTGTTGCTGGCCTGAGGACAAAATCCGGGCCGGCTGCCGAGGGAACAGTACGGAGGGAGCCCTGCACTGTCACAGGGGCGGTACTGAGGGGGTACCTCACTGTTGGAGGGGCAGTTTGGGGTAGAAGTCCTGAGGGACAGTACTGGGGGAGTATTGTGCTGAGGGAGGTCAGTACTGAGGGAGTTCTGAACTGAGGGTCAGTACTGAGGGAGTACTACACTGAGGGTCGGTCCTGAGGGAGAACTGCACTGTCAGTATGGAGAGTAGTTAGAGAGCAGGGACTGAACAGGAGCTCACACTGTGAAAACTTCAAGGATCCCTGGTGGGACTCCAGTAAACCTCTATCTCCCCCAGCTTCAATACTTCAACCCCATTCGGGCATCCAGCTGAAGTAGTCTGGCCCTGATCACACCCCAGACTAACAAGAATGCTTGGGACTTGGGTCCTAATTTCTCTCACTGCTCAAAACAGTGCATTAGATTTAGGAGGGGAGAGAGAGGGCTTAGTGGCCAAGGGGAGGGAGGGGTCAGGAAGAGAGAGACAGGGGAGTTGGAAGTATCTTTGGGGCAAGAAGGTTGAGCAGAGAGTTGGGGAAGTGGAGGGGTGTGCAGAAGCATAGTGAAGAGGGGTAGGGGTGGTTTTCAAGGTGATGGAGGAGGAAGGGGAGGGAAGCTGGTCTGAGAGGACATTTATTACCCTCGCACAACCCACCAGTTAACCCCAAGCAAGGTTAAAAATCCAGGCCTTAGCCTGTCAAACAAGTTTTGCATTTTTCTTCTCTGACCATTGGTGTGATCACTGGACCAACTAATTTGGACTGAGATCAGTCCTTATTAAGTCTTAAGCACAGCGATCAGACCACCTCTCGATCTTTCTTTCTCCGCTGAGAACGTGCCCGATTATATAATCGCTCCATGTAATCTGATAGTTCTGGCTGCTGTTTTCCGGTGTTAATTTCCAAACATGGCTCACGAACATGCTGCCTGTGTCCTTCAGGTCAGGAGATGCCTGCGGTGACAAAGATGCCTCGTGAAGAGAAAGATGTCCGTCGGAGCGATTCCATCATCCCATGCTTCCTAACGATTGAGGTGTGTTTGATTACAAGAATGTCATTGCTCCCTTGTGGTTTCGAAAGCCCATCACACTCAAATTCTCTCTCCTTGTTTCCCGACTGCATCCCCATTTTACCCCCACCCACCGTTCCCTTCCCCTATACTGAAAAGTAGGAGAAAGTATTGGCAATTCACCCTCTAAAGCCTGCTCCACCACTCAGTAAGATCATAGGAGTTCCTATAGCTCAACCACTTAATCCCCTTATCCTTTGATTACTTTAGAGCCCAAAGATCTATGGATCATAGCCTGGATCTACTCGAGGGCTAGGGTAGAGATCCAAAGATTCATAACCCCCTGAGGAACGGAATTTCATTGCTATGTGGTCAAGCCTTGCCCTAAGACTATGGTCTCTGGCTGTAGATTCCAGATGGAGGACAGAGTCAGCATCTCCCTTATTAATCGCTCCAAAAATCTTAAACGTTCTAATGAAATCACCTCTCATTCTTCCAAGCTCTGGTGAGAAGCGTTGTTACAAATGTACAAGGTGTTGGTGAGGCCACTTAGGGAGTACAGTGCACCATTTTAGAACAATAGAGCACAATGCAGGCCCTTCGGCCCACCATGTTGCACCGACCTTCAAACTACTCCTAAGACTATCTAACCCCTTCCTCCCATATATCCCTCTATCTTAAATTCTTCCATATGCTTATCTAACAATCTCTTGAACTTGCCCAATGTATCAGCCTCCACCACCACCCCAGCAGTGCATTCATGCACCAACCACTCTCTGGGTGAAAAACCTCCCTCTGACGTCTCCCTTGAACTTCCCACCCATTACCTTAAAGCCATGCCCTCTTGTATTGAGCACTGGTGCCCTGGGAAAGAGGCGCTGGCTGTCCACTCTATCTATTCCTCTTAATATTTTGTATACCTCTATCATGTCTCCCCTCATCCTCCTTCTCTCCAATGAGTAAAGCCCTAGCTCCTTTAGTCTCTCCTCATAATCCATACTCTCTAATCCAGGCAGCATCCTGGTAAATCCCCTCTGCACCCTCTCCAATGCCTCCACATCCTTCCTATAATGAGGCAACCAAAACTGGACACAGTACTCTAAGTGTGGTCCAACCAGAGTTTTGTAAAGCTGCATCATTACTTCGCGGCTCTTAAACTCGATCCCACGATTTATGAAAGCTAACTTCCCATAAGCTTTCTTAACTACCCTTTCACCTCTTTGGCAACTTTCAGTGATCTGTGGATATGAACCCCCAGATCCCTCTGCTCCTCTACACTGCCCAGAATCCTTACATTTGTATTCTGCCTTGGAGTTTGTCCTTCCAAAGTGTACCACCTCACACTTCTCCGGATTTAACTCCATCTGCCACTTGTCAGCCCAGCTCTGCATCCTATCAATATCCCTCTGTAAGCTTCAACAGCCCTCGACACTATCCACAGCACCACCGATCTTTGTGTCATCTGCAAACTTGCTAACCCACCCTTCCACCCCCTCATCTAAGTCATTAATAAATATCACAAAAAGTAGAGGTCCCAGAACCAATCCTTGTGGGACACCACTAGTCACAGCCCTCCAATCCAAATGCACTCCCTCCACCACAGACCTCTGCTTTCTACAGGCAAGCCGATTCTGAATCCACACGGCCAAGCCTCCCTGGATCCCTTGGCCTCTGACCTTCTGAAGAAGCCCACCATGTGGAACTTTGTCAAACGCCTTACGAAAATCCATGTAGACCACATCTACTACACTACCCTCATCAATCTTCCTGGTCACCTCCTCAAAGAACCCTATCAGGCTAGTAAGGCAAGATCTTCCCTTCACAAAGCCATGCTGGCTGTCCCTAATCAGTCCACGATTCTCTAAATGCTCATAGATCCTATCTCTAAGAATCCTTTCCAACAGCTTGCCACCACAGACGTAAGGCTCACTGGTCTGTAATTCCCTGGACTATCCCTACTGCCATTTTTAAACAAGGGGACAACATTCGCCACCCTCCAATCCTAGCCAATGGTTCAGCAATCTCCTCCCTCACCTCACAAAGCAGCCTGGGGAATATTCCATCAGGCCCTGCGGGCTTATCTGTCCTAATATTTTCTAACAGCTCCAACACATCCTCTCTCTTGATATCTACATGCTCTAGAACATTAACCTTACCAACACTGTCCTCAGCGTCATCAAGACCCTCTCCTTGGCAAATACTGAACAGAAGTATTCATTGAGAACCTCACCCACCTCCACAGCTTCCAGGCACAGCTTCCCACCTTTGTCTTTAATCGGACCTACCTTTACTCTAGCCATCCTTCTGCTCTTCACGTACAAGTAAAAAGCCTTGGGATTCTCCTTAACCCTACTCGCCAAAGCCTTTTCATGTCCCCTTCTCACTCTCCTCAGCCCCTTCTTAAGTTCCATCCTTGCTACTCTATATTCCTCACGAGCCCTGTCTGATCCTTGCTGCTTACACCTTATGTATGCTGCCTTCTTCTTCCTAACTGGTTGTTCTACCTCCCTTGTCACCCATGGTTCCTCCACCCTGCCATTCCTTCTCTGCCTCACCGGGACAAATTTATCGCTAACATCCTGCAAGAGATCCCCGAACATCGACCACGTCTCTATAGTACATTTCCCCTCAAAAATGTCACCCCAATTTACACTCTCAAGTTCTCGCCTTATAGCCCCATAATTCACCTTTCCCCAATTAAATATCTTCCCGTCCTCTTTGCTCCTATCCCTGTCCATGACAATTCTAAAGGTTATGGAGCAGTGCTCACTGTCCCCCAAATGCTCACCCATCGATAGATCTGTCACCTGACCCGGTTCATTACCTAAAACTAGTTCTAATATGGCATTCCCTCTAGTCGGCCTGTCAACATACTGTGACAGGAATCCGTCCTGGACACACTTAACAAACTCTGCCCTGTCTAAACCTTTGGCACTAAGCAGGTGCCAATCAATATTTGGGAAGTTGAAGTCTCCCACTATAATAACCCTGTTATTTTTGCATCTTTCCAAAATCTGCCTCCCAATCTGCTCCTCAGTATCCCTACTGCTACCAGGGAGCCTATAGAATACTCCCAGTAGAGTAACTGCTCCTTTCTTTTTCCTGACTTCCACCCATATTGACTCTAGAGAGGATCCTTCTCCATTATCCACCCTTTCTGCCGCTGTAATAGTGTCTATGACCAGTATCGCCACCCTTCCTCCTCTTCTCCCCCCCCCATCCCTTTTGAAACACTGAAAACCAGGAATATTCAATATCTATTCCTGCCCTGACGTCAGCCATGTCTCTGTGATAGCCACAATATCGTAGTCCCATGTACTTATCCAAGCTCTCAGTTCATTTCCCTTATTCCTGATGCTTCTTGCATTTAAGTAAATGCACTTTAGCCCATCTGCCTTACTACTTTTGTAGCCTGTACTCTGCTTCTCCTTGCTCAAAGCCTCTCTATCTGTTAGATCTGACTATTCCCCATCCCCTTCTTCCTCTGACCTACTCCCCCGGTTCCCATCCCCCTCGCAAACTAGTTTAAACCCTCCCGAACCACCCTAGCAAACCTGGCTGCAAGGATATTGGTCCCCTTCAGGTTCGGGTGTAACCCGTCCTCTCTGTACAGGTCCCACCTTCCCCAGAAGAGATCCCAATGATCCAAAAATCTAAAACCCTCCCTCCTGCACCAACTTCTCAGCCACGCATTTATTTGCCATCTCCTCCTATTCCTACCATCACTATCGCGTGGCACTGGCAGTAATCCCGAGATTGCTACCCTTGAGGTCCTGTTCTTCAGCCTTCTGCCTAGCTCCCGAAACTCACTTTTCAGGACCTCATCTCCCTTCCTACCTATGTCGTTGGTACCAACATGAACCACGACTCCTGGCTGTTCTCCC
This sequence comes from Pristis pectinata, assembly GCF_009764475.1. Classification (NCBI taxonomy): domain Eukaryota; kingdom Metazoa; phylum Chordata; class Chondrichthyes; order Rhinopristiformes; family Pristidae; genus Pristis; species Pristis pectinata. The sequence goes on along the minus strand of NC_067435.1, from coordinate 14,683,209 downwards.
TCCCGCTCAAGAATCCTGTGGACCCGATCAGAGACATCCCGGACCCTGGCACCTGGGAGGCAACATACCATCCGGGATTCATGCTCACTGCCACAGAACCTCCTATCTGTTTCCCTGACTATCGAGTCCCCTATCACTACTGCCTTCCTCTTCTCCCCTCTTCCCTTCTGAGCAGCAGGACCGGTCCCAGTGCCAGAGACCTGGCTACTGCTGCTAGGCCCCTGCAGGTCATCCCCCCCAACAGCTTCCAAAGCGGAGAACCTGTTACTGAGGGGAGCAGCCTCCGGGGTCCTCTGCTCTATCTGCCTGTTCGTTTTCTTTTTCCTTTTCCCTCCCCTGACAGTCACCCTTCGATCTACTTCCTGGACTCCAGAAGTACCTGCTCTAAGGGGGGGTGACTGTCTCCTGATGTACAGCATCTACATAACTCTCTCCCTCCCTGATGCTTCACTGTGTTTGAAGCTGCAACTCCAGCTCATCAACTTTGAGCCAAAGTTCCTCCAGCCTCAAGCACTTACTGCAGATGTGGACATCGTGGACCTTGCTGCGGTCCACGAGCTCCCACATCAAGCAGCTGCAGCACACCACCATGTCCTCCATCTGAACCAATTCTTTTTTCCTCCCTACCTAGTTTTTTCCTACTTAAAAATTTCTAACAGATAACAGGTAAACCTTACCTCTACTTAACAGCTACTCACCTGCCTCACCCCTTTAAGCCGAAGCCCCTTGAAGCAAAGCCCAAATCACTCTGCTCCCTCTCACTCAGCTGCCCGCTCCGACGCTGCCCGCTGGATATGGCAGCCTTCTTTTTAAACTGTGCACACGCTAACGACTGACATCATGCGCCTGTACACTTACTCTTAAATTTTCGTCGCATTATTTAAGAAAAGACGACTGGCATTGGAGGTATTCCAAAAGAGATTCATTAGTCTAACTCCTGGAAGGAGAGGGTTGTCCTATCACCAGCAGCTAAAGAAATTAGATCTGTATTTGAAGTTTAGAAGGATGAGGGGTGATCTTATTGAAACATATAACATCCCGTGAGGGCTTGACAGGGTAGATGTTGAGATGTTTCTATCAATGGGAGAACTTCGAACAAGGGGAGAGAGTTACAAGATTAGGCCACAGTCATTTAAAACTGAGGTGCAAAGGAACTTCTTCTCACAGAAGGTGGTGAATCTCTGGAATTCTTTATCCCAAAGGATTGTGGAGGCCAAGTCATTGGAGGTAGTTAAAGAGGAGGGAGATCATTTCTTTGAAAGATGGGGGAATTGAGGGCTGTAGGGAATTGACACAGAAGATGAGATGAAGCCCAGGGACAGATCAGCCATGATCATATTGAATGGAGGAGCAGATCTGAGGGGCAGAGTGGCCTACTCCTGTTCCTATTTTCTAATGCTTCCTTTCTAACGCTCTCATTCCATGAATCAATACCATTCTCCCTCCCCCTGCTCCTGACGCTCCATTCTATTCTGCCTCTCTCCCTCTCCCTTCACAGAGGAGCTGAGGTAGAGGTGGAGTCAGTAAGACTGTAGAGGTTGAAACACAAAACTGTGGCAGTGAAGGCAAGGGCTGGAACTGATCTCCGGGTCAAAACTGTGACAGGTGTCGTGTATGGTTTTTTTCAGTTTCAGATGGTGGTCTCTTTTCTAGACTGAAATCTCGGTGTGCAGTTACTTGAAGAGTTGTGAATCTTCTGATGTTATGATAGAAGCAAGGTTGTTCGGAAGTTGCTGAAAAATGTTGGGCAGCATGCCCCGTCCTGGGGCTGAGATACCTGAGAAATAATTACAACCATCTTCCCTCCTGCAGAATACGAGTCCAGCCAATGCATTTTCCCCTGATTCCCATTATACAGCTTTACCAGGGCTCCTTGATCCAAACTCAGTCAACTGCTGCCTTGATGTCAAGTGCAGCCCTTCTCAATTCATGTCTGGATCCAGCCCTGTGGTCCAGGTTTGGACCAAGGCTTTGATGAGTTCTGGGGCACAGTGATCCTGGCAGAATCCAAGCTGAGTATCAGTCACCAAGTTGCAAACACTCTAGTCTTGCCCCCGGCACTCACACTGGGTGTAATCATCTCGAGGATTAGGATGTCCTTGAAGGCTTCTCTTCCCTTTCAAGGTTTACCAGTGGGTGTGACAGGACTGTGTACCTCTGATCTAATCCCTTGGTTACGGGATCATTGCATGCTGTTTTCAGGATTTAACAACTATGCAATCCTATTTTGAAGCATTTTTTGTCATTTATTCTTGATTAACTTATTAATTTGTTCAAGATTTGGTGTAGAAGAGATCAACTCGAATGGTTCCATGGGTGAAGAAGTTAGACAGATGGACTGCGGAGGCCCTGAGGGAGGGGTTTAAGACCATGAAGAGTAGATAGAGCAAGACTTCCCATTGGTGGAAGAGGTCAGGAACCAGGGGAACAAAGGATGAAGGTAATTGTCTAAAGAATCAGTACTAGCACAAGGAAAAAACTTCTTCCGTGCAGGAGTGGTCCTAATTATTAGCTAATAATCTACATTGATGTAGACATTGTGTTTATTGTCTAGTCCAAGTTGTGCCCGAACTGAAGGAACAGACTAAAGCGCATTGATGGGTTTGAAGATGCAAATAGGTTAGATTTCCTTACCAGAAAGATCTTGGTAGGCCAGATGGGTTTTCAAACAAGCGAGTTGTTTCATGGTTACAATGTCTTTTTCCAGAATTCCATATTTATTTAAATTCCTCATGGTCCATGGTGAGATTTCAACTTGCGATCTGTGGATTAATGACCTAGAGGTCTGGTTTAATCACTGTACTCCTGGATAAAATCAGTATTCGTTCTTAAATATTTGAATCTCCCAACTCCCTTGGACATTAAAAATTACCCCATAGTCTTTCTAAATCTTTATTCTTTGTCACACTCTCTGTTTCTCATGGTTCCCCACCGCCCCGTTTGACTGTCTCTGTCCACTTCTGTCACTGTCTGTATATAATCAATCGTCACACTGTTTCCCTTGTTTTCATCTCACTGTTTCTCTCTCTGCTTACTTCTCTCCTCTCACTGAAATTATCTCCATATCTCTCTCCCCCCCACCCCACCCCCTCTCTCAAGGTTATTCTGCTCTTGCTCTTTGTTGCCTGCTTCTCTCCCATGTTTCCTTTAATTGGTGCTTTTCTCCTTAATTTCTTTTTTCCTTCACTCTGTTCAGATTGACATTCCTCTACTGCTCTGCTTTAAACCCCAGTTTCACTCCATGATCCTCCCTTTAACTCTCTCTCCTCTCCATCCCCCTCCCCCATTTTGCCCTCTCTCCTACTCCTCACTGACGATCAACACAGGTGCACCTCAAGGATGTGTGCTTATCCCACTGCTCTACTCTCTCTACGCTCATGACTGTGTGGCTAAGCACAGCTCAAACGCCAACTATAAATTCGACGATGACACCACTGTTGTTGGTAGAATCTCAGATGGCGAAGAGGGGGCGTACAGCAGTGAGATCGGCTGGTTGAGTGGTGCTGCAACAACAACCTCGCACTCAACGTCAGCATGACCAAGGAATTGATTGTGGACTTCAGGAAGAGGAAGTCGGGAGAACATTGAGGGGTCAGTGGTGGAAAGAGTGAGCAGCTTCAAGTTCCTGGACGTCGACGTCTCAGAGGATCTAACACATTGATACGATCACGAAGAAGGCATGCCAGCAGCTCTACTTCATTAGGAGTTTGAGGAGATTTGGTTTGTCACCAAAGACCCTTACAAAATTCTACAGATGTATGGTGGAGAGCATTCTGACTGGTTACATCACAGCCTGGTATGGAGCCTCCAACGCATGGGATCGCAAGAGGGTGCAGAGGGTTGTGGATTCAGCCAGCTCCATCACGGACACAACCCTCCCCATCATCAAGAGATGGTGCCTCAAGAAGGCGGCAACCATGACTAAGGACCCTCAGCATCCAGGACATGCCCTCTTCTCATTACTACCATTGGGGAGGAGGTACAGGAGCCTGAAGACCCACATTCAACAATTTAGGAACAGCTTCTTGCTCTCCGCCATCAGATTTCTGAACGGCCCATGAACCCATGAACACTACCTTGTTATTCCCTTTTTTTGCACTATTTGATTATTTTTGTAATTTATAATAAATTTATGTCTTTGCACTGTACTGCTGCCCTAGAACAACAAACTTCATGTTATATGTCAGCGTTAATAAATCTGACTCTGATTCTCCCTCACTCTCATTCTTTTGCCTGCTGTCTTCCACTTTCTCTCGATTTCTCACTCTTTGTTCCTCCCTCTCCCTGTCCCTCTCACCTCTCTATCTCATGCCTTCCTTTGTCTCTCACCCTCTTCCTCTCTTTGAATCTTCCTTGATTTCTCTCTTTCTCTCTCCCCCTCTCAACCTCTCTCTCTTTTCTCTGCCACCCTCTCACTAACTTTGTGTTGTATTCCAGCTGCTGATTATGGTCGGGACAGTCTTGCTCACTTACTACTTTGAGTACACGGACACATTCACTGTGCACCGACAGGGCTTTTTCTGCTACGACAGTACTTACATGAAACCATACCCAGGGCCAGAGGAGATGAGCGTTCTTCCACCAGTCCTGCTCCAATCATTAGCATCAGCCATTCCCATGGCAACAGTAAGAACTAGTTGATGTTTATATATGATACTACACTCTTGGAAATATTTGCTTTATTCTCTGAATTCGACACTGAAGCTCATTCCCACATGGAAGGTGGGAGGTGAACACAGTCTGCTCTCAGTGTGGGGACCACAGTCACTGGGACTGACTGTGTGGGGATAACAGTCTTTGGGGCTGACAGTGTGTGGGGACCACAGTCACTGGGACTGACAGTGTGTGGGGACCACAGTCACTGGGACTGACAGTGTGTGGGGACCACAGTCACTGGGACTGACAGTGTGTGGGGACCACAGTCACTGGGGCTGACAGTGTGTGGGGACCACAGTCACTGGGACTGACAGTGTGTGGGGACCACAGTCACTGGGGCTGACAGTGTGTGGGGATCACAGTCACTGGGGCTGACAGTGTGTGGGGACCACAGTCACTGGGACTGACAGTGTGTGGGGACCACAGTCTCTGGGACTGACAGTCTGTGGGGGGACCACAGTCATCTGGGACTGACAGTCTGTGGGGGCCACAGTCACTGGGACTGACAGTGTGTGGGGGCCGCAGTCTCTGGGACTGACAGTGTGTGGGGACCACAGTCACTGGGACTGACAGTGTGTGTGGATCACAGTCTCCGGGACTGACACTGTGTGGGGACCACAGTCTCTGGGACTGACAGTGTGTGGGGATCACAGTCACTGGGACTGATAGTGTGTGGGGACCACAGTCTCCGGGAATGACAGTGTGTGGGGATCACAGTCACTGGGACTGTCAGTGTGTGGGGATCACAGTCTCCGGGACTGACAGCGTGTGGGGACCACAGTCTCCGGGACTGACAGTGTGTGGGGGCCACAGTCACTGGGACTGACAGTGTATGGGGATCACAGTCACTGGGACTGACAGTGTGTGGACCATTCCTGGCAGTCGTGGTAGTGGTGTTGAGATGTCTCCAGTTCCTCTCATTGATACATTGAACTTGCCAATTGAAGTCTGAAATATTCTGTAATCAACCAAGTTTTTCCAGCGGAGCTTCATGTCACTGGCTGCCCTTCATGTTGGGTTTAACTGGAGCTGGGTCATACCGATGGGAGTGTTGTATTGCCAACCAGTTGTAAAGCAACTCTCTCTCGCCCTCCACCCCCCCCCCCCCACCCATCATCTCCCACCCCTTGGAGTCTCAGCCGCTACCATAACCCACAATGAGTAGGCTGTGGAGAGATATATACTCATCTTGAAGTGTTTTTTGTAATGAAGCAGCAAATTTCTCTGCTTTTCTCTTCCAGATAGTTCTGGGCGAGTTGGCCGCATTTGCCTTTCAGTCTGAGTTTGTCCGCCGTGAGCGAACGATTGTGACGGCGGATTGCTGCACTCTGAACCCTCTGGTCCGCAGGGTCATCAGGTTCTTGGGTCTGTTCGGCTTCAGTTCTTCTTTGTTGGTTAACTGTAGTCCACTGGCTAGGGGCAGTGGGGACACCTGGGGAAAGGAAATTCTCTGAGACACCTCCTCGCATCATAGCTTCCTTCATTCATTCTTATATAGATAGATATATAGATATTTATTTATTAGTCACATGTACATCGAAACACACAGTGAAATACATCTTTTTGCATTGCTAAGAATATGGTGGGGGCAGCCTGCAAGTGTCGCCACTCTTCCGGTGCCAACATAGCATGCCCACAGCTCCCAAGGTGTACATCTTTGGAATGCGGGAGGAAACCGGAGCACCCGGAGGAAACCCACGCAGACAACGGGGAGAACGTCCAAACTCCTTACAGGCAGCAGCGGGAATTGAACCCAGGTCGCTGGCGCTGTAATAGCGTTCAGGAAGTTGGAGACAACCTACATCCAGGGATGGGGGTGGGCAAAGATAGAGGCACCCTCTGAGCGAGGTGGGGGGAGTGGAGGTACTTTTCATGTGGAGTTGCAACACACTCTGTGCAGGGGTCAGAGACGCCCCCTGTGTGAGGTGGGGAGGGGGTCGTAAGGACACGCTTTGTGTGTGTGCATCACACCTCTATCTCAGTGCTAATATAGAGTGAGAGCCCCGTTTCCTGGGAGTGCAAATCAAATCAAAGCCGTGGAAAGGAATGGATGACCCTGTACAAACCCCCTCAATTTCTGTCACCTTGTCATTTGAAGTTTGGATGCTGATTCCTAATATTCTCCTCTTCTGTGAAGAAAGAGAGGCAGTAGCATACGTGAGTTATGTAATTAGCGATTGAAAGGTTGAACTGGCTTCAGACCGAATGGCCTCCTGCTGTTCTTCTGTAACAGGCTTAGGGCTGAATGGCCTCCTCCTGCTCTGATGCTGTCCTGGCTAGAAGGCCCAACCAAGCCTGTACATCACAGGCTCAGGTTCGGGTTGGCTTTGAAAATCTATCCTAAGTCCTGGGGTTTCCCACATTGCTGGGTGGCAGTGTCCCTGCTGCGTCCAGGGTCAGGAGGAGCACTGGAGAGAGAGGAGAGAGCACACAGGAACTGAGGCAGGGAGGCAGCCCTGAGCACGGATCCCAGAGCAAGGCACAACCCTTCCTCAGGAGCCCGGCCACCCGACCCCATTGGGACCCAGTCACGTGTGTCCTGTCAGGTCAGAGATTAATTTTTACCTGTTACAGACTCCTACGTCATTAGACCAGTGTTGGTGGAGGGACACTGCTTTCGAATTAAATTACTGATCTAATCTGAACCATCTGTTCAAATCTACACAAACTGTTTGCCAGGAAGCACTCTGGGGCGGTTTTATGTTTCAGACTGACGCAGACACCTGCCTCTCGATAAAATGGAATCCACAAATGTCACCCAAGAATGTTGTTATCACAGCCTGGGCTTAGGGAAGAGGCCCAATGGGAAATGGATCCTGAATCTGGAAGAATCTCTGATACGGGATTTGGGATCTGTGGTATTGGTTTACTATTGTCACATGTACCGAGATACAGTGAAAAACTTTTGTGTGCGTGCCATCCAGACAGATCATGCTGTGCATAAGTACATGGAGGAGGTTAGAGGGGAGAATGAGCAACAGTTGGAGCCACAGACCAAGGGCGGGCAATGAATAGCTGACGTGCGTTCTTCCCTGTTCCTCTCTAACCCTCGTTTTTGTTTCAGGGGTTTACACATTTGGTCTGTTTGCCACCGATATATTCGTGAATGCAGGGCAGGTGGTGATGGGGAGCCCCACGCCACATTTCCTCACCGTCTGTCGACCTAACTACACAGCTCTGGGCTGTAACCAGCCCTCGCAGTTCATCGTCTCCCCGGATGCCTGCACCGGGAGCCCAAACCTGGTGACCAATGCAAGACGAGCATTCCCTTGCAAGGATGCAGCACTCAGTATGTACGCTGCTGTCTACACAGTGGTGAGTCAGGGACGTGTCCCAAATGATCGCGCGCATGGCTAAATTATTATACACTTCTCAACATAGCAGAGGCCAGTGGTGTACAAGTGGGCAATCCAGCAGTGTTGGCCTTGCTTGCTACAGGAATACCATCCCTGGTGGAAAATTTATTGGACCCACACGCAATCCAACATCAGGGCCGTCAGAGAGCGCTGCAGACTCCGATGTGTTCAATCCTGTGACGGGAACATTCTGACTTCAATCAGCAGCCATTTACAAGGCTCTGATTGTGGGTAACAGGCCACAGGTATGACAAAGGAGCAGAGCTTTCTGTGAGCAAAGAGGAGAGCTGGGGGGAGCTGATGGACGGGGTTCAGGTGGGTGGTGAAGGAACAGGACGTTGCTCTCAGAGCTGGAGATCACCCAAGGATTGAGGGCATGGCCAGGAAATGAGGAGAAAGCAGCTGAAACACTTGAGGGAGACTGAACCACAGGTTTGCATAACACCAGCCAACGGGAATCAGGAAGTTCCAGAGGAGAATCGGGTGTGTGAGCACAGCTCACCCAGGGTGGCACTGGACTGAGGGGTCGTATCGTGGGAGCAAAACATAGGGAGGATTCCCACTCACAGACGTCCGAAAGGGTGTGCACGTGTTTGTGTACGTGTGTCTTGATGTGTGTGTGTGCATGTAAGTGTATGCAAACATGTGGATATGCATGCGTGTGTGCGAGAGAGAGACCCACAGTGCGTTCACTGAGAGGGCACACAGACAGCAGTTATCACCTATCCCTGACTACCCCTCAGAAGATGGCGATGAGCTATCTTTGTGAACAGCCACTGTCCTTCTGGAATGGTAGTTCCAGGATTTAAACCCAGTGACAGCGAAGGTTCCCTCCAAGTGAGTGACTTGGTGGGGTGGGAGGGGAACCTGCAGTAGTGGTGGACCCACCCCTGCTGCCTTTGTCCCTTTTTATTTCAAAATCTTTATTTTGAAATAATCTTTATTTGTAAAAAAAATAGATACAATAAAGACCAAAACAGTGCATTCCTTTCTCTATATTAACAGTGTCATTCAGTTTATACATTCACGGTGTTATTGGTTCTGTACATTTCTAGTGTGAGCACATTCTGTGTGCAGAGCACCATTGCCTCACGTGGCCTGCTTGGATGGTACAAATCAAGTGTTTGAAAGGCTTTTAGTCTGGAAGAAAGGACGTGGTTGGTGCTATGAATGAAGCCTTGGTGGGTTGCTGCATTGTCTCCTGTGGGTGGTACACACTGCAGCCCAGTACACTGAGGTGGGAATGAACGTTTGGTGGATGGGTGCCAGTCAAGTGGGACACCTTGTCCTGGATGGTGCCAAACTTCTTGAATGTTGTCGGAGTGACACTTATCCAAGCAGATGGAGAGGGTTCCATCACACTCCCAACTTATGCCTTTAGGGCATTGGGAGGTGAGTCACTTGCTGCAGGACAGCGGCTTTGCCTGCTCTTGTAGCCAGGGTGTTTATGTAACATCAGTGTTGCTTGTCGCCTATCAGCTCCTTCACAAATGTTGTCAATGTCCAGCACAGTCTGGTTCATTATTTAACAAGTTGTGAATGAGGCCACATTCAGTCAAATGTCTTTTGATGGCAAGAACAGTCACTCCCATCTCACCACTGGAATCCATCTCCTTGGTTCCCCATGTTTAGACCAAAGCTGTAATGATGTCTGCAGCTGAGTGCCCAAGGTGCAGCCCAGCGTCAGTGAGATTTGGTAATCTCTCGATAACCCTAGTTCACCACAATGATGGCACAGTCATTAGCTGGATAGGATGTGGCCTGCTTTTATACGTGGAACATAAGTGGGCAAGTTTCTACATTGGCATTCCACATTCCTGACTAGAGGCGCAGTGTATGCTGGATCTTAAGTCTTCAGCTCCACAGTGGGGGTGCTATTGGGTCCCATTGCTGTGCTCACTGCTCTCAGCCATTTCCTGAGATCACATGGAGTGAATCAAATTGGCTGGCGACTGGCCTACGGAATAATGCAAACATCGGCAGGAGCAGAGATGCATCACTTCTGGCTGAAGGTGCTTGCAAATGCTTCAGCCTTGTCCAGGCACTTACATGCAACAAGCAATCTGCTGGAGGAACTCAGTGGGTCATCTGTGGGAGGAAAGGAATTGTTGACATTTCAGGTCGAAACCATGGGGTCTCGCTCCAAAACGTCGACAATTCCTTCCCCCCCTCAGATGCTGCTCGACCTGCCGAGTTCCTCCAGCAGATTGTTTGTTGCTCCAGATTCCAGCGTCTGCAGTCTCTTGTGTCTTCTGGCGCTCACATGTTGGGTCCTGTCATCCTTGAGACTGTGGATGCCCTTGGCACTTCCTCCCCCTGTGGACTGATCATTTGTCCATCGCAAGTCTCAGCTAGACATACGGCACTGCAGAGCTCTGATCTGAGCCATTGCTTGTAATACTGCTGAACTCTGTAAACTGCTTCTGCTTTTTAACACACATGTAATCCTGTGCTGGCAACTCAGTTTTAAGTTCAGCTTGCATGATCTCCCACATTCTTTATTGAAACAGGGTTGGTCCCTTGACTTAATGGTCGTGGCAAACTGAGAGGCAGGCTGATCCACAGACGTTAGAGGTGGCAGGGAATAGAGCATTGCTGCTTATGGCTCACGGAATGCCATTTTTGCCAAATATTGAACAGCCTGATCTGTTCTGAATTTGTTCCATTTAGCAGAAGGATAGGGGCAATATAACTCAGCACTTTTGTAGTGAAGAGAGGACTTTGTCTCCAAAACTCTGTGCATTGGGCGCTCCCACCAATAGTGTTACGGACTGATGCATCTGCAACTAGTAGATCAGCAGTCAGGCTTATCTTCCATGTGACTGTGAGAGTGCGGTGTGTTTGAGAGGGAGACACAATGTGTTTCTAATTGTATGTGTGTGTCTGCATGAGGAAGTGTGTGACAAAAGTGTTTGTGCAGAGCAGTGTATGTGAGGGAGGCTGTGTGTGTATGTTTGAGTTTGTGTTTGTATGTGTGTGTGTGTGCATGTGTGTGTACCTGCATACATCTAACAGCTTTTATTTGGGGCAAGAGATGGGGCAGGTACAAAATATATCACCATCAGTCCAGAGTGGGGTCAGCTCGTCCACCCGCAGGCTTGGGGTAAATGGGGAGTAAACAGGAGGGTGGGGATTAATTAACGGGAAGGAAAATGGAAGGTAATCATTTAACCAGATTACTGGTGGAAGGCGATGGGGTGAGACGGTGACCAGTTCAGTAAGTAAAACTGAGAGGGGATACGGGCGTCCAACCTGAATAACTGAGCAGAAGCAGACAGAGGCGAAAGAGAGGAGGCTCGAGAATCAGAGATCAAAATATTCACTGCGGTGGTACATGTGGCTGGGGAGATCCGAGCAGTGGTACCTGTAAAAGGTTCAGACAGTGGAGCTGGGAAATGAAGAGGATGTGGGTGATCCAAGCAGCTGGTGTGGGGTTTGGACCACAATACAGTCAGGCTCTGTGGGATTTGATGGGCCCGATACAATCACTTTTTATTAATATAATTTGCTCACATGAATGTCATTGGTAAGACCAGCAATTACTATGCACCCTGAATTACCCCCGAACTAAGAGGCAGAGAAGAATTAGCCACATTAGTGGGTCTGGAGTCACATATATCATTCAGAGCGGGTGAGGATGGCAGATTTCATTCCCTGGGGCACATTAGTGAACCAGTCGGGTTCTTACAAGCTCATAGCTTCATGGTTACTGTTACGAACTTAAATTGAAAATTACTTGTATTTAAGAACCCCAGTTGCGATAGTGGGATTCAATCTTGTCTCTGGCTCAATGATCCAGAACTCTGGCTGCTAATCCAAGGCATGACAGCACATCCATCTGATGTGATCAATGTCAGCTGGCGGAGCCACTGCCCAACAGCTCCAGAAGCCCGGGTTCAATCCTGGCCTCGGGTGCTGTCTGTGTGGAGTTTGCACGCTCTCCCTGTGAGCCCGGGTGCTCCGGTTTCCTCCCACATCCCAAATGCGTGCAGTTGGTAGGTTAATTGCTCACTGTAAGTTGCCCCTGGTGTGTAGGTAAGGGGTAGGATCAGGGAAGTTGATGGGAATGTGGGGAGAATAGTTACGGGGCAAGTGATTGGGGAGTGGAATTGCTCTGTGAGCTAGCATAGACTCAATGGGCCAAAATGTCCTCCTCCTATGTTGTATGGTAAGTACTTTTGTATCAGTCTGTTCTGCTCGCATCTGCGACTGTGCAAATCGAGGTGGGGTACAGTCCGACCCTGGCAGTGGGAATCAGGCGGTGTAGATACAACTTGTGCTGGAAATGATATTGAGAACTTGGAGTCTTTCACGTTCTGGGTGGTTACATGGAGACTGCTGTGTGAGTGTGGCTTCTTCCTGTCCTCAGATGTACGTTACCATCATGTTTCGAGCCAAGGGGACACGGCTGACCAAGCCCGTGGTGTGCCTCACCCTCCTGTGCCTGACCTTCCTCACCGGGGTGGTGCGAGTGTCCGAGTACCGGAACCACTGGTCGGATGTGCTGGTGGGATTTGTGACCGGAGCAGCCGTCGCTGTGTTTTTGGTGAGTGCCGGGAATCCGCTCGGAGTACGGATCCAACCGTCTGGGTGCTGGGACAGAGAGTGAGACCGATCTCCCGTCTGGGATTCAGGTGCAGTCTCTGCCAACACCTACTCCAGGCACACACAGCAAGTTCTAGCCAAGAAAGACCCTAAAATCAGTCGGTTTACCACATGGGAACTCACTTAAGTTTCAGCCTAAATCCAATCCAACTGATATCTCCAAAGTCCATTTCTCATATAGTTCTGGGTTTGGTATTGTGATGTGGTTGAGACATCTTCCTGTTTAACAAAAGGGGTAAGTGTGTTCAGTCTAACTGTACAGAGTTGTTACTCAGTAGAATATGAGCTGCAACAATCTGCTGGAGGAACTCAGTGGGTCGAAAAGTATCTGTGGGCAGGGGGGAAGGAATCGTCAACATTTTAGGTCAAAACCCTGCAGCAAGATGCAGAGTGTTGACCTGAAACATCGACAATTCCTTTCCCCCCACAGATGCTGCTCGACCTGCTGAGTTCCTCCAGCAGATTATTCCTCCAGATTCCAGCATCTGTGGTCTCTTGTGTCTCCAGAATGTGAGTGGTTCCCTGTTGAGCTGCTCTGACAATTCACAGAAATCGATGAATAAGTTCTAAGACTCTTCAATAACTTCCCACAGGTCTGCTGTGTTGTTCACAAGTTTAAAGGGACGAACCCTGTTTGTAAGAAGGTGGGGAGCGTCTCGAAACCAGTCTGTGTGATGCTCGCCCTCCCCTGTGTGGAAAGTCCACTAGAAAAGTTAAGTGTTGTTCAGGTAAGAGGTCGACACCAAAATGGAACTTGGCGAGTTGCTGGCCAAGGACAGTCTGCCTTACCCCAGCTCTGCTGTGGAAGGAGGACATGAGGGAGCTGTGGACAATCCAGTTCACTGGTCCTAGATCTCTCTAGGATCGGGACCATAAATCAGAATTAAATAGGATTAATCTCCAATTATCTCACCCATTCCCAGCTTCCACAGATAGCAACAGAGCAGTTTTCACTGACTCCTCTGCACAGTTAGTTCAGTTGCGAGGTCAGTGTTTGACAACGATTTAGACATCAGGACAGAGCCCGATATCTAATGCAGGGCTGTTCCCAGCCTCTGGCTCCCAGCTCCCATCTACCCCACACAACAGATCTTCCTGCATTTCCTGCAGTGTTTCCAGGCTGTGCTGATGTGAGGGAGTCTCTGAGGTGAGATTGACTGCCGTTCCCTGGAGTAGCTCGGCCAAGGGAACATCAGTAAACAAATACCACAACCCGTGAATAATTAGGTACGTAGTCCAGGATGATGTGAGTGGATCTGAGCAACACTGGGTACTTTTTATTGTGTTGGAACACAACACACAGGACCAGGGGTTGGCCATTCGACCCCTCGAACCTGCTGCATTATTCATCAAGACCATGGCTGATCTTCCTCAGCACCATTTTCCTGCACTATCCCCATATTCCTCAATCCCTTTAATGTTCGGAGATCTATCACTCTCTGCTTTGAATGAACACAATGATTGCGCCTCCACGGCTTCTGGGATCGAGAATTCTAAAGGTTCACCAACCCCTGAATGAAGAAATTTCTTCTCACCTCAGTCCTAAACTATCTGCCCCTTATTCTCAAACTGTGCCTCCAGTGCTAGGTTCCTCAGTCAGAGAAAACATCCTCCTTGCATCTAGCCTGTGAAGCCCTGAAAGGATTTTGTAAGTTTCAATGAGATCCCTCTTTCCTCTAAACGCTAAACACAATCAGAAATCTGCTTAATCTCTCTCCATACAGCAAACCCACCATCCCTGGACCCAGTCTTGTAATTTTGTGCTGCATTCCTTCTCAGGCAAGTACATCTAGGTGGGCAATCAAAACTGTGCACAACACACCAAGTGCAGACGCACCACACAATTGCAGTAAGGCTTTTTTAGACCTCCAATCAAATCCTCTCACAATACAGGTTACATAAACATTTGCCCTCCTAATTGCTTACTGCACTACATGTTGGTGACTTGTATACAAGTATACCTAGGTCCCTTTGAAGATCAACCAGCCACTCTCCTACTCATTAACAAATACTCTATTCTTCTGCTACATGTACCAAAGTGGATGGCTTCACATTTTTCCTTTTATTTTGTTACACATTCATTGTGAGATCTGTACCGACATGAGCCGAGTTTCAGAGTGAATTCTTTCCCTTTCAGAATTGTCCAGCTGAATTCTCAGAAGGAACATGAACGATCCTCCTGCTTCTTCCCCTCGACGCCGGATGTGTTGATCGCCACTCGGTCGGTGATGAGTGAAGTCTGAATTCCAGATGGAACCCAGTGTGTGTACAGCTTTGCATGAACAGCAGTCTCACTCATGTAGAGTCTAGTGATTGTCAGATTAGTAGGAACATTTCCCTGTGGTATCACCTTTCGTTTCTGTTCTTCTCAACCCTTTGAGCAGAGCACCAATCCTCTGTGTTGGCAAACACCATCCCTAGGAGCAAGTACAGGACCCCAGTAGTTTTGCTGCTACTGCAGTTGGCAGAGAAATCAGTATTGCTGACCCCACGTCTACCTGGAGCTGTGCTTTGTTAATGAGGCTGTTTGTGACCAGTCTGGGAGCTGAGAGAGTCTCTGCTCTCGGCTTATTAAGTGGATTAGGGAGAACTTTTCCGAACCTCTCCAGCAAAGGGCCTTCCAACAAATGGGCTCTGATCTTCATTGCTGGGGCTCTGCAATGTTATTTCACTTGTCATCTGATTATATGAATAAGCATAGGTACCTTCTCGACATTGGGTGGGGACTAGGTGGGAATTGGGGCAGGGATCATCTGGACAACGGATGGGGAACGTGGGAGATCACCTGGACATTCGTGGCAACTGGCTGTACATCAGGTGAGGATTGGCTAGGCATCTGACAGGGTCACACTGACTGGGCATTGGGGGGAGACTCTCTAGACATGGGCTGGAGATAGAATGAACATCAGTGGGGACATTGGCTGGGAACCAAATTGACATCAAAGACAGGATTATCTGTGGAAATCAGGTGGGTTTAGTCTAGACTGGGTGGAAAATGTCTGAACTTCAGTGGACCTTGGGTGTAGACTGTCTGGACCTTGGATGGGAATAATCTGGACATCAGATTAGAGCCATTGGAACATTAGACGGGGATGACTAGAGATTGACTAAATGTTGGGTTGAGACCATTGGACTTTGGACATGGACTGTCTGGATGTTGGGTCAGAACTGTCTGGATACCATCTAGATATTGGGAAGGGGTTGTCTGGACAAAAGGTGAGGGCTGATTGTACATCGGATGTGGAACATCTGGACACCATCTTAACACTTGGTGGAGACCTACAGGGCAAAGGGTGGGGATTGCCTGAACATCTGATGGAGACCACCTGGGAAAGTGCCAGATATCAATGTCATGGGATACAAAGAGAGTAACACAAGCGCCCACAGGCTCCCCTCACTTGCCGTGGGTGGTCCAAGTGGCTGGTCAAGGTAAGGATGTGCTGCTGATGGGAGATCCCAATCCTGGACCCCCAGTCCACCAGCCTCGGATGAAGATCTCAGGTAATTTCCGGGAGGGATTTTGCCACTTCCAGTTCTTTGTGGAGACAGGGGTGTGGTGCAGAATACGTACAGCTTCCCCAGAAGGAACCACTCCAGAATTATTACTCCTGCTATCTTTGTAATAGAGAAATGCTTGTCAAAAGGAAAGGAATTTTGCTCTAACCTTTGAGCTGTAAAAGGACAGAGATCTCACAGATGGATGAATAGCTTAGGCATGGTTGTGAATGATAGGGTTCTCACCACTCTTCTTAGCTGTTAATGCCATTATCAGTTGCTGTGTCAAGCAGATGTGGTAGTGAATGGGACAGGGTTCCTGGAAACATTGAGAGAAGGATCATTCCGAAGTGCTCCTCAGGAATGAACTAATCCTTTTGGGGGTTCAGTGACTGACAGCTGTCTACTCTGTGCAGAATTGAATTTTCATTAAATGTTAAAATACTTTTATGATTGAAAAGAAGCACAACATGGTGTATGTTTGGATTAAATTAATAATGTCATCAGAATAAAATGCATCTTGAACAATTGTTTACTGAATGTGCCAGAGCCAGGGATACACAAAGCAAGCATTCCCTGTTAGTGACTGATGGGGTGTAGGTGAGGAAGTTTGTGTGTGGGTTTGCTTATACTCCAAGGATTCCAAAAGAAGTTGGATGCATTGGTCATGATCTTCCCAATTTCCTTAGATTCAGAAAAATCCCCAACAGAATGAAAGGCAGCAGGTGAAACCATTACAAAGAATGTGGTAAAGGGCATCTTGAACCATCACATAATTAAACTATAGTGCTCAAAACTTGCCCACCAGGACTAGTTGTGCCTCTAGCCAAACTATTCCCATATAAAGCCACATTGCCATCTACCCGACAATGTGGAAAATATCTCAGGTGTGTCCGGATCAAATCCAGACCAGCTCATTACCACCCAGTCAGTTTGATTTCAAACATCAGCAAGGTAATGGAAAGTGCTGTTGACTGTGCTATCAAACAGCATTTACTCATCAATAACCTGCACACTAATGCCTAATGTGAGTTTCACCAAAAGCACAAGGCTTCTGGTGTCATCAGAGCCTTGGTCCAAATCTGGACCAAAGAGCAGAATTCCAGAGATAGGGTCACAGTGAGTGTCAGTGGCATCAAGGCAGCACGTGACAGTGTGTGGTGTCAAAGAGCCCTGGTAAATGTGAAGTCAATGGGCATCAAGGGGAAACACTCCAATGATTAGAATCATACCTCACACAAAGGAAGGTGGTCGTGATTGGTGGCGGTCAATCATCCCAGGCCAAGAACATCATTACAGGAGTTGTTCGGGACTGTGTGTGAGGCTCAACCATCTTCAGTCACTTCATCGATGGATTTCCAACACAAGGTCAGAAATGGGATGCTCACTGATGGTTGCGCAATGTTCAATTCCATTTGTGATTTCTCAGAATACAAAACAGTCCATGCCTGCATGCAACAAGATCCAGGTAACTTTCAGACCAGGGCTGATGAAGTCACAAAAGAGTCAGACAAGGACCATCCCCAACATAAGGAAGTTGGATCACAAACCTTTGACGCTCCATGGTGTAACTATGCTGAGTCTCCCACCATCCATGTCCAGGAGGTTTCCATTGAACTGAAAGTCGATTGCATCAGCTACATAAATGCAAACGTAAGAGCAAGCCTGAGGCTGGGCATCTTGTGGGTGACACTCCAAAGCCTTTCCACCATCTACAGGCAGAAGTCAGGAACATGATGGGATACTCTCCAGTTGTCTGGATGAGTGGAAAGGCAGTGAAGAACTTGACACAATCCAGGAAAACACAGGCAATGTGATTAGCATCCTAAACATTCATTCCCTCCACTGCCAGTGTACTGTGGCTACAGTGCGAACCATCTACAGAATGCACTGCACTTACTCACCAAGGCTATTCCAACAGCACCTCCCAAACCCACAACCTCTAACACCAAGAAAGGCAAGGACTCCAGGACTATAGGGTGGGGGTGTTGCACTACTGATCAGGGAGAATGTCACAGTGGCACTCATCAGGACTCATCCAATGAGGCAATATGGGCAAGAATAAGAAAGGTGCAGTCACTGGGGTTGGACCATAGGCCTCCCAATGGCCAGAAGGAGACAGAGGAATAGATGTGTCACAGATTATGGAGAGATGTAAAAGCAACAGGGTAGTTGTATTGGGTGACTGTAATTTCCTAAATATTGGCTGGGATTCCCTTAGTGCCAGAGACTTCAATGGAGCAGAATTTGTTGGGTGCATCCAGGAGGGTTTCTTGACCCAGTGTGTTGATAGTCCAACCGGGGAAGGAGACACACCAGACCTTGTATTGGGAAATGAGGCCGGGCAGGTGATTGGAGTTTCAGCGAGGCAGCATTTTGGTAACAAGGATCATAACGCTCTAGGTTTTCAGATGTTATGGATCAGGATAAGACTGGATCTCGGGGGAAAGTGCTAAATTGGGGAAAGGCTAATTACAACAGTTTTAGGCAGGAGCTGGGAGAGTAGATTGGGAGCAGCTGTTATCCAGTACATCCACATCCGACATGTGGGAGTCGCTTAAAGGCCAGCTGGTCAGAATTCAGGACCGACATGTTCCTATGAGGAAGAAAGACAAAAAACAAATTACTGGAGGAACTCAGCAGGTCGAGCAGCATCTGTGGAGGGAAATGCACAGTCGACATATCAGGTTGAGACCCTGCATCTGGTCTGTATCTCCAGGAAGGAACACAAGGATGGCAAGGTTCAGGAACCTTGGATGACGAGAGATGTTGCAAATTTAGTCAAAAAGGGAAAGGAAGTGCCATTCCGTTGTTTATCTACTTGCCGCTGTCTTTGTTATGGTATTTATTATTACTGTGTATACTGTTTAGTCTGTGAGCTTCACGTGAGCAAAGAATTTCGTTGCGCCCTGGTGCATATGATAATAAACTAATTTGAATCTGAATCTCGCCTCAACCTATCAGAGAAATTCCCTTTGTTCCACCCATCCTCCCACCTCCTACTCTCCAATGAAAACAGCCCCAACCTGCTCAACCTCTTGCCATAACTCAGCCCCTCAAGTCCTGGTGACATCCTCGTAAACCACCAGGCTCAAGGACGGCTTCTATCCCACTGTTATAAGACTATTGAAGGGTCCCCTAATATGATAAGATGGACTCTTCGATGTACATGTGACTAATAAAAGATACCTTACTAGCTGATCTTACAATAAGATGGACTCTTGACCTCACAATCTACCTCGTTATGGCCTTGCACCTTATTGTCTACCTGCACTGGACTTTATCTGTAACTGTAACACTTTATTCTGTGTTATGTTATTGTTTTCCCTTGTACTACCTCAATGAACTGATGTGATGAAATGATCTGTATGGATGGCATGCAAAACAAAGTTTTTCACCGTACCTCAGTACATGTGACAGTAATAAACCAATTTACCAATTTAAATCTCCTCTGCACTCTTTCCAGCTTAAAAGCAGGGTGACCAAAACCGAACACAATATTCCAAATGAAGCTATGTGCCTGTGATGCCTCTGCAAGTAATTTTTGCAATGCATTTGACAATGAACTCGATTTTGACTTTGATGACCTGGTTTACTCCACTGCAACCACTGGTGGTGATCGGCAGTTAGAAACTGCAGAGAGTTATGGACACAGCCCAGCGCATCACGGACACCAGCCTCCCCCTCCTTGGACTCTGTCTTTACCTCTCGCTGTCTTGGTGAAGCAGCCGGCATAATCAAAGACCCCACCCACCCGGGACATCCTCTCTTCTCTCCTCTTCCATCGGGTAGAAGATACAGGAGCCTGAGGGCACGTACCACCAGACTTAAGGACAGCTTCTACCCCACGGTGATAAGACTATTGAATGGTTCCTTTACACAATGAGATGGACTCTGACCTCATGATCTACCTTGTTGTGACCTTGCACCTTATTGCACTGCACTTTCTCTGTAGCTGTGACACTTTACTCTGTACTGTTATTGTTTTTACCTGTACTACCTCAATGCACTCTGTACTAACTCAATGTAACTGCACTGTGTAATGAATTGACCTGTACGATCGGTATGCAAGACAAGTTTTTTCACTGTACCTCGGTACAAGTGACAATAATAAACCAATACCAATACTGCACCGCTCAGGTGGCTCGGCTCAACAGCGCAGTTTCTCTCCTCTGCTCCCCCTGCCGGTGACTCGCAGTTGATGCAGCTCTTCACTTGCTGACGACGTGGATTCGCTCCACAGCGCCACCGCCGGTGACTCGCGGTTAATGCCGTCATCCACTTTGCCGATGACGTGGATTCGCTCCGCTGCGCCACCGCTGGTGACGAGGACTTACTGCACCGCTCAGGTGACTCCGGCCCGACGGCGCTCCCCCTCTCCCCCTGCCGGTGACTCGGGGGCACTGCAGCACCTGCCCGGACTGACGCGTCGACAAGTGCGGAGCGGGTCCGGAAACGAGCGTCAGGACTTCCGGCTGATGATGAGGCGGCACTGAGCATGTGTGGGGGTCTGCCATAAATCAGTGTAAGTGGTGAATAATTAAAGTAAATGGTGAAATAGGGCGAACCTGTGATCTGTGCGTGTGTGTGAGCACCTCTGACCGGCTGTCAGACCAAGGCAGGAGAAATTACCTTGGAATAGGGAAATGGTTGGGGCATCAAACTGTCCAAAGGTCACAGAAACCCCAGAACCTGTGGGGAACACAGTCAGTGAGGGGCTGAGAGGAATTAGCATTTGATATTTTAAAAAAATTGGAAAAGTTAATGGGAGAAAGGTGATAAATCCCCATTTTTATGTATTTCCGCTCTCCTGCTGGATCTGAGTGTCACTGGTGTGACCAGTGATTATTGCCCATCCCTGGTTGGGGAGGTGGGGGTGAGCCACCTTCTTGCCCCGCTGCAGTCCTTCTGGTGCTCCCACAGTGCGGTTGGTATTGGTATTGGTTTTGGTTTATTATTGTCACTTGTACAGTGAAAAACTTGTCTTGCAAACCGATGGTACAGGTCAATTCATTACACAGTGCAGTTACATTGAGTTAGTACAGAGTGCATTGAGGTAGTACAGGTAAAAACAATAACAGTACAGAGTAAAGTGTCACAGCTACAGAGAAAGTGCAGTGCAATAAGGTGCAAGGTCACAACAAGGTAGATCATGAGGTCATAATCCATCTCACCGTATAAGAGAACTGTTCAGTAGTCTTATCACCGTGGGGTAGAAGCTGTCCTTGAGTCCGGCGGTACGTGCCCTCAGGCTCCTGTATCTTCTACCCGATGGAAGAGGAGAGAAGAGAGAATGTTCCCGGGTGGGTGGGGGTCTTTCCAGGACTTGGACAGTTGGACCAGCGGTGATGAGGACTGGCGATGTATCTTCCGAGTCAGGATGGTGCTGTGCAGCTTGGAGTAGAACCTGCAGGCGATGGTGTTCCCACGTTCCTGCTGCCTGTGTTCTTCTTGGTGAGAGAGCTGGTGGATTTGGAAAGTGTTGTCAGAGTCGCCTGGACGAGTAACTGCTGTGCATTTTGTAACTGGTGCCCACTGCAGCCACTATGCACTGGTGATGGAGGCAATGATTGTTTAGGCTGGTGGATGAGGTGCTTTGTAGTGAATGGTCTCATGCTTTTTGAGAGATGTTGCCTCTGCACTCATCCAGGCAAGTAGTGAGTGTTCTGTCAAGCACCTAATTTGTGCCTTGTAGATGGTGGAAAGGCCTTGAGGTGTCCGGAGGTGAATCACTTACCACAGAACACCTAAGCCCTGAACTGCTGTGATTGCCATGGTAGTTATGTGGCTGGTCCAGTTGAGTTTCTGGTCAATGTTAACTCACCAGGGTATTGATCATGGAGGGACTCAGCAACGTAAGTCAAGGATAGGTAGTTAAATCCTCTCTCGTTGGAGATGGTCATTGCCAGGCACTCTTGCTTGCCACAAATCACTAATCAAACATTGTCCAGGTCTTTCTGCATGCAGGCATCACCTGCTTCATTTGCTGAGGAGTTTGCAAATGGAAATGGTCACAGTGCAATCATCAGTGAACATCCACACCTCCGACACCATGATGGAAGAAAGATCAGTAAAACAGCTGGTTGGGCTCAGGCCACTGCCCTGAGGAACTGCTGCTTTTCCCTAGGGCTAGGATAATATCCATTGACAACCCTTTTGTGTGAGGTACAATTTCAACCATTGATTGGTCATTGACTTCTGTTGTATTAGGGCATTGTGATGCTGGACTGTCTGGACTTCAGTTCTTTTGTCCGTTTTAGACCAAGGCTGTGATGTGGTCTGGATCCAGATCATCCTGGCAAAACCCAAACTGGGCACCGGTGAGTCGGTTATTAGTAAGTGCCATTTGACACCTTCCATTACTTTGATGATTGAAAGCAAACTTAGTTAGAGGAGGTTAGCCAGATTGGATTTGTCCTGCTCCTTGTGAACGGAACACACTTGTGAAATTTCCAACATTGTTGGGTAGATGCCAGTTTTCTAACTGTGCAGGAATTGCTTGAATAGAGGCACAGCTCATTCTGGATCATGGATCTTCAGTACCGTGGTCAGCATGTTGGCTGGGTTCTTGATGCACTTCAACAAGACTATCATCTAAATGGAGAAAGTTTGAAGATGAGTGAAGTACAGAGGGATCCAGGTATAACTATGCACAAATTGCAAAAAAGTTAGCAGGCAGATGCAGCAAGTGATTAGGAAGCCAAATGTCATATTGACCTTTATTGCAAGGGGGCTGGAGTTTAGCAATAGGAAAGTATTGTTCCAATTGTACAGCAAACTGGTGAAGCTGCACCTGGGATACTGTGCACAGTTTTATTTAAGAAAGGATATACAGGCATTGGAGAGAGTTTGAGGGACATTGGCCAAATTAATTCCTGGGAGGAGAGGGTTGTCCTGTTACCAGCAGCTAAATAAATTAGATCAATATTCTTTGGAGTTTAGAAGAGTGAGAACCTTATTGAAACATTTAAGATCCTAAGGGAGCATGACATAGTAGATGTCAAGATTTTCCACTAGTGAACAACGGGACACAGTTACAATATACAGGGTGGTCATTTAAAACTGGAACTTCTCACAGAGGGGGGTGAATCTCTGGAATTCTTGACCCCAGGGGTGGCGGAGGCTGTATCATTGGAGGTATTTAAAGAGGAGGCAGATAAATTTTGGGAAGATCAGAGAATTAAAGGGCTATGGGAACTGGCACAGAAGTGGAGTTGAGGCTTGGGATAGATCAGTCACGATCATATCAAAAGGTGGGATGGGCTTAAGAGGCCAACTCCTGCTATTACCTCGTATTCTTACCGTGCGGAGAGAATGGGATTGGCTGGAGTCTGGCTTCAGTGATGATGGGATGCTCAGGAGAAAGTCGAGATGGGTCACCTGTTTGCAACTTCTGCCTGAACATGATTGCAAATGTTTCAGCCTTTCCTTGAACACTCCCAGCATCAGTGAGCTGCAAATGTTCTTAGAGCAGCCTCCTCCCATTGGCTGTGAATTGTCTGCCACCATTCACAACTACATCTGGCAGGACTGCAGAGCTTTGATCTGGTCGGTTGGTTGTGAGATCACCAGCTCTGTCTCTTGCTTGTTGTTTCTGTTACTTAGCATGCACATGGTCCTGTATTGCAACTCCACTTGACTGGCTCCTCGTTATTCCCCAGAAAGCCCTTCTGCACTCCTTATAGGACCAAGTAACTCCCTGGCTTGGCAGTGAAGATAGAATGAGGAGTATGCTGAGCCACAATGGCATTTGTTGGGATGTACATCTCTGCTGCTGTTGATTATCAACAGCGCCTTGTAGATGCCCAGATCTGAGCTTCTAGATCTGTTCTGAGCCTATCCCATTTAGCATTTGTGTAATGCCACACAACACAATAGAAAGTGCCCTTGGTACGATGAATGGACTTGTCTCCACAAGGACTATGTGGTGGTCACTTCTACCAAAGCCTTCATGGGCAGATACATTTGCCATAGGTAGAGTCCATAAAACCATAGAACAATACAGCACAATACAGGCCCTTCGGCCCACCATGTTGTGCTGACCTTTAAACCACACCTAAGACTATCTAACCCCTTCCTCCCACATATCCCCCTATTTTACATTCCTCCATATGCTTATCTAACAATTTCTTGAACTTGACCAATGTACCTGCCTCCACCACCACCCCAGGCAGCACATTCCATGCACCAATCACGCTCTGGGTGAAAAACCTCCCTCTGATATCTCCCTTGAACTTCCCACCCATTACTTTAAAGCCACGCCCTCTTGTATTGAGCATTGGCGCCCTGGGAAAGAGGCGCTGGCTGTCCACTCTATCTATTCCTCATAATATTTTGTACACCTCTATTCATTGGAGAGAAGGATGAGGGGAGACATGATAAAGCCCTAGCTCCCTTAGTCCCTCCTCATAATCCATACTCTCCAATCCAGGCAACATCCTGGTAAATCTCCTCTGCACCCTTTCCAATGCTTCCCTTGCTCCCTTAAGCTCCCTTGCTTTGGTTCAATCATCCTCCGCCATTAATCTGATCTGGCAGCCACGTCCATCAGATTCCACCAGTTCAGTCTGTGGTGGTGCTACCAAGCCATCGCTGGTGACAGACCTTGCTGCCCCCCCCCCCCCCCCCCCCCCCCCCCCCCCCCCCACCAACAATCAGAGTACATTCTGTGCCTTATTACTTTAAGTGCTTCCAAGTTTTATTTAACACAGAGGGGCAGTGATTCATCAGCTGAGGGAGGATGGGGAGTGGCAATCAGGAGGAGGTTTGCTTGCCCATGGTTGATCCAATGCCATGAGACCTGGAGTCGATGATGAGGACTATAAGGTAACTCCTTTCTGCACACTGCCACCACTTCTGGTGGGTCCATCCTGCTGCTCGGACAAGACGTACCCAGGGATTGCGATGGAGGAGTCTGGCGCATTGTCGGTAAAGTCTAATCGTGTGAGTGTGAGTGTGAGTGTCAGGCTTTTGCTTGATTAGTCTCTGGGACTTCTCTCCCACTGTAGCCAGAGGCACCATGTAGTTGTGAGGAGGACTTTGCAATGAGGACTGCGCTGGGAGTAAATTGGCCATGCTCGAATTTGGTGCCCAGGTTAATGTAATTGGTATTGGTTTATTGTTGTCACATGTACTGAGATACAGTGAAGAGCTTTGATCTGTGCACTGAATTCCAGTGGTCTGTCCGGTTTTACTCCTTCTACGTTTAAATGTAGAACTGAATGGCTTACTAGGCCACCTGAGACGGCATTTAAGAGTCAACCACCTAACTGGATGGGTCTGGAGTCACATAAAGGCTGGAGGAAATAAGGATGGCAGATCTCGTCCCCCTGAAGGACATTAGTAAACCAGATGAGTTCTTATGACAATCCAGTACTTTTTTTCTTGTAGTCATAGTCACCAAGTCTAGTTGGTGTTTTGTCTCCAAATTCCAGGTTATTAACCAAATTTAATTTCAGCAGCTGCCGTGGTGGGATTTAGATGCGAGTCTCTGGATCATTTGTCCAGGTAGCACCTGGTGACCTTCATATTTTTCATCTCCTGACGATATGGACAGAGGCCATTTGGCCCATTGAGTTGATGCTGGCTCTCAGAGCAATCCCATCAGTCCCATTCCCACACTTATTTTTCTCTCACATCAACTCCCCCCATTCTCCTACCAGCCACCTACCCAAGGGGTAATTTACGGTGACTGGTAAACCTATCAACCAACACGTATTTGGGATGTGGGAGGAAACTGGAGCACCCGGAGGAAATCCACGCAGTCACAGGGAGAACGTGCAAACTCCGCATGGACAGCGCCCGAAGTCAGGATTGAACCTGGGTCACTGGAGCCCGACTTGCTGCACCTTTGTGCTGTCCAGGGTTTGATAGCTGTGGAGAGTGTGGGTACATAGGCTATCAGCTTACAAAATTCCATAGGTCCTAGAATGGTTCCCACAGATTGGAAGGGTATAAATGTAACTCCGCTATTTAATAAACGAGGAAGAGATGAACAGAAGAGATCCACAGGATGTGGCCTGGAATGGAAGGTTTTAGTTACATGGAAAGATTGGAGAGGCTGGGATCGTTCTCACTGGACAGCACGAGGTTGAGAGGTGACCTTATGGAGGTTTATAAAACGGGACATAGGGTAATAGTCACAATCTTTTTCCAACGGTAGAGGAGTCTAAAACTAGAGGGCATAGGTTTAAGGTGAGAGTGGAATTATTTAAAGATCTGAGGGGTAAGTTTTTGGGTAAGTTGGTGGGTATATGGAACAAGCTACCAGAGGAGGTGGTATAGGCAGGTACAATGACAATGTATTAAAAGCATTTGGACACAAAAGGGATAGATGGATGTGGGCCAAACGCAGGGATGTGGGACTCGTGTAGGTGGGCATCTTGGTCGACATGGATGAGTTGTGCCAGAGGGCCAGTTTATGTGCTGTATCTCTCTCTATATCTCTCTATGATGTTGCAATCTTCCAAAAAATTTCTGTTCCCTCTAGTGTGGTTCCCACCAATTGTAACCTCTCTTTCCTTAAAAGAGAGGTTAAAGTTGGTGGGAACCACACTAGAATCGGGTAACTTCAGATCCATTAGCCTGACATCAGTCGAGGGAAAATGCTGAAATCTATTATGAAGAAAGTGGTAACAGGGCACAGAAAATAGTAATGGGGCAGAGTCGACCTGGACTGATGGGGGGTGCATGGGGGAATCATTGAATGTGGTGCACTGGGGATTTCAGAAGGCCTTCAATCACGTTCTACATGAGAGGTTATAAGCAAAGTTAGAGCTTGTAATTGTGGGTGATATTGTGGCTTGAATTGAGGATTGTTTAACAGGCAGCAGAGGAATAAACAGTTCATGATCAGGTTGGGAGGCTGTGACTAAAGCAGGATCCCAGTTGTTAATAATCTCTGTCAATAATTTGGAGAGGGAACCAAGTACAAAGCTAGGCAGCGGTATAGGTTGTGGGGACGGTGCAGAGAGGGATCAGGGGGATATTGCCAGCTCAGTGAATGGGCAGATGGAATATACTGCAGAGAAGTGCAAGGTGCTCCACTTTGGTAGAAAAACAGAAATACGGAGCACTTTTTAAATCTTGGGAGGTTGAAAGATGTTGGCAAGCAGAAGGAAGAATAGGCCATTTCATCTGTTGTTCCTGCTCTGTTGGTGTTCAGAGGGAACGAGGTGTCCTTGTGCATGAATCACTTAAGGTTAACGTGAGTACGAGGCTATTGTTGCAAGAAGATTTGAGTACAAGAGTAAAGATGCCCTACTGGTGAGCCCTCACTTGGAATATTGTGTACGTGTCTGGTCTCCCTACCTAAGGAAGTTTATACCTGCAATAGAACAACAGCAACAAGGGTTCACCTGATTGATTCTTGGGATGGTTATGTTCTCCTGAGGAGAGAGAAAACAGTCTGGCCCTCTACTCTCTTGAATTTAGAAGAATGAGAGGTGACATTGAAACATACAAAATTCATACAGAGCTTGACAAGGTAAATGAAAAGATGATTGACCGGGTAGAACCAGGGCTCACACTCTCAGAATAAGGGATTGGCCATTTAAGACGGGGATAAGGATAAACCTGTTCACCCTGAGGGTAGTTAATTTTGTAATTCTCTTACCCAAGTATGCTTCAGTCAAATTAATTCAAAACAGAGCTGGAGAGATATTTGAATATTCAGGAAATCAAGGAAATTGGGTCAGTGCAAGAAAGTATTGCCGAGGTAAAAGATTAATTCTTAAATTCCGGAGCGAGACTGACAGGCCAAGTCGCCTATTCTTGTTTTTACTTCATATGCTATGTTTATGTGTGTATTTGTTACCAAGTAAAAACTGGTGAATGTCAGTAAGTGTGTGTGAGAATGAATTGCAGTTAGTTACCATGAGTTGCAGGATAATGTCTGACACGAGGGTAATGTTCTGACTTAGGGCATGACGGTTTTAATTAGCAAACATCCAGAGACTGAGGATTGTTGGGTGCAGATGTTTTCTGGATGTGGTAGCTGGACTGGGCACAGTGGGACTCTGAAAGAGTTTGGTGTTTCCAGCAGCACTTGGACCCTGTGAGCTGTTAATCTAGGGGCGGGCTGGAAACGGCTTGTGGTTCAGTTTTCAAGCAGAAATCAGAAAGGATTAATTTTAAAACTGGGAACAAGGCAGTTCTATTTAGTGCCGTGATAAAGTGGGATTAGTGTTACTATCCTCTAATTTAACTGCACTACAAGTGAGCCTGGTGTTCCTGTCCAGGACCCGGTGCTAAGGCACACAGACGTACAACATCGGGCAGGAGCCAGCCGTCTCTCCGAGCTGTGTGCAGACTGTCAGCGAGAGTGCTTGACCCATCATTCACTGCTCTGAGTTGTGCTCTCTCCTCAGGAGTCCCACAAGAATGGACGGATCATATCTGGTGGTGGTTGGCAGTTTCTTCATTTTCCAGGTGCTGTTTCACGTGATTACTCCACGCCTCTCCGCTCTGCTCAGCTGGGGCTACAGCAGCTTATCTCTGGCACAGAAAACTGAATGGCACTCCAGGTACTTGATCTCTGCACTCTGGTAAGCAGTGAAAAGGTCCTGATAGATTATCAGTGGTCCACCTTCGCTGCCCTGATCATGTTAGTCTTTATTTTTAGTCTCTGCAGCCAACTGAGGGAGCAGTTGCTACCACCAGCCTTCAGACCAACTCCCACAATCTGCAACTGTTACTGCACTTGAGGTGTATTTGTCTCCATGTGACTCCAGCATCTGGATGTTGTTTCAGTTCTGCCTTGCTTAACCCCAATTATTAACCATGTTAGGGTGTCAGCCTCTGACACTACCCCATCTACAAGGAGGACTGAAAGATTATGGCTAGAATCTCCACCATTTCCACTTTTCCTTCCCTCAGTAACGTGCAATATATCCCATAGGACCTGACTGACTTTTCTTCTTTGATTTACGAGGATGATTCCCGGAATGCAAGGGCTTACATACGAGGAGCATTTGTCGGCTCTTGGACCGTGTTCATTAGAGTACAGAAGAATGAGAGGGGACCTCAATAGAAACATTTCGAATGTTGAAAGGATCGGACAGAGTAGATGCGGCGATGTTGTTTCCCCTGGTGGGTGAGTCCAGGACAAGAGGGCACAGTTTTAAAATAAGAGGGTACCCATGTAAAACAGAGATGAGAAGAAATTTCTTTAGCCAGAGGGTCGTGGATTTATGGAATTCATTGCCACATACAGCTGTGGAGGCCTGATCATTTGGGCTGTTTAAGGAAGAGATTGATAGGTATCTAATTAATCAGGGTATCAAGGGATATGGGAAAAGGCAAGGAATTGGGCCTAGATGGGAGAATAGTTTAGCTCATGGTGAAGTGGCAGAGCAGACTCGATGGGCCGAATGGCCTACTTCCACTCCTTTGTCTTGTGAGGCCTGTCATCCTTTAACTACACCCTCTATCTCCCATCCAATATTGCTGTGGCCTTGATGTATCCTCTCTTATCTAGAGGATCCTCATTCATACCCTCAGTCGTCTGCCTTAGCCTCTACAAAGGAGGTCTCCCCTCCAGTCAGGTCAAGCATGTGTTAGGTGCAGAAGAAAGATCCATCTTCCCTGCTGCATCTACATCACAGGTTAGTCACAAAGCTTCCTGTGATCAAATAATAACTGTTCCACTGCACGACCACCACTCGACTTGCCACCGCATTCTAATCATAGAGTCAGAGTGCACTGAAACAGGCCCTTCGGCCCACTGAGTCCCTGCTAATCATCAAGCATCCATTTACACTCATTTTATTTTTTTCTTAGAACCATAGAACAGTACAGCACAATACAGGCCCTTCGGCCCAC
This sequence comes from Pristis pectinata, assembly GCF_009764475.1. NCBI lineage: Eukaryota > Metazoa > Chordata > Chondrichthyes > Rhinopristiformes > Pristidae > Pristis > Pristis pectinata. The sequence goes on along the minus strand of NC_067435.1, from coordinate 14,653,276 downwards.
CATGTTGTGCCGACCTTCTAACCACTCCTAAGACTATTCTCCCCACATACCTATCAACTGGGTCCTGACCTGAAACGTCGACCGCCTGCTTTTCTCCACGGATGCTGCCTGGCCTGCTGAGTTCCTCCAGCATCACCATGTTTTTCATCTCAATTCCAGCATCTGCAGTCCTTTGTTTCCCCAGTTTCTACCACTCACCTACACACTAGGGGCAACTTACAGTGGCCAATCAACCTCCCAACCCATACGTCTTTGGAATGTGGAGGAGCTCCATGCAGTCACGGAGAATGTGCAAACTCCACACAGACAGCAACGCAGGTCAGGATTAAACCCAAGTTGCTGGAACTGTGGAGCAACAGCTCTGCCAGCTGTAACACTGTGCTGCCCGAACATTTGATTCAGTGAGTTGATAGCCAAATCCTGATGTGCTATATTAATGCTGCTTTATACGGTGATCTTGCTCCCTTGTTGAGCAGTGATCCCTTTGGTGAATCTCCTGGAGCAACCACTCAGCAGAAGATTGTAGAGGGCATGATTGTATGCACAAGTTGGATACAAATGTAGATTCCTGGGGTGAATGTATATTGCAGGTTCTAATTACAGATGTTTAACCAGTGGCATTTAACTGTATGATTGAGTAGAATACTATTAGCAACTAGCAGGATAAAGGTGTGCATTTACAAGTATTAAAAGTCCACACCCAAGTAGAACAGATACTGGTCAATGCAGCCGAGTAGCTCCATTATCTATGTGCAGAAGCGAATAGTGGTTCATGATACTGAGACACAGTTGCCTTAGTCACAGAATCATTGCCCTCTAACTGAAAAACCCACCAGCAGTAAGAGTCTGAGAGAACGGGCACCTTCAGCATACACATGTCCAGTCTAACCCAGGATCTCCTGGAATTGAGCAAATCACGTCTTACACCACACCATTATTGTTGCCTGGACTCAATTCTTGCTGTTCCTCTGCAGATGTGTTTCCACGATTCACGCTCTTGTAGTTGGAGGCCTGGCTTTGTACATCCTTTGGTTCGATGACAACGTCAACAGAGACCGCATCTGGTAAGAACCTGAAAGTCAGAGCATGGACCTTTAAGTAAAATCTGCAGATGCAAAGTGTGGGACCCCATTGAAACAGAACCCTCAGCAAGCACCAGTGTTAGGCAGCAGGTGTAAAGGTGGCAGAAGCAAGGCTTCAGACAGCAGTAAGGTGCACCAACCATAGCTGGGTATGAAACAGCAGGATTCCCTGGCTCAAGATGGTAAAATGTGGAGAAAACATTGGGTCCCCAGCCCAGGCTGTGCTGGGTGATGCTGCTGGCTGTTTGCCCCCTCATTGTCTCCATCTACATTGACACGTTCAGTATCCTTCCCTTCATTTCACCTCCGATTTCCCCTCTTAATGAAGGATTTCCCTCTTCCTCATCCTCTGCATTTTGAGGCCTTGTGGCCAGTTTCGTCTGCTGTCAACGGGAACAATCTGTCAGTCAACGTTTAACCCTTTGTGTATATTTTTTCTTGTGTTAGCCTTATCCCTTCATACATTTGATTATCAAAAATATATCTATATCAGACTTAAAATTAACAGAGACCCAAGAGACTGCAGGTGCTGGAAATTTTAATCAACACACAAAGGAGCTGGAGGAACCCAGCGGGTCGGGCAGCATCTATGGAGGGAAATGGACCCGAAACGTCACCAGTCCATTTCCCTCCATAGATGCTGCCTGACCCGCTGAGTTCCTCCAGCTCCTTTGTGTGTTGATTAAAATTAACAGGCTAAGCCAGAGCTGCCATTTTGGGAAAGAGTTCCAAACATCTGTTGTGTCTAACCAATCCTGAAACAGCCAAAAGTAGTTTTTCTCCAATCACTCTCGGTTACCAGTTGGTATTTCAGCCGTGCCAGGTGACTCCAAGGATAGATTTTAAACCAATCCCAGGACAACGATCTAACAATCGAAGCTATTGAGGTCCCACGTATCTTAGTTCTTCCTTCACTTCCCAGTGACCAGACCTCAGTGATTCACAGTTCTCCCTCTCCTCCTCAGTGACTCAGGGGTGTCAGTGTGATTCAGGGTTCTCCCTCTGCTCCCCCGTGCTCTGATTCAGTGCGATTCAAATCTCACGCTCCAATTCCCAACAGCTCTGGTTTCTGGGTCATGGTGATTAACTGCTCTACCTTGGCTTCAGCGTTAGTCCTTGGTATAAGGGACATATAGTTGGCCTCATTTCAAGTTCCTGGTTGCTATTCAGTGAATCCTGATGCAAATAGTGTGTGTGAGTATCTCCTCTGAACTTCGTCCAGATGTTGTGCTCTTAATGACATGCTTGGTAGAACACTGTACATCTGAGGATCATGCCCTCATTTGCTAAATCCCAGATGCTGCTGGCATCTCACAAGAAATTAATAATTTCCCCTAACCCACTATCTTCCCTCATATGGATCAACGTCTCCTGGAATCTGACCTCATATGCAAGGTTTGGGCAAAGTTCCTAGTCTGCGGATTTTTACTTAATCAGCCTTGGATTGCACGGCATCCTAGCTGCCTGCCAAGAAAGTTGGTCTTATGATTGTGGATTATCTCTTAGTGTTTTACATGATTATTACAGCAACTAGCTACACAGTTCACACATTTTCTGCAGGTGAGATGTTAATCTTCTGTTCCTTCAAATGGATGCCAGCAATTCACAGAGCAGGGGTGTTTAACCTGCAGCACTAATTACTTAATTCATTCCCACTTCTTTTCCAGGAAAGCCTACCTTGAAGAAGTTCTGATCTCTCAGGCAGGATTTCAGATTGTTTCACTTTAACTTGTTCACCTTCATTGCTTTCCGTCTTCTCGTGTTTGATCAAGTCTATCAAAATGTGCTTTCCTGGGCAATTATCGCTTTCCTCCAGCTTTATTCCTTCCTGTTTTGGAATCACACCCGACTATCACTATTCCTGTGAGATTCAGGGTTTTCTCAAGCTGTTGCTCTCATCCTCACTGCACTCTATAACTGGCTCCACATTTAGTCGTCTTCACCAGTATCCAAGCATTTACTTGATGAGGAGTTTGTGTCCCGAAGATTGGCCCCGTTAATCTTTCCTGTGAACTGTGTCAGTTGCTGATGTGTGATTCCCACTGACAATGGGTAACAAGCACCGGAGCCTTTGAAAACTGAAGCTTTTGCTCTTATGTTTTACAGGGGGGATCCCAGGCTAGTCAAGGTTAACATAGCAATCGCTTCAGGCTACTTGATCAATGGTGAGCATTGCACACACTCCCAGTCTTTAGATGAACGACTTCCATACTTGAATATCTTTTGAGTTTTCATTTCATACCTTTTACTCCAGCTTTTGGGGTAGGTATACATGGGTTAGGCACAGGGTGAAGTTCCCTCTTCGCCATCCCATCAAACACTTCCAGGGCAGGCACAGCACAGGTTAGACACAGTACAGTTCTCTCTACACTCTTCCATCAAAGACCCCCAGGACAGGGATAGCACAAGTTAGAAGCAGAATAAAGCTCCCTCTACACTGTCCCATCAAACATTCCCAAGGCAGAGGCGGTACAGGTTAGATACATAGTACAATTCACTCTAGCTGTCCCATCAAACACTGCCAAAGCAGGTACAACAAAGGTTAGATGCAGAATAAAGCTTTCTCTAAACTGTCCCATTAAATACACCCAGGGCAGATATGGCAATGGGTCAGAAAGTTTGTGGGCCATCAGGCCGTCTCTCTGTGCCAACTCCTACCCCTCTTGTGAGCTTACATCTGTGCCAGGGTGTCCCTGTAGAGGGCTGGAAGCCTTCCAGGACTAGTGGGCACTTCAGGAGCTGAAGTGTATCCTGGACAGTGAGGTTAACATTTTAATTTAGATTTAGTTGATGTTTAAATCAAGTTATTTTAAATAAGCAAAAAAGTACACAAAATGGGGACCTGAGAGAGAGGCCAAAATGAAAACAGATTAGATACAGAGTAATGCTCCTGCCACACTGTCCCATCAAACATTCCCAAGGCTCAGGCAGCATGGGTTAAACCCTGAATAAGGCACTCTCCCTTCTGTTCCGTCAGGGGTTCCCAGGTGGGAGGCATTATGAATTAGATTGTGTAAAGCCGTCTCTACACTGTCCCATCAAACGTACCTGGGCTAGCTGTAGGCAGATGTTAAATGACTTACTTATCCTGTCATGTCTCTACACTTGAATATTGGCCAATGCATAATCAGAGATTATCCAAAATCTATTTTCCCTAACGCAGCTGCGGTCTTTAACTAGCCTTGCTTACGTGGGTTGCTGGCCTTGCACATACTTCATCCTCCTTCCGATCATCCACGGCTTCCCACTTCATAGTCCCACTCTGCTTTCACGTCTGCCGCTGGTTGTTGGCTTCGAGCTCATCAAAATCCTGCTCTGATTGGTTTCTGGCTTTGCCCACTGCACAACTCCTGCTGTCATTGGTCGCTGGCTTTGCCCACTGCACAACTCCTGCTGTCATTGGTCGCTGGCTTTGCCCACTGCACAACTCCTGCTCTCATTGGTCGCTGGCTTTGCCCACTGCACAACTCCTGCTCTCATTGGTCGCTGGCTTTGCCCACTTCATATTCTTGCTCTCATTGGCTGGCGGCTTTGCCCATTTCAGAATCTTCTCTCATTGGTTGGTGCCTTTGCGCATTTCACAGCCTTGCTGTCATTGGTTGCTGCCTTTGCCCACTTCATTCTCTTGCTCTTATTGGCTGTTGGCTTTGTGCACTTGACACTCTTATTCTCATTGGTCAATGGCTTTGCCCACTTCACACACTTTCTTACATTTGTCGCTGGCTTTGCCTGGCTTACACTCTCAATCTTATTGCAGATTTAGTGCTTCTCCTGTGGCACTGGAAGACATTAGGAGACAGGTATTTCATCAGCCACCACTTGGCAGCGCTCTATGCCTACCAGTACGTGCTGGTAAGTCAGGAGGCGAGCAGCTTTCCTCATCGATCTTTGGTGGGTGCAGGAATAATCCCGATAGTCTGTTCCCATTCTTGCCCTGGATCACTTTTATCACCTCGGTTCTCCTTCACAGGCTCGTGGTCTCCTACCTTACTTTGCTAATTTCCGATTGATTGCAGAACTCTCCACACCCTTTGTAAACCAGCGGTAAGTTGTCTTTCAGTTTTGGACTTTTTTTGTATCTGACCCTGTCTCGCGGGTAACGGGGCATAACCCAAGGTTACAGGAGCTCGTGGGGGCACAGTTTCAGAGGCGCCGAGCTGTGCCTTTCCTTTTCTGATTGAAACTTCAATTAAAAATAATGGCCATCTCATTTGCCCTGTTTGGTGTTATGCTGTTCAGCAGAAGCTCCAGCTCACACAAAGTAGAATGTGAATCGCCGTCTCTGTAGGCTCTACACACCACTTATAGCTCACACATGTATCACAGCTCCTTTAATCTAGTTAAGCAGCCAAGGTCTATGGGGTTGGTGATGGTGAGGGGATCCTTAATATATCTGGAGTTGGGAGGAGAAACCGTTGCAGCATATTCTGTCTGGCAGTTATCCAGGGATGGGTCAGCGCAGAACCAGGTGAGGGATGTTCTATTCTGCCGGGTAATAATGGATGATGCAGCCAACCACGTAAAAAGCAGCAATCAAGTCCAAGGGTGAGCAGAGATAGTGCTTCCTGGTCATAGACCATCCACGATGAAGATTCCTGTGCACTTGCCATTGCCCCTGGTGGTGGATGGGGTGGAGGCACTGCCCCTGGTTGTTGAGGAAGTGACTGGCACTCTGTGGATGGTGGGATGGGGACCTACACTGCCCCTGGTGGTAGGAGGAGTGTGCCAACGAATGCATTGTGTTTCACTGCAGATGGTTCTTTGAGGTTCTGGGCTTCCCCCGAAGCACCAGGCTGGTGCTGCTGAACGGCATGGCCATGTCCGTCAGCTTCTTCCTTGTACGCATCGCTGTGATTCCGTCCTACTACCAGCAAGTGGCTTCCAGCTTCGGCACAGCCGCCTTCCACCGTCTCGGGCTCGGGCCGCAGTGTGCTTGGATCATATCGAGCGTTGCTCTGGATATTCTCAACACAATCTGGATGTACAAAATTGCCAGAGGCTGTTGGAAGATTCTCTCCACATCCCATAAGCATCGAAAAACCGAACTCAGTAAGAGTTTCTAGGCACACAGCCTGGTTTAATGGACAAGACTGACCTGCTTACACATTAATCATTAAAATTAATCAGTGGCAAATCAGCACTGTTGAAAAATTAGTTCAGAAATCTCAACCATAATAGTAAATCCAGCAAAGCTGTAAATGTTGGTATTCCCAAACATAGACACAGGGGAGATTAGAGATGGCATTGATTCTATGATTACTCCCAGATTTTCATTCTATATTCCTCGGAAATTCACCTCGGTTTTCTGTCTTATCTGCAACTGAGCCTTGAGCATGAGAAGTGCCTCAGTACCAGCGGGCCCAGTGCTATAGGCCCTGCCCCCTATCGCTGTCCCTGGCTCAGCACTCCAGGCCCTGTGTGCCCAGCTCTTGCACTCCAGGACCCAACTCCAGTGCTGGCCCGGTCAGTGGACTGATACATCTGCAGCCCAGAAAATGCTGCACTGTGCAACTGCCTTATCCACCTGTCTTGTACTGTGTTGGCTGAGCTCTGCTCCAGAACAGGATCTGGAGTCAGATTTTATCTGAATGATTTGTATCACAATTTAGCGCAATAACCCCTGTTCTCCACCACCTATCTCCCCCCACCACCACCCCCACCCACCACACCTCACCTCACCTTTTTGTAGATCAACTCACCTATCCCTGTACACCAAACATGTGGACTTTCAGACAGACCATTCAACATCCTAGTGTAATTCCTCTCCTTCCCATTCTCCAGACCTTCTATTCCTGTTTCAAGCACTATCTGAGGTTCACGAGGATTTTGTTTTCCTCATTGCAACAGAGAGAGACTTAGTTTCTGGCCTTTTAATGGTGAATGATGTCAGGGGACCTCATTCCCCTAACCGCCAATCCACATGCAACTGACCTCTTGAGCCATGAGTGCACACTGGTTGTGTCACCCCACTGACCAACATCGCCCTATTAACAGCTTTTGCAGATTTTCCAATGTCAGCTTAGTTGGTAAAATGTAAGGGATTTACTGGGTCACTCACACAGTCAGAAGAGTATATATTGGTTTACGTACTCACATAATTATCTCCTGCTGATGTAAAATAATTTTATCGGACATGGGCTAGTAATTTGTACATAATGTCCATTGAATTTCATTGAATTTTCAAGCAAGTATCTAGCATGGTACGTAAGGGAATGCCTATAAATGTTATTTTATATATATGGACTTCTGGAAGGCATCAAACAAGGCTTGACACAAGAAACTGTTTGCAAGTGCATGAAATTGGATAGGAATGAAAGGTACAAGTAGGGTCTATGGGACGTGACTCAGGGACCAGAAGGGATGTGTGCTGTGGCTCCAGTACAAGGAATGAACACCAGGTTAGGAGGCACACAGGAAAGGAACAGAAAGTTGCAAAGAACATTGTTCAAGTAACTGATTGGGCGAAACAGTGTCGGATGAAGTTCAGTTTGGGGAAGTGTGAGACAGTCTGGTCCAGACCTGGGGTGGATCAGAGTAATTTTTCATTAGTGAAAGCAAGGAACTGAGAGAGATTTAGGGGTTCAAGTTCAGAAATCACTGAAAGCTACTGGATAGGAACAGAGAATAATTTAAACACTAAAGGAATGTTGGCCTTTAACTCCAGAGGGCTGGGATACAAAGGACAGAAGTTATTCTGCAGCTTTGTGAAGTTTTGGTTAGTGTGTGTGGAACAACTATATTCAGTTCTCGGCACCGCACATCAGCAAGGAAATGTCCTCTCTCTCTATAAATAATCCCCCACTCCTTCAAAGCACTTTTATCGACCTCCTCACCTTCAACACAAACACCCTCGGGTGTACTGGTGCACCTTCCTCCCTTCTCCAAGTCCTTTGAATCTGTCGTTCAGCTCTCCGATCGGAGCTCCTGGCGATTCCTTTGGATTCGTCCTTTACAAGTAACCAGCATCATATGTGACTGGAACCAGGGAATGTTGGGAAAGGGGAAGAAGTGGCTTTGTAATGGGCAAACAAATCCCCCTGCCAAAGCCAAATTTCACCCTCCTGTGTCTTACCTTCCTTGCTTCATGTTGAAGACTGCCTCCCTCGCCCTGTTTTGTACACTTTCCTTGTTGACAACTGAATCAGTTGTCAGATGTCTTCTTAAGTTCAGCACTTCTTCAACAATCTCATTCCTCTCAGAACAATCTAGAAGCTGCCCCACAATGATCCCTGATGAAGTTCCCAAACATCACCTGTACTACTTCCCTACACCATCTCCCTATATCTTTGTCACTGCATTACTTGTCCAACGTGCAGTCTTAACCAAGAGCCTGCGTTCTCTGGCACTCTGTTGGAAGGATCAAAAGCCATTCAGAGTCCCCTACCAATCCCCAGCTCACCTCACCCTCCCACACAAACCAACCAGCCCCTGGATCAACCAGGTTTTTCCCAATCTCAATGCTGAAAGTTTCAGATGTCCCACCCCCGGTACAGAGAGTGCTATCATTCACCCTCTGCCCTTTTACAATGAAATCCTTCCTTTGTGCCTCATCACTTGCAGCTAACCAGGAAGCTTTCCTCCAACTTCAGCTCGTTGTCCACAACCTCGCTGTTGTCGAGTTATGCTGCAGGATAAGTTCTATTGTCAGCCTTGCCTTCAAGCAGGGAGTTTTGCCAATGCAGAACCAATAGTCACCTTTAGGCCAACATCAGCCAAGCACGTTGACAGGTTTGCCCCTTTACATTTGTGTAATATTACTTTGTGCAAATTGGCTGCTATGTGACTACACTAAACAGTAATTAATAGTCTGCAAAGCACTTTGGGACATCCTGGAGATACCATATATAAGCCTTAAGCCATGCTGTGGTTTCCAACTGCAGGCACAAGCTATTTTTTACATGCTCGAAAGACCAGCGGCACTGAGCAAGCAGTTGATCAAAGGATGAGTGTCACGGGTGTGGCTCTGTGCTCGCACCTTAACACTGCGCCCAGAACAGGTGCTACTTCTGCAGCAGGTGTCACTGGCAATTATCAGGGAGGGACAGACACATTACCTGGCAATAGAGAAACAAAGGACTGCAGATGCTGGAATCCAGATGAAAAACACGATGATGCTGGAGGAACTCAGCAGGCCAGGCAGCATCCGTGGAGAAAAGCAGGCGGTCAACGTTTCGGGTCAGGACCCTTCTTCAGGACTGAAGATAGGAAAAGGGGAAGCCCAATATGTAGTGGGGGGGGGGGAGCAGAGCAGTGATAGATGGACAAAAGAGGGGAGGCAGGGTGGGCACAAGGTGGTGATAGATGCAGGTAAGAGACAGTGATAGGTGCGGGGGAGGAGGGGAGAGCAGATCTGGGGGATGGGTCAAAGGCAAGGAGGGAAAAGGGGGTAGAATAAAGAGAGAGAGGCTGGGAAAGGGAAGAAAAGAAGAGGCGCGGTTGGGGGGGACGGGGGCAAATGACAACGTTCACCCCGTTAGGCTGCAAGGTTCCAAGACGGAAAACGAGGTGCTGTTCCTCCAGTTTACGCTTGGAATTCTCCTGGCAGTGGAGGAGGCCGAGGACTGACATTATCTGTGATAGTGTGGGAGGGGGAGTTGAAGTGACTGGCAACGCGGAGATGCAGATCGCGGTTACGGACAGAGCGCAGGGGTTCTGTGAAATGATCACCTAGTCTGCGAATGTTCCCATTACCTGGGAATGTTGTGTTTCCCACTGCTGCACTGGCCAAGGTTGCCGTTCACCCAAGGGCTTTCAGCTGCCGTACAGACTGAGTCGCCGCTGGTGACCACTGACCTTTACAGTGGAACCTTCTCCCGCTTTCACCCAGCCTTAGTCGCATTTGATTTGTTCTCTGGACCATACTTGGTTCATTTATTAAAAGCTTTGTAGATCATTATCTCAAAAATTCCTCTTCAACAAAGTAAACAGCTCACTCCTTTTTTATTCTTGACCTTTGAAGTGACGCAGTATGTTTCCTTGAGTTAAGTGATAAACATCAGCCCATCAAGCACCTGGAATCTGCTTTTCCCTTGCATTCTGTCCTGCATGTGCCTTGTTGCTGTAGCTAATTCACCACAGGCAGGTGGTTGGAATTTGTGGTAGCGCCCCATTGTAAGGCTGGCTTCACTCTTCCTGAAGTGGCTCTCGTCATTCAATTGACACTGAGTGAGCTGGATTAAAACTATACTTGGTATAGGTAGAAGATTCTATTTTGAGGAGTTAGGGCTTTCAAAAAGACAATGGAAATTCACACGAGGGCAACGGGGATCTAATCGCATTTCACACATTCTGTGACTACGTGGGTTTCCTCCAGCTGCTCTAGTTTCCTCTCACGTCTCAAAGACATGTGGGTGAGAGGTAGAGTCTGGGGAGAGTTGATGGGAATGTGGGGAGAATAGGTCACAGGGAAGCGGTTTGCTGTGACGAGCTGGTGTAGGCGATGGCCGAAATTCTGTCATGAGAAAACATAGACAAGGTATGGTTTATTAGATTGCCGTACGGAGAGCAATGGGCTGAGTGGCCATCCACACCTTAATGATTCTATGATTACTGCAAGATTCCAGATGTTCCTGCCTCCAGTGTGAAAGGATCTGTACATTTGAAAGGATTTGTACACTGATAATCAACCTGGAGCCAAAGTCATTGTTATATAAAATGTTATGGATTATGAGTCACACAGACAGGAAGTACTGTAACCTACTGACTTTTGTACTGATATTCTGTGACTTGATTGAATAAATTTATTTGAAATCGGCATCCCGTTAAGCCTGTTGCTGTTTTAGAAACATTGGGATGGATCGGCGAACAATTCCTGAGGCTCAGGAAGGGCCGCCTTGTTTCTCAGGAATGTACACGTATAGGATGAACAGATTGGGTCATGTCCCACCGTCATGCAGACCTGTGGCAGAGGGTAGCTGGAATGGGCGCTGTGGTCTGAAGCAGCTAATTGAGCTCGGGCAATGATGCAGACATGCCAGGATCCAAATGGATATAAACAAGCTACTCTTCTGAATAGTTTTCACCAATTTGTCACATTGGGGCTGGAAGGTTAGCAAATGACATGAAGCACTTACAGCTGAAAGGAATTATAAACAGAAGCGGAATTTCTCCCGCTTTAGGAAGCATGTCAGAGAAAATGCCACGGGGAACAATAATCTTTTAAACACTTACCAAATAGGGTAACAGATGTACCCTGCCGTAGATTGGGGGATACCCTGCCCATCACTCTGTAGGTCACTCTGCCCAGACTCATTCTGACAAAGGTAGGAAGACCAAGCAGGGGAAAATTATTGTTTATCTTGAAAGAGAAAATGGACAATAGTTTTAAGTTGCAACCTGATTGTCATTCGACCACCACCTCTCCCTCCAACCCACTGGCCCCTTTCCCCCTCTCCCTGTGTTCTGATAGTGCCACAGAGAGTGGTAAGACTCTCAATGGGGAAGGTGAGGACATAGAGGTGGTCTTACAAATTAGAAGTAGACCACTCAGTCCCTCAAGCTAACTCCTCCATTCAATAAGATCGTGGCTGATTGGATTATAACCGCACTCTTGTTTAACCAAATTAACCTTTCACCTCCTCGCTGATCAGGGATCTATCTCCCTCTGCCTTAAAAATATTCAGACACGGTACTGAAGTTTCTGGGAGTGACAGAGGAGAGACTTGGGATAGGAAGGGGAGGCCTGATCAGGGAAATGGCTGCAACAGGCTGTCAGATGGGGCAGGTTTCCTCACATCTGTCAGCCTTCCAGATTAGTTAAGGATCCAAGTTTGTCATTTTTCAGTCACAGGGACTAAACTGCAAACTAATTAAATCCAGCCTCCTGTGACTTCAATATAAAAGCATTGTTGACCCGGTCACGCTGCTTTTTAAACGTTAATTTCTTCAGGATTTCTGCGGTGCAGCTCTGGGGAATATGATGGAATGTTGGGATTGTCCAACTCTCCTCCTTAAATAGGCACATGGCAGCGATTCAAGCAACACAGCTACTGTAGGATTGCAGGGCTAGGCCCCCCTAGGCTCAATGACAGCAGCTCTAGAGAATTAGTGACATCACTGGTAAACCCTAGACTAAAAAAGGAGCCATTGGGCTCATGCAGGGACTGTGAGTCAGTGATGGTCCACGATAGCCCACAATGGTCGTACTTCAGCAATAGAAGTTGATTGACACACAACTATGCTAATGTAGTCCCTCAGGATCGAGGATGATCTGCTTCCACTTCAGTTCTAAGGGGTGGAAGATGCCCGCTAATCTAATAAAGTCACATCACAATATACCCTCACGTCCTTACATCAGATTACTGATCACTTCTGCCTACTCGACTGTAAGCAGCACCAAGTACATCCCCACCATCCACATGTGCTTGCCCTCGCTGCCTCAGCCACGCACTCGCACCTCTGTGCTGCGAGCACTCACACTGCTCATTAGTTAATTGCTCAAATCTGTCAATAAACCGGAACCCACGAAGGTGGGCTCACTCAGCTTCTGTGCCCATGTGCAAGGCGTTAGAAACATGTTGGCCGCAAGTGTGTGGGCTGAAACAGGTTTCTGCAAAAGGAAAGCAGTTGAATTTGTCTCATGCAGAAGCCACTCCTGTCTGAGGTGTGATCTGTCTTCAGTGAGAGCTTTAGCAGCTGATGTCTGATATCCATATAAAGTCTGAAATCTCCTGAAGTATGTGTTTATACAACTGTTGTTGGCAAGAATCGAGGACAAAGTCTGATCACTCCCGGATTTGTTCTTTCTCGTCTCTGAACTCCAGCAGTGAGGTACAAGGACTTATAAGGCTGTGTTGTGTTAAGAGAAACTCTGTAAAAGTACTCTGATTTACAGTCTGAACCTCACCAGTGCCATAATTTCAATTAATTGTAAATCCTGCACAGAACAGTGTAGCTGGGTTAACCCTTGATCAACCAGAACCTTAATACACCATTCACCAGCACCCTCACACCCTGAGTCCAGATTCAAGAACAGGTCTATTTTCATTACTTGATGATGTCTTTGTTGTCACGGTATTATCTTGCCAGATTTCAGGACTGAATCTAACCATTTTTATTTTGTTATGAATTGCCAGATCTTTCTGACCTAAGATACCAGTTGATTATTCTATTACCCACTATCCCTCAGAAAAATGGTGCAGAAGTCATTTCATTTGAGTTTTGTGAAGGCAGAGAAAAAAAATAGCTGCATTTCTATAGCACCTTTCTTGACCTCAGGATATTGGAAAACTCTTTACAGCCAACGAGTGGAGTGTAGTCAGTGTTGAGACCTAGGAAACGTGGCACACAGTGAAATCCCATGGACAACAATAACCTGAATCAGTGGCATGAAGGGAGGGATAGGTATTGGCAATGTCACTGAGGACTCCGCTGTTCTTCAGAATAACGACTGTGGGGTCTTTCACGTTACCCAAGATGCAGAAGATGACACCAACGTTGCAAAGCAGTGGTCCCGGAGAACTCCACTGCAGCACCAGCTTAAGTCCCACTACTTCAACCTCTTGATTGAATGGCAAGACTGCTACCCACTGAGCCAAGATTCACACCCAAAAATATACTGCTTCTTGCAGCAGAAGCTGCCACACACTTCCTGTAACCATTTCTCCAGCTCTTCTGTGCTGCTTTGCTGAAATCTGTTACAGTAACACTTAAATTGCAGTTGAATTTATTCAAACACATGTGTTTAGATTATTCCTTCCAAGTGGTTGTAACTTAATACCTATCTCATGAAATCACTAAATCTCTCACCAACTTCATTAGCCATCTTCCTAAAGAACCAAAAAAATACTATCACCCAAATTCCATCGCATCCCTTAAAAACTATCAATCAGTTAGGAAAAAACAGACATTCTAGAATCAGCACAACATTCCTAAGAAATTCACCAGCCAATCAGGCAGATTACAAAAGCCTTGCCATAGCAGATACGCAAAGTCTTCCACTATGAGGTGGGGGTCATGATCTCTGGGCTGTTTTCTAGTGTTTTTAAGAAATCACAGTTCATTAATTCTGATGAAAGGGACAACAGTTCCAACTGAAACATGTGGTATTGGCCAACACAGCAGCCACTACATATGACTAATCGGAAATCCAGATATGGCTACAGTAGTGATTCTGATGAGGAGGCATGCAAGGCCCAGGATTAGTCTGTTCAACAAGGCTTAAGGTTTAAAATGCCAGATTTGCAGTAAATAGCAATCAGATTCTACTTCAAGGTCAATTTTCCACTGGGATTTCTTATGAACGCAATAAAATTCCTAAAATATTCTTGGAGAAATCTTAGAACATGGAACAATACAGCACTGGACAGGCCATTTGGCCCACGATGTTGTGCCGATCTTGATGCCAATTTATACTAAATGTCCTCCTCCTGTGTATCATCCACATCCCTCCATTCCCTTCATGTTCATGTGTCTATCTAAATGCCTCTTAAACTCCACCAAACTGTCTCCTACTCCTGGTAACACATTTCTCCTGTGACTATTTCTATTCCAAGAACTTTGGCAAAGCTTTTGACAAAGTCCCACATGACTATCTATATGGTCCTAATGTGGGCAAATGGGGTTCGTGTAGATGGGCAAAAAGGTCGGCATGGATGTGGTGAGCCGAAGGGCCTGTTTCTGTGCTGTATGACTCAGTGACATTCTCTGTTCAGGAAAGTGAAAGTTCCTAGGATCCAAAAGAAAGCGTCAAGTTGGATATAAAATTAGCTCAGATGCAGAAAGCAAAGGGTAATGGTCATCTGAAGAGCTGTGGGGCTCTGCAGGGCTCAGTCCTAGGTTTCTTGCCTTTTGTGGTGTACATCAATGATATAGATTTATAGGTAGAAGCCAAGATTGATAGAAAAACCTCACCAATTTTTATGAATGCACCATAGAAACCATTCTATCCAGATGCATCACGGCCTGGTATGGCAACTCCTCTGCCCGAGACCGCAAGAAACTCCGGAGAGTGTGGGCACAGCTCAGCACATCACGGAAACAAGCCTCCTGTCCACAGACTCTGTCTGCACTTCTTGCTACCTTGGTAAAGCAGCCAGCATAATCAAAGACCCCACCCGCCCCAGACATTCTCTCCTTGCCTCCCATCTGGTAGAAGATACAAAAGCCTGAAAGTACATATCGCCAGGCTCAAAGACAGCTTCTATCCCACTGTTATAAAAGTATTGAATAGCCGTCTTGGACAATAAGATGGACTCTTGACCTCACAATCTAACTTGTCATGGCCTTGCACCTTATTGTCTGCCTGCACTGCACTTTCTCTCTGTAACTGTAACACTTTATTCTGCATTCTGTTTTTGCTTTTCTTTTGTGTTACCTCAGTGCACTGATGTGATGAAATGATCCGTATTGATAGCATGCAAAACAAAGTTTTTTACTGTAACTCGGTACATGTGACAGTAATAAACCAATTTACCAAAATGACCCTGTGGTTGACTGTGAACAAACTTGTTAACTGCAAGATACTAATGGACAGAAAAGTGACGAGTAAAATTCAGTCCAGAGAAGTGTGAAGTAATGTACTCGGGGAGGGAAAGCAAAGCAAGGAAATGCATTTATAAATGATGCAGTACTGAGGCACAGGAGAAAGTAAAGTGATCTAGGATCTTAAGGTAGAAAGACAGATGGTTGAAGGTGGTATACAAGACATTTTTCTATTACCAGCCACGACGGCAAGAACTGCAGTAGGCGAACCACAGCTGGGATATTGGGTACAGTTTTAGTCACCGCATTACAAGAAGTCTGTAACAGCAAAGAATAAGCACGGAGGAATTTTACAAGAATGTTTCCCTAGTTTTAAAAATGTAGCACGGGGAAGGGAAAAAAATGTTCCTGGGATGTGGGGCTGCAAGCCTAGCATTTATCATTGTTGAACTGAATGGGATGCTGGCCCATTTCAAAGCTTAGTCAAATGTCAACTGCATTACGAGACGGGCTTGGGCTATGAATATGACCAGACTGGTAGGCTTCCTTCCCCAAAAGGCACTCTCATCCACAGAATATTTTTAACAATAGTCTAATAGATTCATGATGACCATTACAGATAATCAGTGTTGTCATTCCAAATGTTTTAAATAGCTGTCTTAAAACAAACTGCATTGCTAGTCCAGTAAAATTGGCAAACCTGGGCTTCTTTGGCTGAGAAGAAATTTAATCAAGGTGTGAAAGATAAGAGGTGTAGTAAAGTGAATTTTATCTCAAAAAGGAGGTCAATAATGAGGAGGCATAGATTTAAGAGCAGCGGTAGAAGGAATATAGTACAGGCAGTTCCCAGGTTATGGCAGGGTTCCGTAACCTGAGCTGTTCGTAAGTCGAGAATGGACGAGAACAGCGTGTTGGAGGGTGTCACAGAAACAGCGGAGTCAAGAGGGAGAGCAGGCACGGGAGGAAGAGCCGCCAGCCGGTCTTACTGACTTACTGAGTGAGTGAGTGAGTCTCCTCAGCGTTCCCCACGGCAACTGGCAAATCCATTGCCGCCCATCCTGCCAGTCTCCCAAATGCTTGTTTGTATAGGTACAAGCTGTCCATATGTTGGGTGTTCGTAACCTGGGGAGGAACTTAGATGAAAAAAACTTCCCCCAAAGTGTGGTTGGGGGACTGGAAGTCATGACCTGAAAGGATAGTGCAGGCAGAACCCCTCATCACTCTTAAAAAGCACTTGGTTGAGCCCTTGAAGTGCTGTAACCTAATTGACTGCAAGAGGACACACAGTGAATAGCAGAATGGGTAATCAGATCTAATGGGAAAATTGTGAGGTAATTTATTGTAGCAGAAAGGATGATGAAAGGGAATATCAACTAACTGGCACAGTTATAAAGCAAGCACGGGGACGGAAGGACATAAATCTTTGAAAGAGGCAAGACTTGTTGAGTCAGTGGTTAGTACAGTATTTGGGATCCTGGGCAATATAAATATGGATGGGCCACAAGTGGAGTAAAGCAATTAATTCTGGTCACCACACTTAAGGAAGAATAAAAAGGCACTAGAAAAGGTACAGACAATATTTTCCAGATTAAGAGAGATTTATTACTCTTTTACTTCTGTTCAGGCATCAAAGATCGCAAACTTCAGCGACTCCCTGGCCCTTCAGTTTTCTCTGTACTATCTCTTATCTCAGTTTTACCCTTGTCTGTCCCTGTGCAGAGAAAATTTACACGGATGTTGCCGGGACTTGAGGACTTGAGTTTTATAGGGAAAGGTTGAGTAGGTTAGGACTTTATTCCCTGGAGCTCAGGAGAATAAGGGGAGATCTTATAGAGGTGTACAATATTATGAGGAGTATAGCTAGGGTGAATGCATGCAGGCTTTTTCCCCTCAGGTTGGGTAACACTAGAACCAGAGGTGTTAGGTTTGGGTTGAAAGGTGAAATATTTAAGGGGAATCTGAGGGGTAACTACTTCACTCAGAGGGTGGTGCGACTGTGGAATGAGCTGCCAGCGGAAGTGGTGGGTGCAGGTTCTATTGTGACATTTAAGGGAAGTTTGGATAGGTGCATTGATGAGAGGACAATGGAGCGCTATTGGTCCGGATGCAGGTAGATGAGACTAGGCAGAAAACCAGGCCAGCATGGACTAGATGGGCCAAAGGGCCTGTTTCTGTGCTGTAGTGCTCTATGACTCTATGAATGGTGATCAGTTCTCCTTTGGCCACCTTCATTTCTATGTCCATTTCTTTGACGTATGTTCATCCCAGACTGTGGGTCCTTCCTTCCCACTGGATCCTTCCCTCTGACCTATTATCGTCCCTAAATGAATTCCTCTCCAACATTGACTGTCTCAGTTTTTTCACTCTAACCTAGCTCCTCCGAACTTGTGGCACCCCAGTCACTAAAGACCAACCCCAAGCAGCTGACAGGGGCTGTGCTGTTGTCGTGTGACCTCTACCTTGCAGAGGTGGAACACCAGTTCTCTGAAGCCTTGTGCCACCTCACCACTGAACATCAGGCCATTGTCTCCCAGATAATCACTTCTTCTGTACATCTTCCCTCCAGTTTCCAGCCTTGCAGCCTCCCCAAGCACACATACCCTGCTTTTACTTCTTCTGTAAGATCCACAAGGAGGACTGTTCAGATAGACTCATCACTTCAGCCCGTCGCTGCCCCACTGAACTTACTTTTGCCCCCACATTGGGTCTATTCTTTCTCCCATTATCGAGTAATTTTCCATGTACATCCGTGACACCTCTGAAACCGCAGTTTCCACTCTCCTGCTCACTTTCACCAAGGTTGTGCAATCCCTCCACACACACCCATCCCACACCAGCCCGGGGGCCCTTCACTTCTACCAGGAACAGAAGCCCAACCCGACGTCCTCGATCACAACCTGCCTCCATCTGTTGAACTTCTCCCAAAACCCCACCCACTTCCTCCAAACCAAAGATGTAGACAGGAGAACCCACCTGGGTCTAAGTTTTGCCGGTCTCTTTGTGAGGTATACAGAACAGTCCTCATTTCAGGTCTACTCAGATCCCCTCTGCACTTCTGCTTCCAGTGTATTGTGGACTGTGTCAGTGCTACTTCCTTCCTGTGTATAGAACTCAAATGTTTCACTACTTTAATGCCAGCTTCCACCTTGCTCTCACTCTCACATCATCCGTCTCTGACTCTTTCCTTGATTTTCTCAACTTCTCTGTCTCCATCTCAGAGGTAGGTTAGTGACCAACATCTATTACAAGCCCACAGACTCCCACAGCTACCTCGACTACACCTCCTCCCACTCTGCTTCCGGTAAAGACTTCATTCCATTCTCCTGGTTTCTCCAACTCTGACGATGACACCTTCCACACATGTGCTTCTGGCACGTCTTCCTTCTTCTATAACTGTGGTTTCTCATGCAACATAGTTCACAGGCTCCCAGCTACATCTATCCCATTTCCCACTCTCCTGTCCCCATTCCCTCTCCCTGCTCCCAGAACATGGAAGTATCCCTCTTGTCCTCACCTTCCGCTCCTCCACGTTCATTGGACCATCCTGTATAATTTCCACCAGCCTTCAATGTGATGCCACTAACAGACACGTCTTTGCCTCCCCTCCCCTTTCGGAACAACAAATCATTCTTTTTGTGACTCCCTGGTTCACTCCTCCATCTCCATTCACTTCACCAGTACCCACTTTCCTCTCAAAGCACTTTCCCATGCAAAAGCAAGAGGTGCAACACCTGCCTTCAACCTCTTCCCACCAGCCAGCCGCGTTACATCCTTTCCAGATGAAACTGCAATTGTAATCCATCCAAATTACTCTACTACATTTGGTCCTCACAATGTGATCTTCTCTGTATCGGAGAAACCAACACAGATGATTTACAGAACGCTTCCAGTTGCTGGTTCCTTTAAGACTTCATCAAATCACGCTCTCTGTGTTTGGTCTCCTCCACTGTTCCAACAGAGCCCAATCCAAATTCCACTAACTGGATCTTGTGATGTTAGAACAGATACTACACACTCAATTCCTAGCTTGGGTTCAATAACAATATTTCAGTTTGAATTAACCCAGCCCCTCGAAGGATATGCCTGAGAGCCACCTATTACCAGATCAGCCCAGTAGGGCCTGAAACAATATTTCCAGGGCCATCCACTGGGACCCGATCTGTTGTTACAGGGATCGCCTGGTTTGGCCCCTGCTAGTGGTGCTTGATATGATAATACAGGGCTGCCAAGTAGTTGGTAATTGGTTTATTATTGTCACATATACTGAGATACAGTGAAAAGCTTTTGTTTGCATGCCATCCAGATAGATTATTCCATGCACAATACATTGAGGTAGTGTCAAAGGGAAAAAATACAAAATGCAGAATAAAGTGTTCCAGTTACAGAGAAAATGCAGAGCAGGCAGACAATAAGGTGCAAGGCCATAACGAGGTGGACTGAGAGATCAAGAGTTCATCTTCCTTGTATAAGTGGTCCATTCAAGAGTCTTGTAGCAGTGGGACAGAAGATATTCACGTTACAGGTGCCGACCTGTGGGTTCTGATGTAATATTACTGGCTGCCAAGTAGGGCCTGATGTGATATTACAGGGGCTGCCATGTAAGGGCCATTGTGCTATTACAAAGGCCACCCAGTCTGGCCTGATCACACCTGATATTTCATTGGCTCCCTAGTGTAGCTGGCTCCAGGAACAGAAACTCTCTTGCTAATATCCTGCAAATTGCGGATTTTTTTCTAAGTATGAAATGCTGCTGTAAAATCAAACCAATCTCTGCTCACATCCAACATAAACAGCCAAGATGGAAAATCTGACGACAGTTTCTCAAATTCCAATAGGTCGGCGTCACTGGAATTGTCAGCCAACCTGATTGGCTGCCCTCTGAACCAATGAGGCAGCAGTCTCAGCTCCAACTAATTCAAGAGTTTGAAAAGTTTGGGGAATTTTGTGGAACTTCCAGAACTGACAAGAGTGAGCGCAGGCAGTGGCTCGCTGGAATTTTAAGCCTGCAATAAAATTTACTCTACAGCTCAAAGATGTCAGTGCATTTCAACAAGGGACCTGCGTACGGACTCTCAGCAGAGGTGAACCGCAAGGTAGGCACTGGCCTTAATTTTCACGGGTACAGAAACCGGACGAGTACAGAAGGAGGGAGATTAGCCAAGTGTTGCTCGGCAATCACAAACTCCCCAAGCCTTTCATTAACAAGTCACATCTGATTTTTAATAGAATTATTCGAGGGCCAGATGTGCAGGCAGATTCACTGGAAGCACTGACGTGATGATCTCTACAAACATTCCTTTAAATATTAGCCAACTTGTCAATGAATGAAATGTGGCCAACAGAAGTGAGCAAAGAGAAGATAAGCCAAACTGGAGGAATTTAACCTCCTGAGGTATTGATTCTGCAGGGTACAAACAGCAACCATCAGGTAGCATTTAAAGGGCAGCTTCTGCAGTACTGCAGTCTGCGACTCATGTTGGAGAAAGAAAACCTCTTGAATGATTTGGTGTAATAAAATCTGTTTATTATTACAGAGCTGGGCAGCTGTGAGCTCCTCGACTGAAACAGACAGTCTGATAAACATTTCAACTTCAGATGCATGCACGATTCGTGTGTGTTGCTGGGACTGACATTAGTATAGTTTAATTGTAGTCACTGACACTGGTAGTACTGCTCTATATGGAGACTGAGGTAGTTTGGAAGTGGGAGATCGATAGCTGTGCTAAAAGCAAACACCACTGAATGAGGTAGACGGTCAAATTGTGGATTAATTTACAAAAATGTAAAGCTTATCTGCAAACCTTCCCCGATCTAAATCTTCAATTGCTCTATGAACTTAATACTTCATTCTGTTTAAATCACTTCAGTTGTGAATGGAAGTTAAATGTTAAGTGTTTGGTCTCACTATCAAATACTTTCAGGGTTGGTATGCCACAGATGATTACAACAACTTTCATTTATATAGCATCCTCAATGTAGCTAAATTTGAAAGTGCTTCACCAAAATTGATGCTGAGGCATATGATGAGTTATGAGGGCAGATAACTGTCCATGGTGGAGTGATTAAGATTGGGGACATAGAGGAGCACGGAATTCACAGGGGAACATAGGACTCAGGTAATTACAGCATTAGGGAGAGAAAAGGCCTTGGAGAGATCTGAGAGAAAAAAAAGGTGACAATTTTAAAATCAAAGCTACTTAATCAGGACCCAGTGCAGGTCGACAAACACGTGGATGGTGGGTGAGCAGGACTTGGCGTGTGTTGGTACACAGGGGGCAGAGTTTTGAATGGTGGAAAATGCAAAGCTAGCCAGGAGTGTGTTCTAATGGTCAAGTCGAGAAGAAATGGATGAGGGTTCATGAGCATACGAGATCAGAAAGGGGTGCAGGCAGGCAGTGCTGTGGAGGTGGAAGTGGGCAGTCTCAGCAATGGGAAGGTTATGACTTCCTAGAAATATGACTGAGGTTTCAGGCACAGGCCAGAGACAGGTAATAAGTTGATTGCTAGGATGTTCTCCAGGCCTGGAACTGAACTTGGGATTAGTCCTGGATCTCCCTGTTCCCCAGGCCTGTGCCTAGGCCTCCTTGTTCCCAGGCCTACACCTTGCCTCAGTTTCCACTGAGTAATCCACTGTTCCTGTTTGGACTTGTTAAAACTTTTTTTAAAAAAAACTCATTTGTTGTTTATCCAACCCCAAACCCACAAAATAAGAGCAAAATGCTGTTGGCTTTTGGCAAAGGATTTTTTCAAAATCAGAAGGCTCCAAATGAAATCGGAGATAAAGCTAAAAGTAGCAATGGAAGGAGTGAGTGAGGAAGAGAGGAGCAAGCAGAGAAATGAATGAGAGAGAAATTGAGACTGACTTCCCTTCTCACCTTGTTCATTCCTTACATGGGGCTTCCCAGTGACAACTGATATTTGAGGCCACCCAATATGTATTACAGGAGTCATGTGGAGATGCCAAGGAGCAAGGCATTGAGACAGGCCCAAGGTGAGGAGGTTCAGCCCCTCAGGCTGAGGCCAGATGCCTCAACCCTTGGTACTCAGACTGAAGATGAAGATTTTGAAATCAGCTTACCTGGAATGGAGGAAATCAGAGTTGTTGGAGGATTATAGGATGCAAGGTGACTGCACTGATAAGGACAGGCAAGGCCAGGTAGAGATTTGAAAAGAGAAGCCAAGGTTTAGTAAATAAAATATTAATGTTTCAGAGTTTGGTTAACATTGAGGCAGTGAGGGTAGAAGATGAGGCTCAAGCTCAATGCTTTGAGACTTGAGGCCCTGTAGCTGAGGGAGTCCAAGGCCCTGAAGCAGTGGGATCGAGGCCCTGAGCCTGAGGCCCAAGTCTATCCTTCGTCTTCTCTCTGGAGCTATTTGATCGCTTAAATCTCTACCTGTTCCACCATTTCCACTTTCAAAATTACTT
This sequence comes from Pristis pectinata, assembly GCF_009764475.1. Lineage (NCBI taxonomy): Eukaryota > Metazoa > Chordata > Chondrichthyes > Rhinopristiformes > Pristidae > Pristis > Pristis pectinata. The sequence continues at coordinate 14,630,347 of NC_067435.1, read as the reverse complement.
CACCACTCTTCCATATTATCACCAACCTTCGCCTTTGTAATCTCCACTCTTTACCCATACTCTGCACTCATTTATTTTAAGATTTTATCAGACAAATTCAAAAGGAAACCAGGGGGCCCACAAAACCTTTTTCAAAGATGGATTTAGTAATGGTCTGGGAAGTATAGACACAAAGTTGAAATGGTGCACAAGGCATTTGGCAGAGGCACAAAGGGATCACATGAAGGGGATCACAGGGCTGTATGTCAGAGGCTACCGAGATAGGATGGTACAAGACCATGGAGGGGTTTCAGCTGACGCAAGGAATTAAGAGGCCAAGTCATGGGTTCTAAATTCAAGCAAGTTCACACGGTTTGCCCTGTGACCTACAGATTGCCCAGAAATATGATCCACAAAAAGATGAGGATATTCGGCGATGGATTGAAGATGTTACTGGAGTCACTCTTACTGAAAACCTAATGGATGGGCTGAAGAATGGAGTCGTACTGTGCAAGTAAGCAAATCTGAACCACTGCCCCAGGAAGAAAGTGTTCGATGATATAATTCACAAGACTTGTCTTGTACTTGCAGCTAACACACAGCTTCAGTGTGCATGATGAATTACCAAGCACCCCAATTCTACCATGTTCTTTCACTGTTCCTCTGGCACATCTCTCCCTTGTCTTGTAACCACTGTAAGTGCCCTGCTACCCTGTAAAGCCCTATCCAATATTCTTCTTCCTTGGCATGTAACCCTGCGAACAACCCAGTACATCTCTACCCTAACCTGTTCAACCAGATATCTCGACTCTGACTTGTCCCCAATGTGTCTCTAACTGCAACTGCTCATCCTCGTCTGTCTCTTCCACTCCTGTCAGTGACAGTCTACTCACCAGTCAGCAGTCTTAACTGTGGCTTGGGGAAACATTATTTTACCAAAGCTTCAATACAAAGTAATTCCCTTTGTTATACAGCAATTCTTTGATGTACAAAAGGGATGCATGCTGGAAAACATTCCGTTAAGTGAACATTTTGTAAACTGAAAAGGCTGGGTAAAATACATTATAGGTATTTTGGTACAGTGTACTCCAATGCATAGATAATGGTGGGCTATTCGTTATAGTTGCTTTGTACATTGAAGACACGTACTTCAAAGAGTTAATAGCATTTTAGCCCAAATTTGTTAAATTAAACATTCATAAATTGGGAAACTATTGTATTCGTATTTAAAGTTTTAATCTCGCATTTCCTTCTCTTTAAGGCTTATTAATAAACTGCAGCCTGGCTCAGTGAAGAAAATTAACGAATCCCCACAGAACTGGCATCAGGTAGGGTTAATAAATTAACAGGGTGCAACTGGCTTCAGCCTGGGTCAAGGCCTGTGTGGAAGCAGCCTGGGGCATTCCACTGGGAATGGATTAGTGTGAGTTTTCATCATTCAGTCCAATCTGCTCGACGGGAAGGCAGAAAGCATGTCCGCTCCCACTCCTACAGGCCGCGTCAGCCCTCGAACCCCGTGTTTGTAAACCCCGGCAAGTCCTCATCCCTTCTTTATCTGTTTCATTTCCTTCAACATTCTGTGCTAATTTCCCATTCTAGTCGCTAGCGCATCTCTGATTTTAATCACTTCCCAGCTGGTGGCTGTATGTTCAGGTACCGAGGTCCTGAAGTTTTAGAAATTCCTCCCTGAACCTGTCTTTCTGATCTTTCCTCTTAAGAAGCACCTTAAAACCTACCTCTTTGACCAAGCTTTGATCTTAATATCTCCTTTTGTGGCTTGGTTGCAAAAATAGTTTGAGAATGCTTCTATGAACACCTGAGGGTATACAAATGTCAATTATTGTTCTGTTTACATTAGAACACAGCCAATTGACCGGTACTTGCAGTAGTTGCATTTTACAAACCCGGATTTTTCAATTTTGATTATTCCATTTAACCTTCAAGTTCAAGAACGAACTTAAGTTCAAGTTCAAGAAAGATGAGACCTTTCCTTCCATGACAATAGTGTGTCATGTATAGAACATTTTTCCAGATCTATCTGCCTGGATGAGGATATAGTGGTGAATGATGGAAACCAGGCCCACTCCTACACAGCATCTGGCAGGCAGACTGCAAGAAGGATGTCCCTGAAATTAACACACATGCTCCATCTCAGCCTCAGCGCAAAACCTCAGCAAGAGTCCAAAGATAAGATATACAAAAGCAGGGAGCTTTACACCCAAAAAAGGCAATGCTTTTCTAACAGTTCAAGTACAGAGAGGCAGTAGAGTGGGTGGAAACTGCAGGACTTTGGTTATGCAGAAATATCATTGGATGTTACTATTGACTGAGAGCAACAATTGTAAGTCCAACTTGTGGTTAGTTAACAAGTCTAATGCTTGAGGAGAGAGGCTATCTCAGAAATATCACCAAGAGCAAGCAGCAAATGTATACCAGCTGCTTCTTTAAAAAGAGAGGAATAGCTCTATTCTAGACTCACTTACAGGTTCACCCACCCAATGTCAAAACTAGGCAATTTATGGAAATCGTCCCAAGGCCAAAACAGTATCCGCAGAGAAATAACAGCAACCGGCATGGAATTAGAAAGCTAAGATTTGTCAGACTAAGATTCATACTTTGTTCAATAATGTTACTGGAATAATACAAATCCAGACCTTATAATCAGGACTGGAAGTAAATGTTAACTTTTAGAAAGATGTTTTAGACAAATAATGGCACAAAAAATGATCAAAATATATAAGAAACAGAAACTAGTCCTGCTCTGCCATACAGTAAAATGACATCTGCTCCTCCATTTTCCCATCTGATCCCATATCCAAAGGTCTATTAACATAGATTTCTAAGCAACAGAATTTCTCCAGCATTCTACATGACCAATCACTTATCCTGAGTTTATGCCCTAGACGTCAGCCAAAGGAAATAGCTTCTCAGCTCAACTTTGTCAGTTCCTTTCAGAATCAGAGATCATTTCTTGTTCTACTAAACTGCAGTGAGTACAGGGTAGCCTTGCTCAATCTCTCTTCCCATGACACTTCCAAGGATTGATCGAATGAATCTGCACTGCCTCCAAGACAAGTATATCCTTCCTTGGGTATGCAGACCTAAACTGCATACAATATTCAAGGTGTTGTCTACCAGAGCACCGTACAATTGTGGCAAGATCTATTCACCTTAGTATTCCGAAACTTTCACAATAAAGAGAAACATTCCATTTGAATTCCTAATCAATTGATCCACCTTAATGTTGACTTTCTGCTTACAAACTTACATTTAAAGGTTTCTCTCCATTTATAGAAATATTGTTTCTCTATTATTCATACAGAAGTAAGTGACCTCACTTCTTAGCACATAATAAACAGGCTGCTACTTTGTCAATTAACTTACCAATACCTGTACAGACGTTGCGTCCTCCTCATTGCTCACTTTCCCAAGCAGCTTTATATCAGCAGATGTGGATAATTTCACTTCATCTGTTCATCCATCAACATACATTATAAATAGAGAGATTCCAGTACTGGTTGCTGTAGCGTCCTCCCCCTTCCTCTTCTTAAGCAGCTTCGAGTCTGAGGATGACTTGCTTCTGGTTCTGTGGGTTCAAAGTGACTGGTAAGGCCACTATGGGACCTGCAGACTCTTCTACAGAAGGGGCAGAAAGAGCCAACATGGTGGACAGCTGGATACTTTGAAAAGTGGTGGCTCCTTCTGCCATTTACACTGGGCTTCCATGTGCTGTCAATGCAAGGCCTCAAGGTTCAAGGTGGCATCCCACATGGTCCTTTTCACTTGGGCAAGGATTGCCAGGAGCCAGTGGGAATGTTGCATCTTTACCTAAGAGACTTTGAGAACATCCGCGAATCTTTTTCTCTGTTCAAATTGTACTCTCTTCCTGTGACAGAGCTCTGAATAGTGAGTCTGTTTCAGGGGTCTGGTATCAAGCACGTGAAAGATATGGTCTTTCCAACACAACTGACTCAGTGTAATTAGGGCATCAGAGGTCAGGGTGTTGGTCTAAGAGAGGACATTAGTTTGCCTATCCATCTGGAGGATTTGGAGGATTTTACAAGGGCAGTGTTGGTGGTATCTCTGGAGTGCTTGCTGTAAGGTAGTTCAAGTCACAGAAACGTAGGAGGGAAGGATCACTGCTCTGCAGTAGACCGTGAATTTTTTTCAATCCGGACAGCCTTTTCCTTAGTTGGCTGTGAAAGTGACAGTCATTGCTGATGTCTGCCTTCCAAGATATGGGAAGTGGTCTATATTTCTAGGGTTTTGCTGTGAACCTTTATACTCAGAGGGTGATGTTGTGCAATGGGGACAGGTTGGACTTTATCTTGCAGATGTTGAGCCCAAGGCCATCTTCTCATATGTTTCAGTGAACAAGTCTGCAGTTACTTAGAGTTCAGGCAAACACAAATATCATCTCCATACTGCAGCTCGACTACTGAAAATGGGATAACCTTGGTCCTGGAATGGAGGCAACACAGGTTGAATGATTTCTCATGAGTCCTGTGGATTTACTCCACACCAGTGGGAAGCTTGTTGGAGGCGAGGTGCAAGCCTGTGCTGAGAAAGATTGAAAAAGGTGTGGGAGAAATGATGCCGTTGTGGACTTGTTTGTTTTGAGCATAACTTCAGAACGGTACGTAAGACATCCTTCTGGTGATAGACCGCCCTATCAAAGATCATTCTATCTATACAGTACAGCCATGCAAACAGTGTTCCAACCACACAATCTTCATGGAATACCACCATAGACTCAGGTATTCAGGACCTGCAGGTTCCCAAAAGCAACCAAGGCACCAATACACTACAAATCACAACTCCCCATAGTCCCAATTAGTTAACAACCAGCCCTCATTACTGGCCATTCATCACTATAAATCAAATTAGAAAATGCTGGAAATACTGGCCACAGATACTGCTTGACCTGCTGAGTATTTAAGCATTTTTTGTTTTTATTTTAGATTTCTAGCATCTGGAATATTTGGTTTTGTAAATAAATCATACCTACCCCAATGACTCACAAATAGTTCCAATGAATTGCTATACCTCGTAAATAGTAACAATGACATACAATTGGTCCCCAGAGATAACAATCAAAGCTTATAACCAGAGATATCTACTTCTAAGAAAAATGTCCCCATTGGTGTTGCATGATGAATTTAACCCCATTGGCTGCCTCAGTATGTATTTTCCGGTAAGGATGTACCATTACTGGCATTTACCCAAGGGTATAGTTTGTTTTTCCTCTTGTTTGAGACATTGATCCAACTAGATTGCATCTGGTTATTTTAAAATCCTTGCTTGGGGCTTGATGTTTTGGTGTTTTATTGGTTTTTGTTAGTTTTTGGAAAAACTGGTAAATTTCAGTTCTTAAAAAAAACAAGGCAATAAGATGCATCAAGTTTCAGTCTCCAGAAACAGCAGTAAATCAAAATCATGGTCATGTCAATGACCCGATTATGCAAGTTACATGGTGAAGTTGTTCTACAGTTTGAAATCTACCCTCCCCAATTTTAGAGAAGCAATTGTGCAGGTCTCCTGCCATTTGTTAAACTGTGATAAAGGCCAGCTTTAACTCTGCTTCTTTAAAGAAGATTGTGGATTTTGTCATTATTGTTTGTGCTTTATTCCAACATACACAGAAAGGGAACTGTGCAATCTGCCAGGGCATAGGTTTAGCAGAGAAAGTGACTCCAACAGTCACGGTGCCTCCTTGGAGTGGATGTACAGGGAAGGACTGTTTGGGGGGGCTGTTTCATTTACTTCGGCTGCGGGGCGTTTGGTCGATGCACTCACCAGGCTAGAATGTTCGCAATATTTCTGTTGGTTGACATGGCCTGTAGAATTAAATTTCTCGGTGAATATCTTCAACAAAATCTTAATTTCCTTTGGCATTATTGCACATAAATCTGTTTTCCACACCCATTTCTCCTGCATTTTTACTCTTCTGATTGTTCAGTGGTGTGATGATGGGAAGAACAATGAACAAATTGAATTGGCCAGTTGTTCACTTACAGCAATCTGAAAGCAAAACATCACTTCAGCAAGATTAAAAATTATTATCGGCGTAAATGTCATCATTGAAAAAGCAACTTCCAGGCTGACATTTGGGTGTTTATCCATCTTATTTAAAAAAAAGTTTAAAATTGTGAAACTCAAGCTCGAATTGTAGCCTTTCTAATCTTGGGTCGTAATAGGTAACACGGCCTTAACGCTGGCTATTCACCTATAAGATACAAGATATTTATTTATTAGTCACATGTACATCGAAACGCACAGTAAAATGCATTACTGAGAATGTGCTGGTGGCAGCCTGCAAGTGTCGCTACTCTTCCGGCGCCAACGTAGCATGCCCACAGCTCCTAACACGTGCGTCTTTGGAATGTGGGAGGAAACCAGAGCACCAGGAGGAAACCCACACAGACACGGAGAGAACGTACAAACTCCTTACAGACAGCTGCGGGAATTGAACCTGGGTCACTGGCGCTGTAATAGCGTTACACTAACCGCTACACTACCATGCCATAATGCAATAACGTGTAGCCAGTTATTAGAAGTGGCTTAGTCATCACATTTGCTTTTATTCCACAGTTGGAGAATATCGGAAACTTTCTCAAAGCAATCGCAAAATATGGTGTGAAGCTTCACGACAGCTTTGAAGCCAACGACTTATATGAGAATTGCAACTTGACCCAAGTTCAGACCACACTCATGGCCCTGGCTAGCTTGGTGAGTGAATCCGCAGTGACCACCTTAATCAAAATGCCCTGCAATTATTTAATAGAATATCTGATCCACTCATCACTTGAGGCTAAGGTGATCTCTTATTTCACACAGGCGAAGACGAAAGGGTACCACACTAAATCGGACATCGGTGTGAGATATGCAGAGAAACAGCAACGTGTTTTTAATAGTGAGACACTGAAAGCAGGACAGAACATCATTGGACTTCAGGTACAGCCTGATCTAGCCATTATGAGTTGCCACTGTACTACACAATGGAATTTTCCTTTGAAGATAGGGCCTAGGGAGGCTAGGACAGTAAATACAGAGAACACAATGAAGCAGATAAGAATCTGCTGGTTGCAGAATCTGACAAAGTAAAGAAGTGAAAATATCTTGGTGAGAAATGGCATACTTGGGTAGCAGTAAACAGTGAGGATTTCTAAGAAATGTTCAAGAGTTGTCAGGATATCTCAAGATTTCATGCCGTTACGTTCAACTTCTAGAACACTGATTTGCTCATAACTGTAGCATCTTGTCCATTTCAGGACCAATGTAAAGCCCCCCCAAGGAGGTACAGGAAAAGTTTATTCAAATTTGCACAGGGATGAGAGACTTAAGTGGATAGACTGGGGTTGTGAGGTCCAATACAAGTGTTTGAAACCATGAAGACTAGATAAAGTAATTTAAGAGAAACCCTTACCATGGGTGGAAAGGTTGAGAACCTGAGGACAGCTGGCAAATCAAGGAGAATCTAATCAAAAAGCTAATTGAATTAATGTAAACTATTCTTAACATTTTCTTTGTTCGCTCTACTCCTCCCCCTTCATTAAAACTTAAAGCACAACTTTTCCTAATTCTGATGAAAGATTATCAACCTGAAACTTTAACCACTTTTCACTCCATAGATACTGCCTGACGTTCATAGATATTCCCTGTTTTTATTTTATACAAGGAGAAACTTTTATTGGTGTGGGTACGGTCTGGAATTCACACCCTCAAAAGAAAAATAGGGGAAAAATACTCAATAGAAAATAAACTGCAGGGATACGAGTACACATTTAGGGAATTCAACTAACTGGATTGCTTGTACAAGGAGCAAGCATGGACCTGTTGTCATAATGACTTACTTGGTATTGGGTTATTATTGTCACTTGTACTGAGGTACAGTGAAAAACTTGTCTTGCATACTGATCATACAGATCAATTCATTACACAGTGCAGTTACATTGAGTTAGTACAGAGTGCATCGAGATTGTACTGTTATTGTTTTTACCTGTACTGAGTAAAGTGTCACAGCTACAGAGAAAGTGCAGTGCAATAAGGTGCAAGGTCACAACAAGGTAGATCATGAGGTCAGAGTCCATCTCATTGTATAAAGGAACCGTTCAATAGTCTTATCACAGTGGGGTAGAAGCTGTCCTTAAGTCTGGTGGTATGTGCCAGTTGCAATTCTTTGGTGATGAAATCACACTATCATTAGGATGTTCAGTGGGCCAAGAGATGGAAGCTATAACCAGGTTTTTGATCAGAATCATGTTGCCAAAGCAATCATCAACAATAAGCAGAAACAGCAAAGGGCTTGTTCAGAAGGAGACCTGGAGATAGCTATTCCACTGGCATATCCATGGAATCAATCCCCTGAGCATGAGTGGATAGGAAAGAATGAGGGTAACAGCAGGCAATGATCAGGAGAGTGTGGAAACACCAAATGCACTGAGCATTTGATTTCCTTGAGACTATTTGGTTGACTTTAAACATAGGGCAGAAACTGTTCTGTTCTCAGAGGGAGGGTCCATCCAATCAGTGAGAAAACTACTCCAGTCAGATTCTCTCTCCACAAGGTGGTTTCATTTACTAACACAAGCAAGTTTTCTCTTCTTCTGATGTATCCTGTATTCCATTTGTCCTTTTTTTTTTCCCTTTAGATGGGGACAAATAAATTTGCCAGCCAGCAGGGTATGACAGCCTATGGCACCAGAAGGCATCTGTATGACCCTAAAACTGGAGTGGAGAAGCCCCTTGACCAGACGACCATTAGCCTCCAAATGGGAACCAACAAGGGGGCAACACAGGTATGGAGGGGAAGAGTACACAGAACTGAGGTCAGATACAACGCTTTCCATAAGTGTATGATAAGTCCTACCTACTCTTCAGTGGAATTGTTAACCCATTCAGCACTGTTCCTATAATTAGAATAGACACCAATGGAAAAGGTGGTAGTGGTGGTTGTGGAGGATATGGGTGGGGTTGAGATGGAGGTGGGGGATATGGCAGGGGGTGGGAAAGGGTAGACAAGCTATGTGTAGGTTGCGGGCTACAAACAGGATCACAACAGCAACTCAGTGGGTGTGGTTCACTCGGTGGGGGGTGTGGGTGGGTGGTGGGCAGACTATAGTGGAGTTTACACTGATCTTTCTCCAACCTATTTGGTTGCTGTTTTTAGGCTGGAATGACAGCCCCAGGGACACGGAGACACATTGTCGATAACAAGCTGGGCACTGAAAAATGTGACTCCAGTATCGTGTCACTACAGATGGGAACAAACCAGGGGGCCTCACAGAAAGGAATGACTGTGTATGGGCTGAGCCGCCAGGTATTTGACCCCAAGTACTGCTCCATTTCCAACTTCCCCAACGACGATGGCATCCTGTTGGCAAGTGGCTCGGAATGCAGTGAGGGTGACTACCCAGCAGAGTACAAATACAATCAGCACACAGATGCCAATCGCCGCAGGCAAATCTATCAGGACTTTGAGTAAGAACATAGTGAGACCGCTCAACAGACTGATTTGTACAAATGTGCATCGCAGCCTTACATACCCCTTCACCCAATGCTCAGTACTAGGGCCCCATCTACCAGGTGTTAAACCCTGGTCACAGCAGCACAGAACACTTCCCTGCCAATGCACACTGCTGCAGAAACCTATGGCCAGCTCCAGTGCCAAAAATGAGTTGGCAGCTACGCCCATTTTTCTATCCATCTGAGTCAGTGATGGGCCAGCTAATGAACTCTTAAAACAATCGGAGAAAGCAGGCTAATGCAATCATTGGCAAAAGGCCATGAAACTATTGGGTTAGATCTAGTTTAAGAAGCTTCAATGTATCAGGTCTTGTATAGCAATCCCAAGTCTTCAGTAACATACTCAGAATGAGTTTCCCCCAAGTGCTATTATTAAACTCTGATATTTTGTACAATACTGGATATCCAATCCCAATATATACAATGTAATTTACTGATCCACCATTCATTCCCACTGTCCACCTGTCACAGTGACCCATCATTTATTCCAACACTGCCATGTTGTATAATTGACAGTATGATACTGGTGGATTTAAATATACAATCCCTGTAAAAGATGGATCAGTGCAATGCCCAGTATCACTGGGGATGTGGGCTGTTTTGTCAAGCCAGCTTTGATAATTTGTTGAACTTCCATCATGGTAAAGTCTATGCTGCTAAGCAAAAACTGAGAGAACCATAAAGGGTTAATCCATCTTAAACAACTCAACATTAATCCAGTAGCTACAGCAAAAGCAGAAAATGATGGATGTACTTTAGAAGCAGTTAGATTAGTTTCTAGAATTAGAAGTGCTTTCTTTTTTTTAAAAAAGGCGGTGCTTTAAGTATCTATACCCACTATAACCACTAGTTGAAAAGAGATCAAGAACTCCCTTTGCACAGAGACATTTGCCTTTCCAAACTCAACAAACCCCCAGGTTTCGGCATACATCAGAGTCAGACTCTGCAAGAAGAGCACAGGCTGAGATCAGGCCTTGGAACTTCCCTTCAGCCAGCTCACCAGTTGTACAGAACCACCCCCAACAAAAGGACGCATTTTAAGTGTCAGGTAAACTGAGGGTAATATTTATATTCAATAAAACTGTGATAGCATCAGCAGCAGGGCTATAACATGTACAAACATTTTGTCACTTGGTTCATTGTGAAGATGCGAATAAAATGTAGCTGACCAAGGCCTGAAATCAGATGCAGCCAGTGAGCACCTCTCTCATAACAGACCCTTATCAGCTCAAAACTGGCCATAACTGTCTCTGGCCAAGCTTCAGCTGCGTCCTGTCTCTCTGCACGGACCCAGCAAACACTGGGCGTAAGTATCTGTACCAATTTCCCAGTTTAAGGTCCACCTGGCTGCCACTGCAGAATAAGTCATCAGGTAGTGCAAGACTGATAAATAGAATTACACTGGCGTTTAATCAACATATCTGGAAACCTTCAGACACCATCAATTCTTTGTTTGATGAACTGTGTTCAGGGCAATGTGATAGTTTGACACCAGTTACTGAACTGTTAACCATCTCCTGTGACTAATTAAAAGGCCTCTTACTGCAGGAAGCTTAATGCGAAATGTCTGTTGTTGTCCTACTCCAGAGCACACCAAGCTTAATAAATCCAAAACAGCACTCATTAATAAATCCAGAGTACACGTTGCTCAGTGTTGGTTAATACAGAAATTGTTATTCAGTCAATACTTTAAATTTGACATGGTTCCTGTTTCTATTTTCTCCATGCTACATTGGAACAGTGCCAACCTGATACTTTGGCCCTTAAACTGCATTCAAATGGTGTTGTACAGGAGACCCCTCCCCAAAAGACTGCATTATGCAAAACCCTCCATACACTGCATCAGAGATGTTGCACAAAGACTCCTCACCAACATACCTCTTGCGACACCCACTCTACACTGAGTGTCTTACTGAGATGTCACCCAACAGTACGTTGGAACAGGATCACATTAGGCACTCTCCCATTAAATCACACCTGAACCAAGATTATGAATCCTTAACTGCAATGCATCAGAATGAGACCTGCTTCTACGCTGCACTGGAATAGTAAGGCACAAGGCCCAAACTACCCCAAATCAGAACAGTATCATGGAGACACCCATGCATACAACAGTGGAATAGTGCTGTGTCAGGAACCCAAATACTAGATCAAAAGGGGTTGTACAAGATTCCCTATGTCAGAAGTGTCATGCATAGTCATCTGCACACATCATAAGTGTCACAGCAGGCACTCTTCCACATCGACATATTGTGACGCATGATCATAGAGCTCGGACTTTCATGCAACATTACGTCAAGGTAACATTTCTCACACAAGGCAAACATTTTCAAATCGACTTCCTAGCAGAGATTTGAAATTGCTGAAATAACAAAATGCTGGAAATATTCATCAGGTCAGCCTGCATCAGTGGTACAAGAGGCAAAATTAACATTTCAATTCAATGACTTTTCATTGAAATCATTTCCCAAGAAACCAACCTCAGACAGGACAGGGCAGAGATCCTCAAAAACACCACACATAGCTGAAGGTTTCACTCAGGAACAGTGATGAGCAAAAACCACTACTCAGTCCATGACCCCAGGCACTAGACTATTTGGAGCCTTAATTGGAACCCTAGCCTAACTAGCTTCATTCACTTTGCATCGTTTACTTTCTCCAACAGTATGCTTAGACAAATTCTTGATTGCACAGGATGTAAAAGAGGTACAGAAATTTAAGAAACGGAAAGGGAAATGGTCAGAGGAACTGAGTGCGAGAAGGTGAGGAACACTTGGATACAGGAATCACTAAACTAATAAATCAAAAAAAAAATCCTCCTGTATTGTGTAGGAAGACTAGAAATTGTTGAGCAGAAGTACAGCCCAAGCTACTACTGGTTACTGACATAATACCAAATGCTTGGCACACCAGCTACTATCGAAACTTGCTCTAGTAAACTGTGGTCCTAATCTAACACATCCTTAGGAACATTAAAAAAAATCAACATTTCTGGATGACTAATATTTGGTGGCAGTGGTGGGGTGGGGGGGGGTGCAGGGCAGTGGGAGGGGTGTATCAGGATATTGCAGTATCAGGACTGAGGAAGGCTGCAATAAGTTACAAGGAGACCTTGAATAAGACCAACAAATGTGAAGTATCACGGTAGGTGTGAATGAGATCACATATTACTAAGAAAATGATTTAAATAGCATGGAGGAGCTAAAGGATCTGAGATTACATATACTAAAAATAGCAACACAAGTTAAAAGGACTGTTTTTCAAAACAAAAAGCACTGGGATCTATTTTGAGCGAGAGGAAGAGAGATTTGAAAAGTGGAAGCAGTTATGTTAAACTTGTAACCAGTCCTACAAAAGCAGTCACAATGTTGAAAATCTGAAATAAACTGAAAATGATGCAAGAATCTGTGTAGAGAATTAATGTTAAAATTATCAATAAAAGTTTCCCACTCCACGGATGCAATCTGATCTGCTGAGTATCTTTACAATTCTCTGTAGTTTGGTCCCCTTACTGTATTATTTTAAAAAGTCCTGAAAAATAAAAACATTTGCAAAGATATGACCAGAAATATGAGATTATACCTTTTAGGAAACAATGAACAGGCCAGGTCCTTCCCTGAAAAATTAAAAGCTGAATTGAGACTTGAGAAAGGCCAGTAAAATTATAGTAAGTTTTGATAAAAACAGGCTTGTGCTTGTGGGGAAGAGCAAGATACAGGTGTTATTACAAGAAATCAAACAGGGAATTCAGGAGAAATCACCAAATCTAGAGTGGGGAGAACATGGAACTCGCCCCCACAGAAAGTTGGGGTGAATAGCAGTTAATACAAAGATAAGTGAACCCATGAGAGAAAGGATTAGAGCATTACGTTGATAGGTTAGATAAGAAAAAGGATGAAAAACAGCTCGAGCGAAATGGAAACAGTAGTGTGGTCTCACCGAAACAAGCCATTTGACATGGTGCTGTAAATTCTATGCAATTCATGCCATCAAATCAAGGCCATGAGTGAATGGGTTTTTATTCAAGTGTGAAAGGTCTGACAATTGTACTTGAAATAAATTATCCTCGGGAACTAGCATCACAGACAGGAATATGTAGCTAAGAGAAAACAACAAACTGCTGGAGAAACTCAGTAGGTCGAACAGCATCCGTGGGGCGGGAAGAGAAGGAATTGTCAATGTTTCAGGTCAAGACCCTGCAGTTAGAACACGTTTCACATCAACAACTTTCCAAACAGTCCAATAAATCAAAGCCCCCAATATAGTGACTGAATGAATTTGACAAGTAACACATAGTGAGCAAGTGCTATTTAGAGAGGGCATGCATAAACCAATTCACACATCCACAGTATTAGTTATCAAGAGCTGTTGTACAGTTTCATTAAAACTTCAGGCAGCATCCAAAACAATTAATAGACCTGGCAAGCTATCTCTGCATGGATTGCAGTCATTTCATCCAGGCAACCACTGGAACACAACTCACCAGGTTTGACTACTCTTGCTGTATTATTCAACTTCTACACAGCATTTTAGGACTAGCCACCCATGCACTGTGTAGTGACAGTGCTGGCTCTCTGTCCAACTAGCAGTATTGACCACCTACGCTGAGAAGCTGATGATCTGCAGTCTTCAAAGGTGCTACGAAAACGTTTCCTGCAATCGTGACTCCCGACAGGTCAGCCTCACTGCTTCACAAGTTGAGATTCTGATCTCTTCCAAAGAATTATTTCCCTTATGATTAATATTTCTCCCCTTCAATAATTCAAAATGTTCAGAGCCTGTTTTCCTGCCATCCTATGGAAAAGTCTTATGCTTCTCATACATTGACAGGATACAAGGAAAAGCTGTTGTTTGCCAAATCGTCATCTCAGCATCTACCCCTTGCATTTAATCAAGCTACTCTATGGTCAATGTTTCAGCTTGCAGTCCCCATGTCAAAATTTCTATTTTAATTTTCCTTCCCAAAACCTTTGAGGTTTTCCATTCTACAGAATTCAATCTTAACTTTAGTTGAACACTACTATACCCTTTATTGATGACTGGCTCCAGGACCCTTACCTCTGTGCTTGGTACCAAGTTTATAAAAAATGGTGCTTTGGCTTAGAGTTTGGGAAGCTCAGTATATAAAAGATGGCCAATTAACTATGAGATAGAAGGGATTTAAGAGTCATTGTTTACATTGCTTGACCATGGCAACTGAATGAGACATTTTCACTCCAGAACAATGCATCCGTTTCCATCAGCCAGGAAATAACACACTGGGACCCACCAATTCATCTGCAGAATTAGGAGACTACAATCCACCACCATCAGGCAGTGGACTGTAGTCTCACCCAAGGTTTTCTGGGAGAGATTCAGGGTTGGTCTGGGCCAGATTGCAGACTTCAAGCACTACAACTGCTGGGACTTACAAAACAAAAAGGATGATCAGCAAATCAAGCAGTAGTAATAGAGATCAAGGATGGCCTCTATCTGACAATACAGGAGAAGGTCAAGAGTGAACAGGGGAAAACAAGGAAGGAGGGAGGATGGACACGAGTGGTAGATAAGGGAGCAGAGTGGACATATAGAGAAGCTGACCAGATGCAAGGTGGGGGCAGGGGGCCACAAGCACAATCACGTGCAAGTGCATGTCCACCCGCATGTGTCTTCCACGCAGTGTGTTCCAAATTTGTCCATTTGCCTTGGATCAAGACCTCACCATCAACATCATGTGGTAGCTGGTGTGTAATGGCCACTCTACATTAAAAGAATTAACACATGGGAAACTTCCACTTGTTAGAACTAGAATGCAAAACCGACTATTCTTGTTACAAATAGATGAGGATCAACCCATTTCAATGAAAGACCACACAGGGTGAATGGAAGAATTCTCAACTTTTAATAACAGCCTGAAAACCATCCAAAGCATTACAGAAGATTCCACATCAATTATTTACAGTCAGCAAAACAAAGAACAAAAAGCACCTTGAAGTAAAACAGTACTCAAGGCAAAACTACTGATTTGCTGCTTCACAGGCATCAATCCAATCACTGTATACATCCACTGGCTCGGACAGATCTGAGTAACAGTTAAAGAAAAGCCATCTGCCATGAACTGAATACTGGTAGTTAACCATCATCCAAGTAACAAGTGACATGACCTCTCTTCAAGATGAAGAGTTAAGTAATAGAGTTCAAAGATGGAAGAGATTATGGAGCTGAATGGGAGTAAGAAGAAATGCACTTAAACTCAATTTATTGGCTTTCAAAGTCTACAGGCACATTGTTATGTTTGAACAGAACGAGATATGGGTTAGCATGCAGGCAGCCAGGTTCTGGGGAGAAGCTGCTTTATGGTGGGAGGAGATAGAAGACCAACCAGGAGCTTTGGAATGTGAACTGCAGATTGCAACTAACTCTCCCCCTTTATCATCTGACTTGAGTTGGCCACGTTGGCCTACCTGATATGCAAAGCTGAAGAAGCTTAACTATATCTTGTAGAAGACTGAAACAGTGACCTTTGTCAACCACTACAAACTCTATTCACTTTGCCCCAGTTCATGTTCTCCCTAGTCTCTGACTCAGGCCATGACCCATGCATTACAAAAAAGCTACTTTTACATCCAGAACAATGTCCACCTCTCACTTCTTTAAAAAAAGATTCATTCATTTCATGGGATCTGAGCATCACCCAACATTTACTGCCCATTCCTATGGCCTCATTTACCTCAGCCTATCTTATCAACACCTTTGATACCTCAATTGTATTCCAAAAGCTTCTGCCTGGTCTCCCAGCTCATCCAGTGATCTGTTGCTCATTTCCTATTATGCCCTTTTGACCTCCTAATGATTCTGATTTAAAACTGGTCAATCTTTTCATAGTTTCTTTCCATCTCTAAACCACAATTTCATCACTTGTGCCCTCTACAAAACCAAAATGGCATGTTCTCCCCACTGGCAGAGTACATATCCATTCCCTTCATCCACCAGTAGCAATTCCACCTTCAGCTGTCTTGGCCCCATGCTCTGCAAGGCTCCACCAAAATCCCACCTCTTGTAAAAAAAAATAAAAGGACCTTGCTGAAACCAAACAACTTTTGGATAACCTTCCAAATTTCTCATTTTCTCTGACATTCCATTCCATCCAATAGGGTCTCTGAAGTGCCTTAGATGTTATTTTTTCATTAAATTGATACAAGTTGTGCATAGAAACCTAGATAAAAACAGCTTTAGTAAGAAGTGAAGAAAGATCATATTGAATGTCTGCACAGTCCCAAAAATATCTTCAACCGCCATTTTTAAATAAGGATACATGTTATTGGCGTCTGGAATTCTTCTAAACATACGGTGCAGGATATGATACCAGTGTTCCGTGCACGATCCCTAGAAAAGGGAGGGGAAGAAAATAAACTAGCATCTTAAAATACATGATCATTTCATACCATGTAAAAGTTCGAAACATTATTCTGCAACTCCTTCCTTGTATAGTATGTGGGTACCACCATGTGAAGAAATGCTGGCAAAATATACTTGAATTTATAGTCACTGACAAAACATGTTCAATTTCTGGCTTGTAATCTTTGGTAGAAACAGTAATTCAACTACAATTTTTTTCTACCATAAAAGCCACAACTTCAAGACCAGAAAGGCCAGCTACAGCAGATTTACAAGTAGCAACGTGGGAAGAAAACAAAGATTTACAGTTGGGCTGAATAGACCCAAATTGCTCTACAATTATAGAGTTATCACAAGCTGACTATGTTTAGTGATTTTTTTTTAAGAAGGAAAATGCAATCTTGTTTCATTATGTCAAAAGGATATCAGATAGTATTTTTGAGATGCAGTAAAATGAGGACTGAATGATTTGTTTTATAATGCATACCATTCATTTACACAAGATATTTCTTCATGTAATCCTAGATTTCCATCTGATGGAATTTATCAATACACTTTTTGAAGAAGGAGAATCAGTTGCCACATTTTACAACTGTGA
Source organism: Pristis pectinata (assembly GCF_009764475.1). Lineage (NCBI taxonomy): Eukaryota > Metazoa > Chordata > Chondrichthyes > Rhinopristiformes > Pristidae > Pristis > Pristis pectinata. The sequence goes on along the minus strand of NC_067435.1, from coordinate 14,612,868 downwards.
CATTTCTTGAGCTTAACATTTACACAGTACTTACGGATACAATCCAGCTCGAAGATAACAGAAAGGCCACTAAAACTCATCGGCAATGCAGAATGGAAACAAACATCCAGCTCTTAAATCCCCAAGTCCGACAATTCGAATAGGTAAAGGAACAACAAAGAAATGTACCAATTTCAAAATGTTTCACTTCCTTTAGTGGCATGTTACCAAATCAAACTCTAACAAATATGCTAACATAGACATAATACACTTACATCTTAACATCACATGACTTTTCATGGTTACAGAATGGACAAGTGAACTGTGTTTCTAGTGTGCCAAGCACTTTCTTCTTGGTGGGAGGCTTTCTCTTCGATTTCCTGCGTCCCATTGGAACTTCTGCAAAATACAGGCAAGTGGGAAAGTACTTCAGAAAGTTCTGACAATCTTGTAAACATATACAGTAACAAAGAAAGCTGTAATGGCTGCTAGCCCCATATCAGCAGAGAAATTGAGCATCCTGTTGTGTCACAGGGTTGCTGCATGGTTCTCACTAACATCACAGATGAAATGTTGTCATTGGTAATGTCTTAGGCTGAGGGAAATAGAACAACTCTCATGAAAAGATCAGAGATCTCAGAGGGTTATACAGCTAGTGTTTAGAAATCAGAAAGCCCAAGGGTACAGGGAATTTTGGAACTACCTGAGAATTCCAAAATCAAGTGAGATTGGGAGTGCATCTGGGTCAGCAAGTGCAAGGACAGATGAGGCTTGATCTAGGAAAGAGAGAACGAAGTTTTGGAGGATCTCAAATTTACAGAAGGTACAGCAAAACATCTCCATTGCAATCCCAGTCTCTTCAGAAAGATTACATCAAGTGGGTTGCACAGTCATCCACTGTGCCAATGTTAACTCATTACTAACTAAACTTAATGTAACGAGCTTATGTATTTTAAAACATCCACATACTGTGACTTCAAATCACACATTTCAATGTGTGTTTTGTTTTGAAAAAGCAGTCATCCAAATGAATAGTGGGAAGCTATGACATATAATAACTAAAGTGTTAGTAGAAACTATCTCAATATTAAGAATAGGCTGGACCAGCAAGTTGAATTGGAAAAATAAAAAAGATATGGAAACAACTGGCGCAAGGATCAGAATTATTTCAGCAGCTCCTCCCAAACATGCGATTCCCTACCACCCAAGACAAGAGCAGCAGGGAAATGGGAACATCATCACGACATTTTCCCTTCCAAGTTACACATCAGTTTGATTTGAAATTGTCACTGTACTTTGATCATTGCTAGATTTAATTCCTGAAACTCCCTACCCGTGTAGAAATATTTTGCGCAGATTGACTGCACCAATTCCAAATTGTGACTCACCCTACTACCTTGTCAAGGGCATTTAGGGATAGGCAAGAATTCTTGGCTTTGCAGTGACACCAACATCTGTAAAACTCCTCAGGTCAGTAATAAAAAAAAACCAATGTGGAGCAGCCAGCCCATCATTGTGTTTATAAATTTCTGGGCTCCCACAGCCTTTTAAAGATGACCTAAAGAATGCTGCCAAATGACACAAAATGGTGGATTTCCTGAGCCACTTTCCCCAAGTGGTTCTTAACCACTGCTGCTTCTTAATCTGCTTCTAAGCTCTAGCAAAATGTAAGGCCTCCACATATAGGTACTCCTCTATTCAGTCAGCTAACATATACAGCTTTAGCAGCACAGAATATAGACAGTTTCCCATTGTTCAAACCAGGACCAGTTTAGTCAGAATATTGTGTTTGAAATTATCCAGTTGGTTATGAAGAACAGGTTTAGCTGGGAGTGATTCATTGGGCTGTGCAAATGGATGAACCACCAGGGCCAAATTCCAATACCAGATCTCTCTGAAGCAAGCATCAGCCTTCCCAGTGTCTACATTACTCCAAGTTTTCAATGCAGTTGTGACATCTTGGAGCAATATCAACTCACAGCCCACTTTATCAGGGATAAAGAGGAAGGAACCCAAGAGGAATCTCAGATTACAGTCCAAATTGTAAATTGCTGCTAAAGCTACTATAAATGTCATCATGTTATCACAAGATCTAGAGAACAGTCTTTCCACAACTGTGGATGGTCTTATTGGTTCTGGCAAATACATTGACCCATAACAAAATAATAAAAGCAGCTTTTTAAAAGAATTGTTAGATGATCTGGATTTCACAAACTTATCAAATCCCACAAACAAAGAGTCGTGTTCATCCTCTCATGCTTTAACTTTTCCAAAGCACACATGGGAAAGTAGAAGGTCAGGAGGTGGGATCACTACAGGGCAAGGATTTCCCCATCAGATGTCTACTGGTGCAAGATTACATAACAGTCATTTACCTGATCTCCCATATACAGGGTATCACACAGGTAGAAATTTGGTGCAGTGGACAAACCATTGCAGTCAGGCCATTTAAACAGAATCCTCCCAAGTCAATAGCAATACTGACCTGTACACCAATGCAATTAACACCTCAACACTTCGCCAACTCAAGGTTGAAGACCTCAGCTTCAAATCAGAGTATCAGCAACTTGTAGCTGTAAGCTTTTCATGAGAATCTTCCTGCAACATTTCACTCCCTGCGAAGAGATGGGATTTCAATGAATACATGGATGACGTGACACACAAACAGACAATGGAGGAAGATTACCTTATTCCTCAAATAACACTTTCCAAGTTCTGAAAGTTTGATATGCCAGGCTGCAGGTAAGCCAAAGGTAAAAGAGTAGTATGCTCAAGTTGCACTTCTGATACCACAACACAAAAACTGGACACAAAAAGCTTTAGGTGTCAGGGAGAGAGGGGCCAAGAAACAGTACCCCTTGGAAGGGACAGGGCAGGATGCATCATCAGAGGGGCTATCATTTAAATGCAACATCAAACCAAGGTTGCACTTATTTTGAAAATAAGCATGCAAGTTAGCCTCCATTCTAGCCAATAGTTTTTCCTGCTATCAGGAAAACAGATTACTTACGTTATGTGGGAATACTTTGTGTAAAGTGGTCAGTCGGCAACCTCCAAATCTCACAAGTATACATTTACAAAACATTTAAATTGTCGTCGTAGCTATCCCTCGAGGTCGAGGATAATAGTCTTCGTTCCATTGATCTATTTATGGGCTCTCAAGTGGCAGCCCACAGAGCAAAGACACCTGTGCGTGTATTTGTTTAACATGTACTTGATGTTGCACTACAAAAAGCACACAATACTTAGTTAACCAGCATTCACATCAATTAGCCAATGACACGCATGTAAACAGTATTTAAATAAAAATTGCCCTAGTCACAGTTCATTCACGTTATCAACAAACCACACAATTATTTATAGTTTGACACAATCAGCCCTCGATCTAATACAACTAGCATGGGCAACTGGATCCAGCCAGGAAGGAACAGTGTACCCAAGAACAGAAGGAGAGGGCAGGCACCAGGGAAGGAAAGGGAGGGCCAAAGCACCAAAGCACCAAGTAAACTAGCGTTGTTGACATGTGCCAAGAGGTTGTTGGGGGTGCAGTGCAGGAATAGACAGACATCTTACATTAACCCCTGGCTCAGTGATGTTGGTGCAGAGATGGGAACAAGCAACCAACTGAAACAAAAATAGAAAATGCTGATAACATCCGTTGAAAGAGAGAGTGAGTTAATATATCAGATCGACGACCTTTGGCCAGGAGGGATCCTTCGCCTTAGAGGCCAAAGCCGAGGAAGCGGACAGTTCACCCCGGCTAAGGGCCGGAGCCGGGCTCCGAGGCCTCACGGTTCAGGCGGTCCCACCTCACGGTGGAAGCGGGAACAGTCTGGAAGACGAAGGGCCTTCGACCCGAGTCGTCAGCTCAGCTTCATCCCCCAGACACCGCCCGGCCTGCCGAGAGCTCCCGGTAACTTCAGTTAGGGAACCGATGAGCCTCAATCCACCATTAAAACACACAAGGGGTAGCGCGCCGATTTCATTGGCCAGCTCCCTTGTCAATCAAAATTTCCACCTCTCATTGGTTACAACGCCAGCCCATTCGAACAGACTGCTGCATCCTATTGGCCGATATAACCGCCAATCATAGATTCACCCATCACCCGATCACCATTGTCACGAATTTGAACCTACAGCCTTTACAACCTCATTCAAAATTTATACTCTGGCTGGAACGCATCCTGAGTTTCCCGCAGATACCTGAAGTTCAGCACCACCTCCTCCAGAGATTTCCAAACTCTTCCTCCACCACCTCACTCCGGACCAGCGCCAGGTGGTATTTGAGAGAGCGGAAATCCTGCCTCTTTGCATAACCCATTGGCTGCTGTATTCACAACCGCATCGATAATTGGTGATTATCATTGTCAATCATCAAAATGCCTTTCCGGGCGGGACGAATTATCTGACGCTACGTTTATGGCGTCATCGGTCCGACCGTTGTGTTTGAATTCAAGGCGCGAGGGTGGCGCCCACCTCAGGTAACGGCTCCTTCCTCCCCTCCCCTCCCCTCCCCTCTTCTCCCCCCATCCCTCATCCCTCCCCCTCCCTTCATCCCTCCTCCTGCCCTCCTCCCTCCCCTCATCCCTCCTGCCCTCCTCCTCCCTCCCCATTCGTCCCCCTCTTCCTGCCCTCCTCCCTGCCCTCCCCTCATCCCTCCTGCCCTCCTCCTCCCTCCCCTCATCCCTCCTGCCCTCCTCCTCCCTCCCCATTCGTCCCCCTCTTCCTGCCCTCCTCCCTGCCCTCCCCTCATCCCTCCTGCCCTCCTCCTCCCTCCCCATTCCTCCCCCTCCTCCTGCCCTCCTCCCTCCCCTCATCCCTCCTGCCCTCCTCCTCCCTCCCCATTCCTCTCCCTCCCCTCATCCCTCCTGCCCTCCTCCTCCCTCCCCATTCCTCCCTCCTCCTGCCCTCCTCCCCTCATTCCTCCCCCTCCCTTCATCCCCCCATCCCTCCCCCTCATCACCCGCCTGTCCTCACTCCTCCCCTCCACGCCACCTGTCCTCTCTCACATCCCTTTCACCCCTCCACCCTACCTCTTCTCTCCTCCCTCCCTCTTCACCCCTCCATGTTGACAGTCCCCCCTCCCCTCCCCCTCCCCCCCCCTGCCTCTTCTCTTCTCTCATCCCTCCCTCTTCACCCCAGCTCTCCTCCCTCCCTGCCTGCTCTTAACTCCATCTACAAATATGCAGATGATTCCACCGTAGTGGGCCAAATCTCAAACAACAATGAGTTGGACTACAGGAAGGAGATAGAGAGCCAAGTGGCAGTGTCATGACAACAACATTTCCCTCAGTGTCAGCAAGACAAAAGAGCTGGTCATTGACTTCAGGAAGGGGGGCTTGACGCACACGGTCCTGTTTATATCAATGGTGCTATCGTCAAGAGGGTTGAGAGCTTCAAGTTCCTAGGAGCAAACATCACTAATAGCCTGTCCTGGTCCAACCACATAAATGCCATGGCCAAGAAAGCTCACCTTTAAAAAAGCCTCTACTTCCTTAGAGGGCTAAAGATATTTGGCATGTCCCCTTTGGCCCTCACCAAATTTGTATGCCCTCCATAAAGATCATTCCGTTACATCAGTGTATTGAGGCAGTACAAGGAAAAACAATAATAATGTAGAATAAAGTGTTACTGTTACAGAGAAAGGCCCTCTTTATAGATGCATCATAGAGAGCATCCTACCTGTATGCATCAATGCTTGGTATGGCAACTGCTCTGCCCGAGACTGCAAGAAACTGCAGAGTGTTGTGGATACAGCTCAGCACATCACAGAAACCAGCTTCCCCGCCATGGACTCTGTCTGTACTTCTCGCTACCTCGGTAAAGCAGCCAACATAATCAAAGACCCCACCCGCCCCGGACATTCTCTCTCCTCCCACCCACACACCCACCCCCCCAATTAGGCAGAAGATACAAAAGCCTGAAAGCACATACCACCAGGCTCAAGGACAGCTTCTATCCCGCTGTTATAAGACTACTGAACAGTCCCCTAGTACAATAAGATGGACTCATGACCTCACAATCTATCTCATTATGACCTCGCACCTTATTGTCTGCCAGCACTGCACTTCCTCTGTAACTGTAACACCTTATTCTGCATTCTGTTATTGTTTTCCCTTGTACTAATTCAATGCACTGATGTGATGAAATGATCTGTATGGATGGCATGCAAAACAAAGTTTTTCACTGTACCTCGGTACATGTGTCAATAATGAACCAATTTACCTCTACCTCGTCTGTCCTCCCTCCCCCACCCTTCCCCCTGCCTGTTCTCTCACCCCTCTACCCTGCCTCTCCTCCCTCCCCACTCCACCCGCCTCCCCTCCCTCCCCATCCCTTTCAAATTCATTACCACCCCTCACTAACCCCTGGCACCTTTCCCACCCTCTCACTCCCAACAACTATCTGCCCACTTCCCATCACCCCTCCCAGGTCTCTGTCCATTCACTCCAGGCACCTTCCCCACCAGTCTTCCCATCAAACCACCAGTTTCCCATCACACCACCTGCCTGCACCACCCCTTCCCCAAAATTTGTGTATTCCCCAAAACCCCCAGATCCAGGCAGCTTCCTCACCTGACCCACTCACCTCCTTCTCCACCTCTGGTGCTTTCTTCGCCCTGAGCCAGGCAACTTCCTCAACCTCTACATCCCGTGACACCATTACCAACACTCCCAGATACCCCCTTCACACCTACACTTCCTGACCAAACATCATACTGCAGGCACACTCCTCTAACCTTCCTCACCCTTTCCTAATCTCCATTGTATTGGTTATTGCCTGGTTCCAGATGATATTTTGTTTTTGTGGCTGTTCCAGGCCACTGAGGCTCTTCAGATGAAACTGATTGTGTCCCGTGGTAAGCATGAGTGTTGTGTTGGCACACAGTCATATCAGCAGTTTTAGAGCTCAGGAAAGCACAAAGAAGCTACCAATCTCAAAGTTACTGATGTCAAATTAGGGAGCATGAGAACTGTTAAGAATCTGGGTCACTGAGTTAAAGGTCAAAAAACAATAGTGGCTACAAGATGTTTATGTTTTTCCCCAAAATGAAAATTATGTGGAAGAAAAGAAGATAATGTAAGTTTTCTGAATTTTTAAAAGGAATAATCGAAAGTTAAACATGGAGGAAGACTTGCACTCGTCCAGCAGGGGCCCGGATAGGGTGGTGCACTTTAAAACACAAATGCAGGCATCAAATTTTCAGTAGGCCTACTTCACTGTTCTCAACAAATTCATATGCGTGGCAGAATTTTGACTGGGTCAAACAAGCATTGCATACAAGCAAAGAGACCTCCTTGTACTGGTGTTTTAAGTGCACTGAAGTCATAGTCATAATTCGAGCTATGGTCATTCACTTTGGCCTGCCATGGGCCCCCTTTGCTGGAGGTAGCCATTTTGAAATGAAAGAGCAGTGGCTGATACTACAAAGTATCAAAGCCATCATCACCTCAGGCAGTCCCTCGTGACTAGGATGATTTGCTTCCACTCCAGCTTTGTAGGCTCTGAGGTGGTTGACGAGGCCAATGTGGGAACCACAGACTCTTCCACAGATGGAACAGGAGGTGCCTGACAAGGTGAGCAAATGGGTAGTTGGTGAGATAGTGTGCTCCATCATTTGTTTACACAGGGCTTTATATGGTCCCAATGCATGAAGACTAAATTCTCAATACAGTCTTATATGCTCCATCCCCACTTTGAGCAGTTACGGTTCTGGGATTTCCAAGTGTCAATGGTTATGTTTCATTTATTTCACGTACATGTAGTATATATGTGTGAGTGTGGTATCTGGGTCATGCCATATGGCAGACTCAGTTCTTAAAGGTACATTCACCCATATATACACCATAAATATCATGGTACAGATTGAATAGTTGCAGGGTCTCAACCCAAAATGTCAATTATCCCTTTGCTTCCACAGATGTTGCCTGAGGACTGAGTTCCTCCAGCAACTTGTTTTTTGGTCCAGGTTCCAACGCTTTCTCTTGTGTATCTCTTCATGAATAAAGTTAGGTGATGCGGAGTCGATGACTGGCTGGGTGCATGACAGAGGTACAGAGAAGGGAAATGGTACATATTCAGCATGGTGGAAGATGGGAAATGTGGTTCCCGCAAGGATCAGTGCTGGAACAATGGCTGCTCGCAATTTATATTGGTGATTTAGACCTTGGAAGTAGAATCACAAGTTCTAAGTTTGTGTCTGTCACCAAACTGGAGGGCAAGAGTCAACATTGAAGGAGGATTGCGACATGCATGAATACATTCACAGAGTAAATTTTAACATAGACAAATGTGAGGTAGTACATCTTAGGACAAGAATGAGGCCACATTTTCCCCAGGAAATATGTATATAAATGAGGTAGAAGGATTCTGGAGGTACAGATATGCAAATCACTAAAAGGAGCCCATTTTCAAGCCAAACCATTCTGGCTGGTACTTTGCGGTTCATGTACAAGTGCATGGAGATTGTCCTACTTGCCATCAAATAGCATACGGTAGTTGAAAATCAAAAGTGCAGATGCTGAAATTCTGAAATACAAACAGAAAATGCTAGAAATCTTCAGCATCTGTGGAACGACAATGTTAATGTTTAAGGTCCAAGAACCCTTGTCAGCACTCGCAAGGAGAGGAAACAAGTAACACAGAAGGTGAGGGGAGATGGGTAGAACACAGAAAATATCTCTGATAGGGTAAGACTTAATGAGTAAATGTAGCAGTTGAGTAACAGAAGCACATTATGCTATGTAATTTGTTGTTAAAGCAAGGCTCTGGATCATGCCTTCGTGGCATAAAATGTTTGTTGGACATCATTTAGATAAACCTTCTATCATGCATGCAAAGCTGCTGGAACATATGAAGTAATAATCCACTTGGTCCCACAAGCCTGCCCTACCACAGAGTCACCCAGCATGGAAGCATGTCCTTCAGACCATCAGGCATTAATTTTAGACTAAAACTACACTAATCACACTTTATTCCTCCCCACATTTCCATCATCTGCCCCCAGATTCTACGACTCACCTACACACTAGGGGCAATTTACAGCAGCCAATCAACCTACCAACCCGCACGTCTTTGGGATGTGGGAGAAAACCGAAGCACAGTCACATAGAGGAGCGCAAATTCCACACAGTCAGGATTGAACCTGGGTTGCAGGAGCTGTGAGGCAGCAGCTCTGAGTCCCATTCTTCCCTTAGACATTCTCAGCAACAGCAGATCCTGAAGGAAGTGACTGTTCAACTACAATAACAACTGGATCATGTGCATGATAGGATATAAAAAACTTTTGCGAGCAAATAAAAGGTAGTGTTTATTTGCATTCCCGTACTAGATTAAAAACAAGAAAGCAATAGAAGGCTATAACGAGATCTGATGAAGAGGGATGGAAGGAGATTTGTGTTGCACACAAACACTAGCATGAACCCATAGGGCCAAATGTCCTAGCTCTGTGTTGAAAATAATCCATTATAATCTTGGCTTCCATACTCCTCTAACTGGAATTGATTTCCTGCATTTATATTAATTCACCCACGTGTGTCTGCCCCATAATTAATATTTGTTATTTGGGAGGTATAGTCTCTAGAATCAGCTGCAGAGATGAGAATTTGCTTAATTTGAAGGGTTGTAAATACTTAGAATTCTCTACCCTTAGTGGGCTAATGATGTGTATAGTGAGATCAATAGGTTTCGAGATTCTAAGGTGAAGCAAGGAACACAAGGATAGAGTGGGAAAGTGGAGCTAAGATATAGGATCAGCCTTACTAAACACAAAGCAGATTTTTCTTTTATGCAGAGTTTGTTGTGAGTGGTTTACTTCCTTAGTAACTGAATGGCAGTGGGTGTAAAATTAAATATATACATGAAGTACCTTTAGCTTATTGTGTGAGTCTGTAAACAGTGTTGCCATAGCCACAACTGTGGCTGATCAACAATTTCTAATGAACAAGTGGTTTTTGGTTCAACACAGTAGAGTTACAAATTCTTTTGTAACAACTGAGAAGCTTTTGATGGTTTAAGTTCTGTAAAATCTATGAAATAGTTGCTACTATTCATTTTTCATTTCTAGTTATCAGGGGTCTGAAAAATGGAAGCAAAACAAAAAAATCAAAGAAACATCTAAATTAGCTGTGCAGTTGATGAAGAGTTGTGGCCACATAAAGCAGAGCTGTGGGTGTGTGAGCTGAGCACATCCAAAGCAGCACCTGGGCAATGCTACATCAGCAAGATCTGATACTGGGTTTTGAGTGCAACTGAACAAGTGACTACTGCAATGCACATTTTTAATTTAGAGGTGACAATATAATTAAGTAAACATGTTAAGATTTATTCAAAAGCTTAGAAGTCAAAAATCATATAAAAGAATCCCAGAGAATTTGGAACAATTCACATCTGAAAACAGATTTTAAAATCATACAAAAAGTTCAAACATCAGAACAGGATTAACATGAGCTGCAACAAATACAGTCATGGATTATATGACGTTGCTGACATGAATAGTATTATTATGATTGTTAGATCAGCAGTCAGTAGCTGATGCACACATTTGTTCTTGTTTGCTGCTACATGTGCAGTAAGTAGCTGGGATCTGTCTGCAAACAAAGCTTTCTAACACATTGAAAATGGCATTTCAGAAAAGTCTATGGGGTCACAACTAAGAGAAGCATGGAGGATCTTATCTCCTTACAGTGAGCCCTTCTGTGTGTTACTTTCATTTCAAATGATTGCAAGTGCAATTTGATATGGCATGCATATCAAATTGCAATTATTGTAAAGCATGCAATAAGCATGACAATGTCTGCAACCAGCACCAAAAACAATGAGGCAGACTAACCATGGCTAACTATTACTGAATAAAAGCACAGAACATCAATGCGGAGTATTTACGAAAACACAAAACACAAAATTTATATCCCGATGAGACAAAAGGTCTGTGCTGGAGCCTCAACATCCAAGCTTTTAATTAACAGCTTAGATGGTGATGGCAAATGTGGGTGGCAGTAAAAACAACATAGATGGAAGCGTTAAGGATGTTAATACATTTATGGATGGAGAAAAACATGGCCAGTTTAAGGTCATCTGCTTTGAGCTAAATAATAGAACAATACTTGCCTAAAGGCATTAAAGGAAAAGGAATGAAGTCTAAAGAAACTTGATGGGCTACATGGATCATTCAAATGATACAAATGGGTACAGAAGATGAAGGTTAATGGCATTCAGGCTTTTATATTATAAAGGGAAGAATAGAATATAAGGAGATAAAATTTGTGTTCCAGCTATACAAAATCCTGGAGTATTGTGTGCTGTTCTGAACAACATAGTTTATGAAGAGTACATTGGCTGTATAGCTGGGAAAATTTAGAAGAAAAAAATAACACAATCTAGGGTTCCTTTCCCTAGAATTTGGAAGATTAAGCAGGGAATTAGTCATCGGAGCCAGCCCTTTTTGGAGTGAAGTTATAAAATAGTTAAAAGTTATAAAAGTGTTAAAAACTCTCTGCAAATTACAATTGACCATCATCAATCCCCAATTTTAAATCAAAGTTTGATAGATGTTTGTTAACTAACGGTATTAAGGGATATGAGGCATATGCAGATATATGGAATTAGGCCATAGACTAGCCATAAGCACAGTGAACATTCTCAATCTGTAAGCCTAGCAAGCACCAAGCCAATTCCTCTGGAATTGAGAGTGATAGATCATTGCATAGAGTGGATGATTAGGAAAATATTGCACTAATTGCCCTCCATCTTATTCATTCTGTTAGTCTGTGTTATTGCCACCCCATTCCCAATTTTCCCAGTGTCTAGTTCTTCAACAATCAGAACTGCTGTCTAATCTGAAATAAGATGACTCTTCCAATGCACTCCTGGCATGTGCACATTTAGTAGACCAGGGGAACAAGAAAATAGCAATGTAACTGTCAATACCTGAGCATAATGAAAGTATTACTGAACTATTGCTGAGCTAGAAGGAAATGAATCATTGGCACTTCACTGCCTATGTGTGCCTATTAGCAACAGAACCCAAATGTTTGTATTTATAGTACTGTTCCATCTGAGAGATTTTGGCTAAAAAGAACAAAGCCTTAGCAAACAAACCAGCTTCAAGAGAAGGAATCACATGAACCAATTCAGTTAAATTAGCAAGGTCTGTCATTTAGCATTTTGTTTTCCTCTTCAAGTAATAAATGGCTGGAAGCTTCACCTGCCTGACCGTCTAGGGATGGTAGTTTGATAAAGTGATTTGCCACGTGCCTCGATATAGGTGATGATCATCTGCTCCGGAATTATCTCCACATAAACAAAGCCCCCTAAGGAGCTAATGTCTGCATAGAAAAATTTCAACCAGTCCTTTGGAACATGAGTCTTGTGTTTGATTGAATATTCCATGAAGTTTCCAGCTCCACTTAGGACATAGCCAATCCCATTATCATCCTGAATAAACTGAAACAAAGGAAGAGGAAGTTCTTAAACTTTGAATTGAAATGAATCCCATCCACTCTATGTATCCACAGACTCAGACATTTATAAATAACCCAATGACATTGCTAATTACTGAGCAAGGTTGGAAAGATAACCAATGGTTGAAGACACTGTATACAACATACTGACAGTTCACAATTTCCCCACTTGTTCAGTTAATAACTACTGTCCAGCATGCTAGTTCATTTTGGTTGGTGTGGGCCAAATGGTCTAGTTTGTGCCATAAAGTTCTACAATTTCTATGATCAGAATGTGCAAGGTTTAAATTTCAATCTATGCTGAGGTAGCTAGTCTAAGCCAAGCTAATTATTATGTACATTCCAATTGGATTCAGTCCTCTGACCTAGGGAAGGGGGACAATCAAACAATCATAAAGGCACAGAAAGAGATCTTTTGGTCCATTATATCTGTGTCACATCCTTGTAATAGTCCTGCAAATTATTTTCCCTTAGTGCCTATCCAATTCCCTTACAAAAGCTCAGATTGACAGTTTCCATTATCCTTGTAGATTGTTAGTTCCAAATCGTAAATACTCTTTATATAAAGAAAATCTTCACATCTTCTTGTGTATCTTTTGTCCAAAGCTTTAAATCTACATCACTGGTTCTTGACTCATTCATTAATGGGAATAACTTCTCCCTATTTATTCTATTCTAACCATCCCTGCTCCTGAACAGCTCTATCAAGTCTCCTCTCAATCTCTGCTCCAAGAAGAACTACCCCAGCTTCTCCAGTCTAACCTTGTAACTGAAATCTCTCTTCCCTGTAACCATTCCAGTAAATCTCTCCTGCACTTCCTCTAGGACCTTTGCATTTAAGTGAAATGACAGGAAATGGACACAATATTTTAGTTGTAGCTTAACCAGTGTTTTATACACATTCAACATAATTTCTCTTTTTGTACTCTGTCTCAGTCAGAATGTAGCCAGAATTCATGCACCATTATCCAAATGTTGCAGAATGTCTATATAAATATGGAATGAAGGCAGAATACGTTCGTTCATGACTGCCCCACAGTCAGTCTACTGAGAAACAAAATCTAACTCATTCACTTGAGGGAATACTCCAACAATCTACCAACAACTTATTGAATGACAGTAGTTGAGCACCAATAGAAAATTCTCAATACCATCTACCAGTGCATAATGTTCACATCTCTATGGAAGTATGGAAGTATTTTGAGAGACAAAGTGTAGGAACAGTAACATATATTGACCTGTAGATCTCTGGTATTCGCTGCTCCCTACCTGCAGATTATGGTCATGTCCACAGAAGTATGCACTGACCCTGTACTGAGCAAGCAGGGGATACAACTTCTGAACCAAACACTTGGTGGGTCCATGTTCAGCAATTGACCAAACTGGGTAGTGACCAGCCACAATCAGAAAGTCTGATCTGTAAGGAACATGGAAGGATTAATTTAAATCAGAAAAGAACATCCTGTCTCAGTGTCTAATTTTCTCTGATTACATCTTTAAAATCTCCAGAGACATTTTCTGCATTAAAGACACTATATAAATTCATAATAAGAGGACGGTAGACTCAAGTCGAGGTGACATAGGCTGGGATTTTGATGAAAAGAAAGCTGTGGAAATTTATAAACCAGTACAGGCTTTGTGGTGACATGGATCAGGCCAGGCAGATCTGGAACTCACTACCTATAAGATAGAAACATTTAATACTTTGTGATACCAAACCATCAGAGTTTCTGAAGAATCAGATGCCAGATTATCGGAGTTTTACTGTTTGTGTAGTGCTATTTGAAAAGGAGCAAGAAAATATTTCCTGGTGAGCTGAACAACATTTATCCCTTGACCAAAGTAGATTAACTAGTCATTTTATTCATTGTTCTAGGACGACTGGCTGCCATGTTTACATGATGAAAATAGTTGCATTTCATCAAGTAATTGGTTGTGAAGAACTTGGTAGATATTCCAATGGCATGAAAGATGTTTTGCAAATGCAATTTTTTTCCTAAGTATGAACAGCTAAACAACATTGCAAACTTGAAGAACAGCTCCACACACACTGCTTATTTGATGCACAAAAAAAAAAGTGCACTTTATGTACCTGGAAGCCTTCAACTTCTCCTCAACCCACTCCAGTTGTGTGTTAGCCATATGATAATCCTTGGGTGCTTCTGGTTCCATTCCCAGGAAGTCATCAGAATTTCCACACAGCAGGACTGTGTCCAGCATCAATATTGTAATGGTGGTATTGGAGCCTGCTATGGTGAAATTCAGGTCATAGTAATAATGTGGAAAATTCCTGAAAAACCAAACAGAGTATTGTTTAGTGTGAAATGCGTCAGGAACAGTGGAGATGTTGGAGAAATGGGAAACTACAGGGAATAACCCATCTCACCATCGCTTGGATACTTTGGAATACTTGATCTGTGCAGTTACATTGCCCGAATGATCATGGTTTCCTGCTATAACATACCAGGGCACGTCCTTCAGTGACTTGGCAGAAAAGATTTCCTCAAATGTTTCCTGTGATCACAAAGAACACTGCAACCTCTGAACATCAAGCTATTGGCCTCAAACTACTTCAGCATTGTGTATATTTTTGAAGCAGATCTCATTCCATTCTAAGGTTCACTATAGACTCTGGAAATCCCTCACCCCACTCCTTGCAGTTGCTTATTTTGGGGGGAACATTTGATGCGTCTGTTTCTCACTGCTGTCTAATATCCATTCCCTTACACATCATCTCTGTAACCTACTCCAGCCCTGTAATCAGCAGATCTCTGTTCTCCTCCATCTCTAGCCTTTCGCACATAGCAAATATTTCACTGGTCCCCCACTGGCTGCAGTTCCTTCAGCTGCCAGGGCCCCAATTCTACAGAATCCTGTTCCTAAACCACTAACCCATTCTACCTTTCTTCCTTAAATATCTTTCTCTTTGATCAAGCTTTTAGTCACTGGTGGTAATATCTTGTTTCATGCCTCAGTGCCAAATTTTATGAAATTGTATACAGTGTCTTTAAATGGTGAGATGTTGTTACTGTTGTCCGGGGCAGCACCAACCACTCTCACAAATTCCCTGTCAATCTGTGTTCTAGCCCATTTTGTTGGCATTGAGCTGATGGGCATTCACTAGCCTTTCTCCAACCACGGCCTGTCACTTCTGCAGGAAGGGTCACATCCATTCTCCCCAGTATGATAAATATGAGAATTATAATAGTACCTGAAATCGGTTGTCAGTAATGTCATTAACTCCACTGTAATAAAAGTTATCCCCCAGTGACAGAATAAAGTCGATGCCCATTGTCTCGGCCACAACCCCCATTTGTTGGGCTGTACTCTTCTCCACAGGTGTTGTGTATGGTGAAAATGGGAGCCCACCCCAATCGCCAAGTGCCAAGAAACGGATCTTATCTGGAAGGGATAAAATGGCAAAGGGTGACACAGATTATTACAAATATCAGTCAAAGAATGAGTAGAAGCACAGGTGCAATGGGCTGAATGCCCTTTTCCTCTTCTGTAATTGTTTTGATGTTTTGAATTTGTTGTCCTTCAATACCGCTCACCCTTTTCAGTCTCTTTCTCCCCACCATCAACCCACTTTCAGAACTTCGCTGCTGCACAAACTCTCAAGCTAAAAACTGGATTTCCCTCTGTCTGAGATTGGGAATATCAATCCAAAAGTCAGCACAAAGGAACAAATAAGCAGTGCCCATCTACAAGACTAACTGAAATAACAAACACTGAGTGTTAGTAACAAAAATTTGAGCACTCTAAATGAGGAAATTCAGACCACTCATCCCATCCCACAAGGGACTGAAGGATGAACTTCCCCTGTACTGAGCAGCCTCACAAACCTTTGAACTAGTCAAAGAAATCAGTAGAGCTAAATGCCACATCTTCACGCAAGCCTGAAAACTGAGGAGGTCTCTGCATTTGCAGAAGTCTCAGCCTTCAACCCTAATCTCGTTGGTAATATATTGATCTGTACAACATCCACTGATAAAACTAGGGAAGGCAATGCACAAAAGCACAATCAAATCAATGTGTACACAAACCACTACGTGCCTGTGACACTGCTGCAAGTAAGTTTTTCATTGCACCTGTGCGTACATGTACTTGTGCATCTGACAGTAAACTCGACTTTGACTTTTTGTAACAACACTTTGTAGATACCAGCTTTAAATATTTCCCTTAGACTGTGTATTGCTTGTTATAAGGGTTTGCAAGTTAGCAGCATCAGGCAAATAAACAACACTCACCCATCTTAGCAGCAGGTCTGGGGCTTGCTCTTACACCCTGGAGTATGAATAGGAACATCACTGCGATTTTTACAGATATTGCCATCTGAAACAAATATATTTTGATTAATACCACAGTGGAATTTACCCTGGAGAATTCTAATACCCAGGGCCCTTCTGTCAATCCCTCCCAGTAGGCTGTAGGCAACAACTTTGAATGTATGCGGTGAGGCTTCTGCAATTTACAGGATGCGTCCTATGATTTGCAGAATTAAATCTTTTCCAGCATATTGGCTCAGTCCCGGGATCACTTCCAGTTGTTTGATTTCATGTGGGTTTTTCTTCCACTCCAGTGACCCAATTCTCTGACTACTTAGTCAGGTCTGATCCAATCTAGGGCAGAGGATTTGGACTCTGCCCTGGGACAGGTTTTAACTTGCTTTGTTTATGCTTTAAGCATATCCATTGTTTATTAGCCCCACTTCCTAGATTGTTCCTGCTGACTAAGGCAATCATTTTCATTTAAGATTTACAATGTCAGCACTGCAGAGCTTGGAACAGGAAGCAGCCATTTAGTATCTTGAGCCCATTTCACTTTCTGTACTTCTACTCCATTTACCTAACTTTGTTCTCAATCTCCTCGCTGTTACCCAGCAAAATCTATGGATTTCGGTCTGGAAAACTCGAACTGATTACTACCTCCCACCCTCACCTCCTGCATCAATTTCAAGTGTTATGCCTTCTTGCTCTGATATCCCACACCAGAGGAAAGTTTATCTGCGTCCACTCTATCAACCCTTTATCATTTTACACATCTTGATTAGATGGCCACTTGATCGTCTAAATTTAAGTAATGAAAGGCCAGGTTTATAGACTTAATCCTCTAAAGGCCCTGGTACCAATCCAATGAATCTGCATCACATTCCACCCAAGGCCAATATTTTACCAGGTCAGAAGCCAAGTACTGCAGACTATTGAACTCCAACCTGTTACTCTTGTGCTTTCTCCTTCCCCCTGTCTCTGCTTCCTCGCTTGTTTAAAAGTTGTTTATCGTCGACCTTTGCATTATGATGAAACTAGAAACGTTAATTCTTTACATCTCCCCATAGATGCTGCTCGATCTACCGAGCACTTCCAGTATTTTCTGTGTAGCCACCCTGCAGTGTTTTGTGGGTCCATTTAGCAAACATTATTTACTCTCTGCATACACGAGTCGGCGTAACCAGCGATGGTCTGAAACACCGGAGGCATTAAAGCTCTGGAACATTCCCTTCGGCACAAGCAAAAGGGATATAGATGAATGCTGAGATTAAAGAAATGGAAATAACAGGGTGAGTGAAATGGGCCAGAACGTGTCACCCTCCGCTCACTGTTTTTAAAAAAGGACAACGCTTAATCCCAAAGGGTAAAGGAAGAATTCGCTAAAAGTTTAAAACAAAACGTATCTGGAAGGAAGATTGGCAAGAGTGCTGGACCTCTGGAGGTCACGGGTTTAGACCTGAGCGCGCCAGCCACTTAAATCGTTTCAAGTGCCATCCACTCCCCCCGCCCTCCCGGATCTCACCTCCATTTCCTCTGCCTTGATTTTGTGTAATACCCCTCCAGGTCGCTGCTGTACTTTATAACACTTCGAAGATCGATCACGCGACCTAAAACAAAAGACAGCCTACTTCTCTCCCCCTTCCCCCAGTCCCCTCCCTCTGACCTCGTCCTCGGCCCGGATCTCTCCCGCTCCCACTCACTGTCCCCTGGATCTTGCCTGTTGCCTCTCCAGGACGTTGCTGCTGCTTTATACAGAGTACAGGATAGATCACGCGGTCTTTGCGTTGCAGCCAACCCAGATCAGATTCCCCCACTATGTAGATTATCGAAACTGATCCGAGCGGAGCCAAAGCAGCTTCCGCCTTCTCCAGTTCCGCAAACTGTAAACACTTGCATAGGAAAATGCAGGCTGGCCAGAATACAGTACGCTCTGTGATTTCCCCCTTGCATTTTGAAACTTGCAAATCCTTTCACTGTTGCTGGTATAGCATTCTGTTCCTAAAATAATCTCTCGATCTGAACACCTTCTAGCTACCAATGGACTATTGGAAACGGGTTTTCGCTACAGAGCCCTGGAAATCTTGTTCCCAGATTATTGCAGATCTGCTCCTACAGAGTTTGGTTCACCTAAAACCTTTTCTAAGTATTTTAGCAGCAAGAGGGTAGCTAGGGAAAAAGGTCCCTTCAGGACCCATGAAGGAAATTGTGGAGTCAGTGGATATGAGCGAGATCCTAAATGAATGCTTCTCATCGGTATTCAGCGGGGAGGATGTGGAGGATGGAGAGTTGGGAAGGAGGATACGCTAAAGTTCTGCATCATGTCGGTGTCAGGAAGGAGGGAGTGTTAAAGATATTGGTGCACATTAAGGTGGATAAATTCCCAGGATACTATGGGAAACAAGGACAGGATCTACCCTTGCATGCTAGGGGAAACAAGGGAGGAGACTGCTGGGGCTAACAGATTTTCATTAACCATGGGTGAGATACCAGAAGCCTAGAGGACAGCTGATATTGTTCCCTTATTCTAAAAGGGCAGTAGGAATAAACCGGGAGACTATAGGCTGATGAGCCTTACACAATAGTAGGGAAATTACTGGGAAAAAATTCTGAAGGACAGTATTTATATTCAGTTGGAAAGGCAAGGACTGATTGGCTTTGTGCATGCGAAATCCTGTCTCACAAGTCTGAGTTTTTTGAAGAGGTAACTAAGAAAATTAATAAAGGCAGGGTGGTAGACATGGGACTTAAGGCTTTTGACAAAGTCCTACATGATAGGCTGGTTCAGAAGGTTAGGGTACATGTGATCAAAGCGTTTTAGCAAACTGGATCCAAAATTGGCTGGTGATAGGGGACAGAGGGGAGTGGTTGAGGAATGTGTTTCTGACTGTTGTACTGCAATGTGCTGGGTCCTTTGTTCGTTTGTCATATTTATATAAATGACTTGGAGGTGGACTGATTAGTAAGTTTGCTGATGACACAAGAACTGTTGTTGTGGTAGACAGTGAAGAAGGTTTTGAAATAATTCAGAGGGACATAAATCTGTTGGACAGTTGGGCAGAGTGGTGGCAGATGGAATTTAATCGAGATAAGTGTGAAGTAATGCATTTTAGGGCATCAAATACTAACAGGACATATGGAGTAAATGGCAGGGACCTCAGGAGTGTTGATGTACAGAGGGAACTTGGGGTGCAAGTTCATAACTCCTTGAAAATGGCGACTAGGTGCTTATGGTAGTGAAGAAGGCATTCGATACACTTGCCTTCATAGACCAAGGCATTGAGTATAAGAGTTGGGACATCATGTTGCAGCTGTACAAAACATTGATCAGGCTGCATTTGTATTGCGTACAGTTCTGGTTGCCACACTACAGGAAGGGTGCAGTAGCGTTAGATATAGAGTGCATAAGAAATTCACCAGGATGTTGCCAGGAATGGAGAGCATTACTTATAAGGAGAGATTGGATAGGCCGGGTTAATTCTCATTAGAACGTAGGAGGCTAAGGGGTGACCTGATAGAGGTTTATAAAATTATGAGGGGCATTATTAGGGTAGATAGCCACAGTCTTTTACCTAGGGTGGGTGAGTAAAACTGGAGGGCATAGGTTTAAGTTGAGGGGTTGAAATTTAAAGATTTTAAGGGCAAGTTTTTCACAGAGGGTGGTGGTTACATGGAGGAGGTGGTAGAGGTAGGTACAATCACAGAGTTTAAAAGGTATTTGGACAGATACTTGGATGGGAAATGCATAGAGGGATGTGGGCCTAGTGCGGGCAAATGGGATTAGCATATATAGGCATCAGGGCCGGCATGGACAAGGTGGGCCAAAGGGCCTGTTTCTGTGCTGTCCAACTCTATGACTCTGACTAAATGCTATTGTACCTTGTATTTTGTACTTTGTTCTATTGTACTTTGTATTTTTAACTTAAGTGTGTTGGGGCATCTCCAGCATTTTAGATCACCAGCCATGTTGAAATCACCACATCTTGTAGATCAGCCCGCTCGGAAGAGAAGTTACCAAATCTGGTGTTGATCATCACAGGTTAAATGCACTAAATCCGTTACACAGACGTTTAGTCGGAGTCTGTGGATGAAAGATTAAAGGAATAAAGGTACACAGCAAGTCCATCATACCGAGAGCTGGGGGTGGTGTCAGCCACTGGCCGGCGTGGACCTGGACCCACCGGAGGGGACGGGGATGGAATGGGGGGGGGGGGGGGGGCAGCCTCCCTGCACGATGCCCATCCCCAGGGCATTAAACCCCGGCGCTGATGCCGCACGTTGAACGGGAACAGGAAGCCGTGGTCTCACAGCAACCGGTTTGTTGGCTGTTTGTGGGGAGAGGGATACAGTGAGCACACTGAGCCACAGAGAGAAGGAGGCGAACAGGCTGCCGAGGGTGAAGGAGGCACCCGGGGGCGGAGAGCGAGAAGCCCCCGTCTATGGGCAAAGCGAGACTGGGAGCTCAGCGGATACACGAGCAGCGGGACGTTTGACCAGAGGACCGACCATGCCGGGACCGTGTTCACGAGTGCGGGTCCCCGTGCAAGAGCAGATCTGGGATTTGCAGAAAAAAATCCAGCTCTTGGGTGTGTGTTTGGTGTAATGGGAATAGTGGGTTTATGAATCGAGTCTGGTTGGTTTAATGGGTGGGCGCTTGAGTTAATGAGTAAGTGTCTGATTGATTAATGGGTACCTGTTTAATGTACACCTGAAATCAAGAGTGGAGAGTTTGATACCTGGTCATGTGTCTCATGAAGAGGGTTCTAGACCCTTAGCACAATCTGACAGCACCCATGTAAACTTCTGAGGAATCTTTTGATTTAACTTATCTTTTGATTTGATTTAATGGAAACTTTTGATAAATTGCCTCTACCAGAGGATTTTATTTTTGTGTTTCTTTTTGAGAGGATGAATGTGAAGTAGAAAGGTGAGAAAGAACAAGGTGCAGGGAGAGTGAAGCGTGTGGACAAAAGGAAAGAGAAAGACAACTGCCAAAGATATGGTTGAGAGGAAGGATAAAGTGAGGCTGGAGAAAGGGGTGAGAGGAGTGACAGAAGGGGAGAGGGCTGCAGGAAAAGGGTGAGCAGAAGGGACCAAAACAAGAGGCCACTCTCTTGGGCCTAACAGTAGCAAACACTTCAGATATTTTAAATGCTATTTATTCACTGAGATAATACCTTGAAAAAGCAAGCTGCATTTAATGTGGACCTAAAACTCTGTAGCAGTTCTCTAAGGTTTCTGAATTTTGCTGCAACAATACTGGGACTCTGAGGTTCCTGCAGTTTGCCAGCAAGTTGCGATACCAGCTGCACAGGCATCCATGTGGCGAGACGGTGCCTATCTGTAGTATATCCTAACGTTACTTATTGCTCTCTTTCAGAGGGTGATCGTAGGGCTTATTATGAAACTTCTCAAGATAAAATCAAGAAGAACAAGGAGACCATTCAACACCTGAGACAAGAGAACAAGCGACTGCATAAAGTACTGGCTGGAGCACTGGTGGTAAGATCGGATGGACTGTTGACTGCACAACCCTGAAAGTCTCTCAGATGTTCAATCCTTGATCACTGGGACAACTGTTACTCCACTTGTTTTTATCCCAGATAGAGAGAGAAACAAACTTGTATCTCTGACAAGCCTCTTACAAAAAAAAATCTTGCAGTGTTCTACAGAGGGAAAAGGGACAGATGAGATACTATGTTATGGAGAGAGAGATTGGGAGCAATGTAAGAGTGCAATGAGAGGGAATTTGGGAGGGAGATGCAGTAAGCAGTTGTGAGTTGGCTGAAGGATAATTTGCCAATGATGTTACGAGAAGGGGAATGTAGGAAAGCTGAGAGTCAGTGAAAACTTCCTCCAGCAACTCAAACCTTTGGCTCAAAAGTGGCGTCTGCACCTATGTTCAAACCTGATGGAGTGTGGCCAAATCTGTCACGAAGCAGTATTACTGTGACGAAACCTGGGAAACCAGCCAGTGAATGCAGGAGCTACAGATGGATATCATTGTTTTAAGCATCTCATCCTTTAAAGGATTAGTCTGACTAACAAACCATCCATCCCCCAAGAACAAGCGGTTTTATGCCGTGTCAGCCTGCTGGGACCCATGTGCCTGCTCTTCGGAACATTGCGAATGTTTTCCAGCACAGCCTTAATCCTGACACTGCATTTGTTGATCTTTCCTCAGCATGCAATTTGAAGCAAGGTATGTTGCTTAAAATCTGTCTCATTTGCCTCAGGCTACTGCACCTATTTTGGATATTTCTGGGCAATCTTGTGTGCCTACCTTGAAGGCAAAATGAGCAGACCAAGGATCTCCCACTGGAAAGTTTACCTTGCCCACACTTTCTTTAACATTTGATTAATAGTTATGCCTTCCCTGAAGAAATTTGCATTTGTTGATGATTTGGCATCTGCCATATCTGTATTTCACCTTAACATTCATGAAATATATGTTCATTTAAACATCATCGATTCCAAAAATAGTGTAATACAACTCCTTTCTACTTAGCTGCAACATTTGACTACATTTTTTCATAATGATCTTCCAAAGAAAATGCTTCAAAGAACAAGAGTGGGGTCGGTGTGGTACAAAAACTACTCAGAGGAAGCTAGGGTGCCACCTTGGTTGAACTCTGCACCTCTGCTATGGCATTGGTCTTCTCAACGGCTAGGTATGATGCACACCCCTGGGCTACTAGCACTCATACCAGATATCCAGTTAAATTCTACAATGCCTACTACTGTTAGAACTCTGAAATTTACATTAATTCAATAGCTACACATACTGGGCAGCATTCTTCATGCAAATATTCGCCACAAAGATGCCACACGTGGAGAGAATGTTCACTTAAATGATGACTGAAATCTCCCTGTTCATAGAGATTTAAAGAATGGCTCAGCTCACCACTTGGTTTCTCTTTCTGGTCATATGTACAAACATGACAGTGCAGCAGGTGGGAGGAAAAAGTGGAATAAAACCGCCATCCAGTGTAAATATCTGCTTCCCAATCCAACAATTTGACCTTTCATGAACCAGGAATAGCCACAGCAGTCTCTTACGCACAAATGATATTTTAGGACTTCTGCAGAATGTGACTATGGCGATCCCGATCAAACTATGGAGCACATAGTAACACTATGCCCTTTATAAATTCGATAGTGGCATTGTTTTTGTCAAGAGCCTTAGACTATTCAACTAACCTTTAAACTGGACTTATAACTGTTCTAAGTCATCAGTATGAAAGAAGCCCCATCACCTGTTTACTGACCTATACAGAATCTCACTCAAGCCATTCTGCAATAATGAAATTACCATCCTTTTATTCAAATCCCTCCATGACCTATCCCTCTTCCCCAGTCTTTGTAAGCCCCACCAGCCGCCTTGAGATTTCTGCTCTCCAGTTCTGGTCCCTTGATCAACCCAGAATTTAATTGCTCAACCACTGGAGTCCATGCCTTCAGTTGCCAGTGTTCCAAGCCCTAGAATTCCACCCCTAATCCTCTCTGCCTCTCTCTACTTTTTAATATACTCTTTAAAACCTACTTATTTTATGGAACCTTGTTGGCTCATTGTCAAATTTTGCTTAAAAATTATTTTTCAGAGTACCTCTGCAAACTTAAGGCACTATATGAACAAAAGTGCCGTTGCATTTGTCATTGGATTACCTCAGCCTATTCTTTGCGCATCTGTTCAAGTTAAAGGCAATGACAATTTGAATATTGAGAGATGGGATGGTTATAATGAATTTGTAATTTGTATTTCAGAGTGATGAGAAACTTGTTCAAGCTTCATTTCAAGATCATCGTGAGAAAATGGCTCTGAGGAACAAGAGTGGAAAGGTATATGTTTATTGGATTTCTTTGACCATTATACAACCACAGATACTTGTTTCCAGATATTTTGGAAATGCTGAAAGGTGCAGAGATGAAGATGTCACTTTAAGTCCAATGTCCTGCTTAGAGAGAGTGGAGATTTGAGGTTGGTCTGAAACCAAGAAGGTCTCATCCAGTTTTTAACATTGACTCTGAAGTTTACAGGATTCCACAAGGTGATGTGGAAAGCTAGCTGGTTGGTAATGGTTGACATTAATTAAGGCAAGAAACTACAGAGAGTTGTGAACACATCTCAGCACATCACGGAAACCAGCCTCCCGTCCATGGACTCTGTCTACGCTTCTCGCTGTCTGGGTAAAGCAGCCATCATAATCAAAGACCCCACCCACCCCGGACATTCCCTCTTCTCCCCCCTCCCACTGGGCAGAAGATACAAAAGTCTGAAAGCATGTACCACCAGGCTCAAGGACAGCTTCTATCCTACTATTATAAGATTATTGAATGGTCCCCTTGTACGATAAGATGGACTCTTGACCTCACAGTCATCTCATTATGAGAGGAGATATCTTTATTAGTCACATGTACATCAAAACACACAGTGAAATGCATCTTTTGCGTTGAGTGTGCTGGGGGCAGCCCGCAAGTGTCACCACGCTTCCGGCGCCAACATAGCACGCCCACAACTTCCTAACCCGTACATCTTTGGAATGTGGGAGGAAACCGGAGTACCCTGCGGAAACCCACACAGACAAGGGGAGAATGTACAAGCTCCTTACAGACAGCGGCCGGAATTGAACCCGGGTCGCTGGCGCTATAATAGTGTTACACTAACTGCTACACTACCGTGCCTGCCCTTATTATGGCCTTGCACCTTATTATCTGCCTGCACTGCACTTTCTCTGTAACTGTAACACATTATTCTACATTCTGTTATTGTTTTACCTTGTACTACCTTGAGGTACTGATGTGGTGAAATGTTCTGTATGGATGGCATACAAAACAAGTTTTTCACTGTTTCTCGGTACAGGTGACAAAAATAAACCAATTTACCAATTTAATTAAACCAGGAGCCAGGCATTACCACAGCTAAGGTTCTGACATCAGGCTCTTCACACATTCTCTCCCTACCTGACAACTGTCTGGCTTTCTGCACCAAAGCCAGAGGCTGTTCAGATCTAGACCTGAGCCATTATAATCCTATCCATTGAGAGTTCAGAGGACCAAGTGTGACACATTGGTATTCTGCAGCATGAAAGGGAGTGAAGGATGAACAAGAAAATAGGAGCAGGAGTAGCCCACTCAGTCCCTCAAGTCTGCCCCATCATTCAATATGATCATGGCTGATCTGCCCCAGGCCTCATCTCGCCTTCTGTGCCAGTTCCCCAGAGCCCTCAATTCCCTGATCTTTCAAAATTTAATTTATTTCTTCTTTAAATATCCCCAATGATGTGGCCTCCACAGTCCTCTGGGCTAGAGAATTCCAGAGACACACCACCCTCTACGAGGAGAAGTTAAGCTGCTGATGCTCCACAGCAGCAATCTGCTTCAGTCCTGACCTCGTGCTGTCTTTGTGGTTCTTCCTGTGACCATTTAGGGGTGCTCCACTTTCCTCCCACATCCTAAAGATGTGCGGGTGTGTTAATTGGCAACTAAGTTGCCCCTATTGTAAATGGGTAGCACGAGACTCGGGGGGAGTTGATGGATATGTGCGGGAGGATGGGTTACAGGGAAATAAATGGGTGAATGGGACTTATGGGAATGCTCTGAGAGATGGCATGGATTCTTGTTGGGTGGGATGGCTTCCTTCAGTGTTGTAAGAAAAGAAAAAATAGCATGAAAAGAGTTTGGCTCTTTACGATTCTGGACCATCAGATTGAATTGGTGTCATAGAAATCTCTGGGTAGTATTGTCTCTTAATGTCTCTACATCTGAGGAATTGGTATAGGTTTAATATGCTGCAATTAATGAAATCCGATTCGTTGGTTTTCTGTGGCCACGTACTTTTAATTGTGGTCATAGACTGTGTCAGAATGTTTGTTTCTTTGCTATTTGAAAGCTGGAGGGACACAAAGTGCTTGTGTATTTTCAAGTAACCATTACTAGATTTATTCCATGATCAAACTAGTCCTCTGGTTCTTGGATAGCCAGACTCTGCACTGGCAGGAGTGCTTTTGTGTAGTACAAAAATTAGTAAAAATATCCTGTTTAGACCTGGTATATGTAACATTTTGGTTTGTGACAATCTATGTTTAAGTATTTATCATAACTCATTCATTGCCCAGGATGTCATGATGGTTATGGACCAGAAGGTTTGTGAAAAGGCTAAGCACCTGAATGCCCTTAAACATGAGACAGAAATGAAGAAGAAACATCAGATGGACCTGGAGCTGCAGTACACCAAGAACATGGGGGAGGCTGCCTTCCTGCAGGAGGTAGAGGAAAACATGTCAGAGGAAGCACAGGTGAGATTGGCATCTCAGGAACAATTCCAACAGAAAGTGTCAGTAAAATGTCACTTAGCATTTTATAAAATGTAGCTTCCTTTTTAACAGGACAACCCACTTCAATTTCACACCCCACTCCCATACCGACATGTCTGTCCGTGGCCTCCTCTACTGCCATGTTGAGGCCAGATGCAGGTTGAAGGAACAACACCTCATCTTCTGCCTTGGTAGTCTCCAACCTGACAGCCTCAACATCGATTTCTCTAATTTCTGGTAACCTCTTCTCCCCTGTCCCTTTCCTTTTCCTCCCCTTTTTCTCACCCCCCCTTTTCTCTTCCCTCATTCCTGTGGCCCCCTCACTCCTTCTCTTTCCCCCTCCCCTGCCCTCATGACCTGCCCATCTATTCCCCACCTCCTTCCCTTTACTCCATGGTCCACTGCCCTCTCCTACCAGATTCCTTCTTCTTCAGCCCTTTATCTCTTCTACCTATCATATCTCAGCTTCTTACTTCTCCTGCCTCCCGCACCCTCCTACCTTCCCCCTCTCACCTGGACTCACCTATCACCAGCCTGCGTTTGTTCCTTCTCCTTCCCCGACCTTATCATTCTGGCTTCTGCCCTCTTCCTTTCCAGTCCTGATGAAGCGTCTCGACCCGAAACGTCGACGGTTTATTTCTCTCCACAGATGCTGCCTGACCCGCTGAGTTCCTCCACCACTTCTTGTGTGTGTTGTTCCAGATTCCAGCATCTGCAAAATCTCTTGTGTTTCCATGTGAAAGAAAGACTGACACCAGTCATAGTACAATCAGGGGATTTGTAAGATAGTATTTTGGTGTATGCACAACCCAATATTGATCTGGAGATATTTCATATTGCAATTATTAAATACATTTGAAATCAAAAGCTAGTACCAGTAATGATGAAGAAACTACCAAAGTGTCATAAAAATCCACTGATGTTCTTCAGGGAAATCTGTGGACTGTCCTTGTCTGGCCTGACGTATATATGGCTCTAGACCTACAGCAAGAATGTTAGTTCTTAACTGCCCTCTGAAATGGACTTGCAAGCACCATTCAATTAGAACATAGAACAGCACAAGAACAAGCCCTTCAGCCCACAGTATCTGCGCCGAATGCAAAGCCAAAGTAAACTAAATCTCTTCTGCCTGTACGTGATCCATATTCCTCCCTTCCCTGCATATATGTCTAACAGCTTCTTAAATGCTGATATCATATCTGCTTCCACCACCCCCCACTGGCAGCCTGTCGCAGGCACCCACCACTCTCTGTGTAAAAACAAACCTTGCCTGACACATCTCCTTTCAACTTTCCCCCTCTCGCTCTAAACACATGTCCTCCAGTATTTGACATTTCTAGCCTGGGAAAAAGATTTTGACTGTCTACTCTATGCCTCTCATAATCTTAGAAACTTCTAGCAGGTCTCCCCTCAGCCTCCAACATTCCAGAGAAAACAACCCTAGTTTGCCCAAGCTCTCCTTGTAGCTTATACCCTCTAATCCAGGCAGCATCCTGGTAAACTTCTTCTGCGCCCTTTCCAAAGCCTCCACATCCTTCCTGTAACGGGGCGACCAGAAATAGACACAATACTCCAACTGCGGCCAAACCAAAATTTTAACACAGCTGTAACATGACTTCCTAACTCTTATACTCAGTTGCCCAACTAATGAAGGCAAACGTGCCATACGCCTTCTTTACCACCCTACCTACTTGTGTGACCACTTTCAGTGAGCTATGGATTTGGACCCCAAGATCCCTCTCTGTGCTGTTAAGTGTCCTGCCATTAACTCTATACTTTCCACTTGCATTAGAGCTCTCAAAGTGTAACACTCCACACTTGCTTGGACTAAATTCCATCTGCCACTTCTCCACCCATATCTGTAACTGATCTATATTCTACTGTATCCTTTGACAGCCTTCTACACTGTTCACAGCTCCACCAATCTTTGTGTTGTCTGCAAACTTACTAACCTGCCCACCTACATTTTCAACCAAATCATTTCTATGTATCACAAACAACAGAGGCCCAGCGCTGATCCCTGTGGAACATCACTGGTCATGGACCTCCAGCCAGAATAACACCCTTCCACCACTACACTCTGTCTTCTGTGGGCAAGTCAATTCTGTATCCAAACTACCAGGTCACCATGGATCCCATGCATCTTAACCTTGGCTCAGACTACCATGATGGACCTTGTCAAATACCTTACTAAAATCCACATAGACAATATCCACTGCCCCTACCCTTTTCAATTATCTTTGTCACTTCCTCAAAAAACTCAATCAAGTTTGTAAGACATGACCTGCCCTGCACAAAGCGACACGGACTGTCCCTATTCAGGCCATCTTTTTCCCAATGCTCATAAATCCTATCCCTAAGAATCCTCTCCAGTAGCCTCCCTTCCACTGATGTGAGGCTCACCGGCCTATTATTTCCTGGATTATCCCTATTTCCCTTCTTGAACAAGGGAACATTGACTACTCTTCAGTTCTCTGGGACCTTGCCTGTTGCTGGTGAGGATACAGAGATCTTCATCAAGGCCCCAGCAATCTCCTCTCTTGTCTCTTCCAATTCACATGCAATTAAGAATGGAGAAATAGTGAAAAAAGATTGCCAGAGCGAGAGGAACTCAGAGGCTGATCTCTATGATTGAAAGGGTCCATGGGTGTACAAAACAATGCTTGGGCTTTCATTTAGACAGTAACCATTGGTTCCACATTTTATCATTGCCACTAAATAGATACCAAGTTTCTTTAATGTGCTTTGTATGGGGCAGTGATTTGCAAAATTAAACCTTTGTGCTCTCTGCCATAATTCAATATTTCATTGGCTTTTGTGTTTCAGACCTTGCGGCTGCTTGAGAATCGATTGGAGAAAACACAGCTAAAATATCGTGAGGCATCACATGTGATGAAGGTGTATCAGAGACTCAAGGCCCATCTGCAGGTATTGTCGCCTTTTCTTGCTGAAGCCTTGCAATTCCTGGAGTCACTGCAGTGCGGAGGGGATAAACTCACACACGCCCTGTTCTGTTAATACAGCCTGTACTAGTCATCAGCAGAAGTATCACCCCTTTGAGCAGTATTCACTGTGACAATCTTTCCAAATTTCCCTTGAAAGGCACCTTGCAAGGAAAGAACAGATAAAACAAGAGATCTAGCTAAGCTGTTGGCATGGAGGGAGTGTAAATTCATGCAGCTCCCTGGCTGCTGCCAGAAGCATTTAGAGATACAAAGGTAAAAGGTTGATGGCTTAATCTGATCTGCTGTATTGTGTCTTTTATGTTATTCCATCCATAACAATATGTTTTCTGGATATTTATCCATGTTTTATTTGTTTTGAAACATCTTTTTGCTCCAGGAGGAGAGTGTGACCTTTCAGAAGCAACTGGACACGCTGGAAGCTGAGATCCTGCAGCAACGACAGCAGCTAAAGGAGCTTCAGGTCATGAACAATGATGCTCAACTCTCTCGCGACGCTGCTAAGGTACAAGTTACAATGTGCTTAATGCAAACACAATACCTCATTCATCAGCACTGAGAATTTGGAGACTGCTGCTTGTTAGGAGTACTGGGCACTGATTCCATATTTCCTCATGATATTTTGCCCATCATGTCTACGTCTGCTCAAAGAGCTCCCACTTTCATAGAACATAGAACATTACAGCGCAGTACAAGCCCTTCAGCCCACGATGTTGTGCTGACATTTTATCCTGCTCTAAGATCTATCTAACCCTTCCCTCCCAAATAGCCTTCCATTTTTCTATCATTCTAAGAGTCTCTTAAATGTCCCTAATGTAACTGCCTCCATCACCTCTGCAGGCAGTGCGTTCCACGCACCCAACACTCTCTGTGTGTAAAAAAAAAACTTACCTCTGACATCCCCCCATACCTTCCTCCAATCACCTTAAAATTAGCCATTTTCGCCGTGGGAAAAAGTCTCTGACTGTCCACTCGATCTATGCCTCTTATCATCTTGTACACCTCTGTCAAGTCCCCTCTCATCCTCCTCCTCTCCAAAGAGAAAAGCCCTAGCTCGCACACCATACGCTTTCTTAACAACCCTATCAACCTGCGCGGCAACCTTGAGGGACCTATGGACGTGGACCCCAAGATCCCTCTGTTCCTCCACACTGCTAAGAGTCCTGCCATTAACCTTGTATTCTGCCTTCAAATTCGGTCTTCCAAAGTGTATCACTTCACACTTTACCGGGTTGAACTCCATCTGCCACTTCTCAGCCCAGCTCTGCATCCTATCAATGTCCTATTGTAACCTACAACAACCTTCTACACTATCCACAACACCATCAATCTTTGTGTCATCTACAAACTTACTAACCCACCCTTCCACATCCTCATCCAAGTCAGTTATAAAACTCAAAAAGAGCAGGGGTCCCAGAACAGATCCCCTGAGGAACACCACTGGTCACCGACCTCCAGTCAGAATACGCTCCATCTGCAACCACCCTCTGTCTTCTATGAGCGAGCCGATTCTGAATCCACACAGCCAAGTCTCCCTGGATCCCATGCCTCCTGAGTTTCTCAATGAGCCTTCCATGAGGAACCTTAACAAACGCCTTACTAAAATCCATGTACACCACATCCACTGCTCTACCTTCATCAATGTGCTTTGTCATATCCTCAAAGAATTCAATCAGGCTCGTAAGGCATGACCTGCCCGTCACAAAGCCATGCTGACTGTCTCTAACCAGCCTATGCTTCTCTAAATGCCCATAAATCCTGTCTCTCAGAATCTTCTCCAGTAATTTGCCCACCACTGAAGTAAGACTCACTGGCCTGTAATTCTCAGGGTTATCCCTACTCCCTTTCTCGAACAAAGGAAAAACATTTGCCACCCTCCAGTCATCTGGCTCTACTCCTGTGGCCAGTGAGGACGCAAAGATCATCGCCAAAGGCACAGAAATCTCTTCCCTCGCTTCCCGTAATAACCTTGGATATATCCCATCCGGCCCTGGTGACTTATCTATCCTAATGTTTTTCAGAAGTTCCAGCACATCTTCCTTCCTCACATCGACATGCCCTAGCCTATCAGTCTGTTGTACGCCATCCTCACAAACGTCAAGGTCTCTCTCTCTGGTGAATACTGAAGCAAGGTATTCATTAAGGACCTCCCCTACCTCTTCCGACTCCAGGCACGTTTCCTCTTTTATCCCTGATTGGTCCTACCCTCACTCTAGTCATCCTCCTATTCTTCACATACGTGTAGAACACCTTGGGGTTTTCCTTAATCTTACTCGCCAAGGCCTTTTCGTGTCCCCTTCTAGCTTTCCTGTCCATTCTTAAGCTCCTTCCTGACTACCTTGTAACTCTCCAGAGCCCTGTCTGATCCTTGCTCTCTAAACCTTAAGTAAGCTTCTTTCTTCCTCTTGACAAGATATTCTACATCTCGTGTCAACCACAGTTCCTTCACTCTACCATCCTTGCCCTGCCTCAATGGGACAAACCTATCCAGAGCCCCATGCAAGTACTTCTTAAACAACCTCCACATTTCCACTGTGCACTTCCCCAAGAACATCTGTTCCCAACTTACGCTCCCAATTTCCTGCCTAATAGCATCATAATTCCCCCTTCTCCGATTAAATACTTTCCCATATCGTCTGCTCATATCCCTCTCCAAGGCTATGGTAAAGGTCAAGGAGTTATGGTCACTGTCTCCAAAATGCTCTCCCACCGAGAGATCTGAAACCTGATCAGACTCATTGCCTAGTACCAGGTCTAATGTGGCCTCTCCTCTTGTCGGGCTGTTCACAAACTGTGTCAGGAATCCTTCCTGCACATCTAACAAACTCCATCCCACCCTTTACACTAAGGAGGTGCCAATCAATATTAGGGAAGTTGAAGTCACCCATGACAACAACCCTGTTATTTTTGCACCTCTCCAAAATCTGCCTCCCGATCTGCTCC
Organism: Pristis pectinata; assembly: GCF_009764475.1. Classification (NCBI taxonomy): domain Eukaryota; kingdom Metazoa; phylum Chordata; class Chondrichthyes; order Rhinopristiformes; family Pristidae; genus Pristis; species Pristis pectinata. Next base: position 14,579,941 of record NC_067435.1, on the reverse strand, counting down.
TTAGTGTCTGTGCTGCTACTGGGGGGTCTGTAGAATACTCCGAATAGAGTGATTGCTCATTCCTGTTTCTGACTTCCACCCACACTGACTCAGTGGACGATCCCTCCAGGACATCCTCCCTTTCTACAGCTGTGACACTGTCCCTGATCAGCAAAGCCACTCCCCCACCTCTTTTACCTCCGTCCCTGACCCTTTTGAAACATCAAAACCTCGGAATATCCAGCAGCCGTTCCTGTCCTTGTGACAGCTAAGTCTGTGTAATGGCCACAACATGTACTTACTCATGCTCTAAGTTCATCACCCTTGTTCCTGATACTTCTCGCATTAAGGTAGATGCACTTCAGCCCTTTCAACTGCCTATCCTTCCTCACAGTCTTTCTACATGCCGCATCTACTTGTACACCAAATGCACCAACCTCTGACTTATCACTTGGGTTCTCATCCCCCTGCCAAACTAGTTTAAACCCTCCCCAACAGCACTAGCAAACCTGCCCACAAGAATATTGCCCCCCCCCACCCCAATTCAGGTGTAACCCGTACCTCCTGTAAAGGTTGTACCTTCCCCAGAAGAGATCCCAATAATCAACAGATCTGAAACCCTGCCCCCTCAGCCACGCATTCACTGCCAAATCAACCTATTCTTACCCTCACTGGCATGTGGCACAGGCAGCAATCCAGAGATTACTACCCTTAAGGTCCTGCTTCTTCCACTAGTTTTCCCTGTAACCTATTCTCTCCACGTTCCCATCAACTCCCCTCAACTCTATCACCCCCTACACACTAGGGGCAATATACAGTGGCCAGCTAACTCACCAACCTGCACATCTTTGGGATTTGGGAGGAAACCAGTGCACGCAGGGAAAACCACACAGTTACAGGGAGAATGTGCAAACTCTGCACAGACAGCACCCAAAGTCAGTATTGTACGTGGGTTGCTGGAGCTAAGGCAACAGCTCTGCTCACTGTGCCATTGTGGGTCAGTACTGCAGATTGGACAAATTGTGAATTGTTTAATGCCTGAACTGAGTTTCTTCATCCTAAAGCATATGCACACTAAGTTGACGTTGAATCTCCAGGTACTCTCACTGGGAGTTATTTTGTCCATGCAAACAAATGAGTTCTCTTTGTCCAGGGGTCGAAGGTTATTGAGATAATAAGGCACATTTAGACCAGGTGAAAGACTAGGGCCTAAATTTCATGTGTTGAAAAGCATGAGAAAAGGTGACGTAAATCAAGAAGTGTTGATTGCGATAGCAATATTTTTCCCAAAAATATACTTTATTCATAAAATTTACAGTTATGCAAGACATTCATTTGTCGTCACTCACTGTACCTAACATTATATTTGCTTACAATATTTACATTATCTTAACATTGCAACAATTTTCCTTCCCAAACAATTCATGACTGATGACCCTGAGAAGTTTTTGGACAATGCCCAGCTCTATTAAAAGGAATAGATAGAGTAGACAGCCAGCGCCTCTTTCCCAAGGCACCATTGCTCAATACAAGAGGGCATGGCTGTAAAGTAATGGGTGGGATGTTCAAGGGAGATATCAGAGGAAGATTTTTTACCCAGAGAGTGGTTGGTGCATGGAATGTGCTGCCTGGGGTAGTGGTGGAGGCAGATACGTTGGTCAAGTTCAAGAGATTGTTAGATAAGCATATGGAGGAATTTAAAATAGGGGGATATGTGGGAGGAAGGGGTTAGATAGACTTAGGCGTGGTTTAAAGGTTGGCACAACATGGTGGGCCGAAGGGCCTGTATTGTGCTGTATTTTTCCATGGTTCTATGGTTTACTGTCCAATGTCAGGAGGACTCTAAACTCTGGACTTGCCCCATAGAACAAGAAGTCATGTTGCATGTTAGAATGGATGATATTGGAAGGAAAAGAGTTGTGGTCTTGTGGATAAATCCCTGGGGCCTGACCAAGTATACCCTTGAATATTGTGGGAAGCAAGGGAAGAAACTGCTGGACCCCAGCAGAGATGTTTGTATGTCCCTTAGCCATGGGTGAGGTATCAGAAGACTGGAAGGTAGCTAATGTTGTGCCTTTATATAAGAAGGGCTGCAAGGACACCCAGGGAATTACAGGCTGGTAAACCTAACGCCGGTGGTGGGTAAGTTACTGGAGGAGATTCTAAGAGCATTTGGAAAAGCAAGAATTGTTTAGGGATAGTCGGCATGGCTTTGTGCATGGGAAGTCACGTCTCATGAATTTGGTTGAGTTTTTTGAAGAGGTGACCGAGAGCATTGACAAGGGTGGGGTGGAAGACTTTGTCTACATGGACTTTAGCAAGGCTTTTGACAAGGTCCCACATGGTAGGTTGTTCTGGAAGGTGAGATAACATGGGATCCAGGATGAGCTAGCCAGTCGGACATAACATTGGCTTGGTGGAAGGAGTCAGAGGGTGGGAGTGGAGGGTTGATTTTCAGATAGGAGGCCTGTGACTAGTGGTGTGCCGCAGGGATCGGTGCTGGGCCCCACACTGTTTGTCATATATGTTAACGATTTGGATGAGAATGTAGATGACACGATTAGTGAGTTTCTGGATGACACCGACATTGGTGGTGTGGTGGACAGTGAAGAAGGCCGTCTAAGGCTACAACAGGATCTAGATCAAATGAGAAAGTGGGCAAAGGAATGGCAGACAGAATTTAACTCAGACAAGTGCGAATTGATGTGTTTTGGGAAGTTAAACCAGGGCAGGACCTGCACAGTAAATGACAGGGCCCTAAGATGTGATGAAGAACAGAGAAGACTCTGGGTACAAATACATGGTTCCCTGAAAGTGGCAACACAGGGAGATAACGTGGTGAAGAAAGCGTATGGCATGCTTGCCTTCACGAGATGGGGCATTAAGTTCAAGAGTTGGGACATCGTGTTACAGCTATAGAGGAAGTTGGTGAGATCGCACCTGGAATATTGTATGCAGTTCTAGTCACCTTGCTGAAGGAATGATGTGATTAAGCTTGAGAAGGTGCAAAAAAGATAAGAGGGATGAAGGAAGATCATGAGAACAAATTACCAACTTTTTAAAATGTATTTACTCATAGGGCGTGGCTATCACTAGCATTGCTGACATTTATTGGCCATTCCTAATTGCCCCTGTCTGAGGAGATAGTTAAGAGTCAACCACATTGGTGGGTCTAGATTTGCCCATCGGCCAGACTGGTGAGGACGGCAGACTTTCTTCCCTTAAGGGAGGGAAGAAAACTTTCCTTGAGAGCATTAAAGAAACAGATGGGTTTTTACAATAATCCAGTAGTTTCATGGCTACCATTACTGAGACCAGCTTTTATGTAATTCCGGGTTAATTATATCAATTTAAATTCTTCAGATACTGTAGAGTAATCAAACTCGTGCCTCTCTATTAATGATCCAGAACTCTGACTGTTAGGGGATTATAAAGAGGGACTTTCAAAGTTGGCCAAACAACAGAGCAAATTTTATTTTTAGAACAAGGCAAGTATATAATTCAGTTTTCCTAGTTGGTAATAGGACTGCTGGTGTTCTTGACATAATTTAAGCACTGGTTGGGCATACAGAACAACATTTCAAAGTTTGCTGATGCTAGAAAGCTCATAAATATAGAAAACAAAATGGAGGATAACAGACTTAAAGACAACTGTTGCGTGAAACATGGTAAGTGAACTTTAACGTGGACAAGTATGAAATTTTGGTCAAAAGAATGAGAAAAGTCAAATGAACAAGTTGGATATAATTTGAAAGGAAACACAAAATCTGATCTGGAAATCGGTGTATGCAAATCTTAGAAGGTGACAGGATAAACTGAGATTACAGCTTTAAAAAAAAAACAAATGGGATCCCTGGTTTTATTAATAAACAAAAAAGAACAGAATAGGGCAGGTATTTTTGTGAGAGGCTCAGTATCATGTGGTGAGTGATTCATTCCTTGGGCTCTCAGAAGCCTTTCTACCACCCATCAGGCACAAGTTAGAGGATTAATGGAGTATCTCTTGCTGGTATGAAGGCAGATCAGACAAATCATCAGCATCTCAAAACCATCCCACATAAAGCAGCTAGCATAATTGGCAGTCCATCCACTATCCTGGACATTCATTCCTTCATCAATGCATTATGGCTGCATTGTGCACTGCATTCTATAGGATACACTACAGCAATTCAGTAAGGCTTCTTTGGCAGCGCTTCCCAAACCTACCACCTAAAAGAGATAGGACAGTGGTCCCATGTTAAAAAATACCATCGGTTGCAAGTTCACTTCAAAGTGTACACTATTCTGATTTGGAAATTTACTAACATTTATTTTTCAGTGTTGAATCTAAGTCTTGGAAATCCCTATCCAATTACCTTCACCAGATGGGTCATAGCATTTCAAGAAAGTGCCTTAACATCACCTTCTCAAATGCAATTAAAAATGGGCAATGAGCCATAAATGAATAAAAACAGTTCCTCGTGTGGCTCCCAGAAGAATGCCAAGACATTTAAGAGGGTGGAAAGAGATTCTCTAGAATGGTACCAAGGAGATGTTAGGGTCATCCACTTTGGAGAAGAGTTTTGTTAGCTGTTCAAAGTCATGACCGGTTTTGATGGAGTAAATAAGGAAAGACTCTTTCAATTGCAGAAGGATCATTAATGAGAGGATAAAGATTTAAGGTGATGAACAAAAGAACCATTTATCACACAGCTTGTTGTTGTGATCTGGAATACTGCACTGAAAGAATAGTGGAAGCAAGTTGTTCAATCTATTTCAAAAGGGAGTTGGAAATACTTTATAAAGCACTTACGTGCTTATGGGGGAAAGCAGTGGAGTGTGATTAATTGTAGAACTTACGTATGCAACTAACACAAGTACAATGGAACCAATGGCATCTTGCTGTAGTGTATTATTCTAAGATGCAGACTTTGAGGTCCTTGCTTCTGCAAGAAGATCATTCATTTGCACCAGGGCCACTCAAAGCATTCAACAGTTTGCCCAGAAGTTTCAGTATCACTACCATGTATATGGAACACACCACTTCCTGCATCTGTGTTGTTCTGGTAAAAGTCAATTGAATAAATACCTGAAGGGAAAAGAATTTAGAAAAATGTGAAATTGGCCAAGGAGTGGGATTGTATGGATAGCTGTGTATCGAACCACAAGGGCTGTGGTCTTCTGTGCCACCTACTTCTATAATTCCACATAACAAATTTCCTGCAGAAAAACGCATCAAAACACTTGAGGCAAAATCAAAAAAAAAATAAAGCTCACAGATTAAGGAAGGATTTCAATGTATTTCCAGAGTGAAGAAGCGAATGCCTAGAAATTTCATGCAGTATATTGATTATTCGAGAGAAACCTGCATGAAAGTTGATCATTTCCAGAGTAAAATTTGATGACGTTTTGTGGGTCATTTTACGTTACGACGGAAATTCAATTGAGTACATCCTGTCAGAGTCACGAATGCAGTGATAGCACATTTTTGGCGTCAGACACAGACCTAATTATGTCACTCCTCACGTTTTTAGAGTTGCCAGTTAAAATTAGGTCATGTTGTTCAGAACTAACATCTGACATTGGGCTCTCAAAAAAACCATGTTTTCATAGCACTGCTTTCTGTGCAGCGCCATTCACACTCTCAGTTCTTACTTATGCGCTCAGCTGCAATACTCGCTGGAGATCAATAGATACGTGTGTGGATAGCTTTACTAGCCAAGATCGTCTTTATCCTCCAGGTCCTTGGGCAATTGCAACTGATCTATGTCATAACCCACAATTTGCTGCTCATTGCAGTATTAGAGAGGTCACTGGTTCCCATGATTTTCTTATGATTTGAAAGTTTCTCATTGTCAACCACAATATGGAAGTTGAGAGTGATGACTCTTATGATTCACGAAAAACTCTGGGTTCTTAAGAGGCACTGAAGTACCAATCAAGTGCAACTTTTCACTAACTGGCTCACAAATTCTGGTTAATAAGTTGCCAAGGTCAGACTTGGCTCATGAATTGTCCATATTGGTCTTGGTTTGTGAGTTGAACTTTCATATGGCTAGTGCTGGGTGTCCTGGCAGCTGTCATAAGTCAGCCATCTACCTTGCCTCAATATTTGAGCGTGCAGATGTCTTGGGAAATCTTTGGAGATGGGAGCTATCCTTTCCTTCCTTGGCTTCTGACTCCCGTCCATTCTTAGTTCACTGTGCTGATACAATAAAAGTGATGGGAACATCAGGCACCTAGTAGAGACTGGCATTGGCCTCCTCAAGATAAGATTCTCCTGTGTAAGAGTGGAAGTGGTCCTCCTCTGTTTCTACAAAGCCTTGTGCATGAAATTGGAGCCTGACTCCTGTAGCCCACTTGCCACAATGCACATTCTGTCTGACAGACCTGATGATGGAGCAAGCATTTCATTATGTATCCACACCAACATTGTCCTGAATACTTACGCATCATGATCCCCATCTGAGTGTTTGGATCGCCTGTTGATCCGTCATTTCTTCAGCGGTTCCATCAGTCCTATCCTAATGCCCATCAAGAGCTGGACCCCCCCCCCCCCCTCCTCTAGCCCAGTTAGGCTGTGAGCATAAGAGAGCCCCCTTCTGTCTGCTGTGCCACCTGATAATTATGAACAAACTTTGCATTAACGACAAAGCTCTTATACAACTTAACAATATGTATGTATGCCTGGCTTTCTGTGTGGGGATATGGATATCTCTCAATTAACGAGCAGTGTGAGGGGTAGAGAGTGGGTCTGGCTTAGTGAGGGGATTATGTATTTGGGGACTTGTGTCTGATGAGTCTCAGTATGCAGGACAATTGAACGGCAGGGGGAATTGTTAGATCTCTCCTCTGACGTATTGTGAGGTCCTGATATCAGTAATCAATTCAGTTTTGCTCAGCTGGCAGCACTTAGCCTGTAGATAGTTTCTTCTTTATTTTATTTCTAAATTTGGTCTGAACCCATCTAGGAAATTTATATCATAATATTACATAAGACATCACGTGGAATTAGTGAAGGTATGATGTACAATGTTACAAACTATTGCACTCTAACAGAATCTCTGCATGCTGTATCTGAAATACTTTAACCCTTAAATGGAACAGCTGGCTGCTCTCTCCCTACAGGTGGTCAATCCTGTTTGCAATTCCTTTTAACTCTAATTATATTCACCAAGTCTGGATGGCTTAGATACAAAGCACCATTTCAACCACTCAAGTTATTTCTGTTTCCAACTTCTTGCAAGGTATCCCTTATAATATCTTAACCCTTGACTGCAATGCATCTCTCTCTCAGCAGTCAGATGTGATACAGAGCCTGAGGGCACATACCAACAGGCTCAAGGACAGCTTCTATCCCACTGTGATAAGACTATTGAACGGTTCCCTTATACGATGAGATGGACTCATGACCTCACGATCTACGTCGTTATAACCTTGCACCTTATTGTCTACCTGCAGTGCACTTCCTCTGCAGCAGTGACACTTTACTCTGTATTCTGTTATTGTTTTTACCCTGCACTACCTCAATGCACTGTGTAATGAATTGATCTGTACGATCGGTTTGTAAGACAAGCTTTTCACTGTACCTCGGTACAAGTGACAGTAATAAACCAATACCAATAATTTGATTAATACAACCTTGTTGTTTGTATATTGGTATTGGTTTATTACTGTCCATCTCATTGTATAAGGGAACCGTTCAATAGTCTTATCACAGTGGGGTAGAAGCTGTCCTTAAGTCTGGTGCTACGTGCCCTCAGGCACCTGTATCTTCTACCTGATGGAAGAGGAGAGAAGAGAGAATGTCCTGGGTGGGTGGGGTCTTTGATTATGCTGGCTACTATACCAAGACAATGAGAGGTAAAGACAGAGTCCAAGGAGGGGAGGCTGGTGTCCGTGATGCACTGGGCTGTGTCCACAACTCACTGCAGCTTCTTGCGGTCCTGGGCAGAGCAGTTGCCGTACCAAGCCATGATGCATCCAGATAGGATGCTTTCTATGGTGCATTGGTAAAAGTTGGTGAGAGTCAAAGGGGACAAACCAAATTTCTTTAGCCTCCTGAGGAAGTAGAGGCACTGGTGAGCTTTCTTGGCTGTGGCATCTACATGATTTGACCAGGACAGGCTGTTGGTGATGTTCACTCCCAGGAACTTGAAGCTCTCAACCCACTCACTCAGCACCATTGATGTGGACGGGTGCATGTACACCGCCCCCTTTCCTGGAGTCAATGACCAGCTTTTTTGTTTTCTTGACATTGAGGGAAAGGTTGTTGTCATGACACCATTCCACTAAGCTCTCTATCTCCTTCCTGTACTCTGACTCATTGCTGTTTGAGATACAGCTTACAACGGTGGTATCATCTGCAAACTTGTAGATGGAGTTAGAGCAGAATCTGGCCACACAGTCGTGAATGTATAGGGAGTAGAGTCGAGGGCTGACGCAGCAGCCTTGTGGGGCACCAGTGTTGGGAATAATTGTGCTGGAGATATTGCTGCCTATCCTCACTGATTGCGGTCTATTGGTTAGAAAGTCAAGGATCCAGTTACAGAGGGAGGTGTTGACACCATCTCCATTCTGTATGTTCCATTTAGAAATGGGTGGTGTCCAACCATTAGCACAACAACAATGCTTTGATGAAGAAAAGTTATGTTTTCAGTTTATCAGCTGTCTGAAATTTGTTAACAGATATTTTCCACTCATATTCACACCAGCAAACTCCCTTTGAGCACAGACAAGCCACAGTCATCTTGTTGTTTATCAGTGGTTTGTTGCATAGCATGGGTCCAAGGAAAATGTTTATCTTTTAAATAAATAATTTTCTTTCCATCTTACAGTTTGTTTCAGCTCTGACACTGGGTCCCACGGCACCTTGAGACGGGATTTCAGTTGATCATTTGGTCAATCTTTGGTTCACCATGAGTTATGCCTTCTTGCTACAGCCATCTTAAAGAGACAATTGGCACAAAGCCATGCACCACACTGCTGCAAGTGGTGTAGTCAAGAGGATGGCAGTGAAAGAGGGCTGGGAACACCCCTTGATTCATATATCAAAATCTTGAAAGCTCCATGCTTTTGGGGTCACGCACCTGGTGGAGATCCTGGCCATTAGCTTTATCATACTGTTGCCTTTGAAGCTCCCTTGACTCATAGGTCTTTCCTCTAGTAGTAAATTCCATCAACTAAAATTTCAAGATCCCAGTCTGTGAATTCTTCATCACCCCCTTTCCCTCTCTGCCATCCCCCTGACCACATTCCTGTCCCAGAGTGCATGTTGGTTAAGCCCTGCCAGGCAAGCAAAACTGAATGGAGAACAACGATCACAAACAATCCTTTACTTATTAGGAACCACTATCTTGTGAAAATATTAATATGACAAAGAACATGGAACAGTACAGCACAGGGACAGTCCTTTGGCCCACTGTGTCTGTGCCGAGCATGATGCCAGTTTAAACCGCACACTTGCCTGCATGAGATGTATACCTCTCAGTTCCCTGCACGTCCATGTGTCTGTCTAAATGCCTTGTAAATGTTGCTATCATATCTGTTTCCACCACTTGCCTTGACAGCTTGTTCCAGGCATCCACCACTCTGTGAAAAAAACTGGTCCTGCATATCTCCTTTAAACTTTTCTGCTCTCACTTTAAAGCAATGCCTCTAGTATTTGACATTTCCACTCCGAGAATAAGACTCTATCTACACTATCTATGCCTCTCATATTTTTATATGCTTCTATTAGGTCGCCCCTCAGTCTCTGACGCTCCAGAGAAAACAACTCGTTTGTCCAACCTCTCCTTACAGCTAATACTCTCTAATCCAGGTAACATACTGGTGAACCTCTTCTGCACCCTCTCAAAAGCCTCCACATTCTCCTTATAGTGGGGCGATCAGAACTGCACACAGTAGTCCAGATCTGGCCTAACCAAAATTTTATACAGCTGCAACGTGACTTCCGAGCTTTTATACTCAACACCCCAATTGATGAGATGTTGCCATATGCCTTCTTTACCACCCTATCTACTAGTGTTGCCACTTTTGGGGAGCAATGGACTTGCACCCCAAGATCCTTCTGTCATTGCAATTGAAAAGTATGATTATAGATTTGCAAGTTGAGTCAGCACAAGTGAACAGCTGAATGATATTTTAACACTCCTATCAAGGAACTAATGAATTTGTAGGCCACCATGTTTTGGATGGAGGGATGGCCAGTGTTGTTACTGGAGGAGATTGTAGTGATAGAGAAGGTCAAGGCTTTGGAATAATGGAAATACAAGGATTGTTGTCTGGGAGCCGATGGATAATGGCTGGTGCAGAAAAGAACATGGGCTCCAGAGGGTAGAGAATGGAGGTCAGCAAGGAGTGTGTTGAGAAGAGAATACCGATTAGTTTTTGATTGTACTCTGAGCTGTAGAGAGTAAAGGATCAATGCATTCTGTCATAGAAGATATATCTACTTTTGCAAGGGAGAGATTATGATAAGTCATGTATGTGGTCAGTGGCAGAAACAAAATTCCTGGAGTTTTGTTGATACCCCACCGTATTGTGCTGGAGTTCTGGAACTTCAGCCCAGTGACTGTGGTATAACGTCTCCGCTTTTTACATTGAGATGGTTACCAGTGTTTGTGTGATTTTGTTGTCCAGGCAGAACTTCGGCAGTATGAAGAGGTTATGCATAAGGAACGTCGTGAACGGGAGAAGATTCTCAGTGAGTACAAGAAGCTAGCTGAGGAAAAGAGAACACAAGCAGAACGTGCGGAGAGACGGGTAAGAACCACACCATATGGGTCTCTGATCAATGCAACTGCAGTTAAATTTATTAGAATCATAGAATGGTTCTAACATGAAGGCCGTTGGGTCGGTTGTGCTTTTACAAGCTCTCTATAAACGCAATCCAGCTGGTCCCACTGCCCATCCTCTCCCCATAGTCCTGAAAATTCTTGTCTTTCAGGTATCTATTTAGCTCTCTTTTCAACTGAAAAGGTAGTGTTTTAATTCAAGTTTTCAATGATAAACTCCAACATTCCCAGGCAGGACACTGCTCTTAAACATGGAATCATTGACATACGCCCCAATAAATGCTGTTTAAGCAAAGCAACTTCACTTTCCAGGAGCTATATCCCACTAGACTAATCCCGAGGCATTGTGAACTATTGCTGTCGCTGTTTTGGTGTGCTTAGTCCTCAGGGATTGTGCACTCTCACTTTCACTATCTTGAGCCTGTTGATTGGTGCAGTCCATAAGCTGGGACCTGGCGGTATGCTTTGCTTTGACTTTGATTCAGAGTACAGGGAAAGATTAAGTGAATTAAGCTGTTGTCCAATGATCCAACTCGGAACAGTATCACTGTGGCCCTAATAAAAAAGCCAGAGGCTCTAGTAATTGTATTTTGTTGCTCTCATGAAACATGACCCGTAATTTGTACTGTCGGAGAACTCCTCTAATATCTGAAGTGATGATAAACTGTTTCTACGGTGGTTCCCTCAGGCATTGCGAGCAGCTGCTCACTCCGATGAGCTACACTTTGAGCGACCAGAAACCGAGGAAACTGCAACTGAAGAAAGGTCCAACAGCACACTAGAAGAATCCTTCCAATGGATCAAAGCAGCTACTGGTGTCACTGATGTCCAGGTGAGGTGTCAGGGCCACTTGGGGGATTTGATCCATTGTCCATTTGAGTCATGTCAGGACCACATTGTGCGCTGGACAATATTTAAAGGTATTCAATGGTGTGCCTGCTGTTTGGTGACTCTGGAAAATAACTGAACATCAACAAAATCACTTTCTGAATGGTATTAATGATGTTATATGATTCTGCCACTTTATCTGAATTCAAAAGGTAAACTCAGTAGTTGAGGCAAACGAAAGAACATTCCCTGTTAAGAGCATGGGTAAGATGCAAATTCATGTAGTTGGCTGGATAAGAGAAAACATTACTGGGGACCAGTGAAACTTAGACCATTCTACCAGAATCATAGAACAGAAGAGCAAATGATTGTTGCCATAGAGTATGATGTTGAGTGCCTGAGTGTTGTTGGTGCTATAATTAAAATGTGAAGTATATTGAGCTTGTCTTGCTCTTGACTTTAGGATATAGTGAAACACTACGTGATGCAGGAAGATACTTTGAAGCAATTGCAGCAGCTGGAGCTGGAGAATAAGAAACAGTTGGTACAATTGAAGGAGGAGAAAGAGCAGCTACAGGCAGAATATGATCATCTGAAATATTCTGGTGAAACCAAACTCTCCAGGTACGAAGAATGTGTAGATGACAACTCTGTTCTCAATACCCAATATCCTACATATAAACAGCAGTAGCCCGTTGAACCAGTTTCAGCATTAAATGAGATTGTGTCTAACCCAAATTCCTCACCATGTCTCTTAAAACCTTTGGTTAACAAAAGACTGTGTATCAAATTAACAATTGACCTAGCTATAATTAATATTTGTGGAAGAGAGATCTAAATGTCTTCTACCCTTTGCATGTATTTCCCAGCATTACCACTGAAAAGCTTGGCTGTAATTTTTTGAACATGCTTCCTAGTCCTAGATTCTCCAACCAGGGGGCGTAGTTTCCAGCTTTCCAGCTAATTATTTTATATTAATAGCTTCAAAACTTCCATAACCTTCTACGAGTGGCAACATCATAATTTTCTGGTATGATTCTAGTAAATTTATATTGTACTCCCTTCAAGGCCTATGTAACCTTCCTGAGCTGTAGTGTCCAAAACTGCTCACAGTATTCCAGCTATGGTTTAATAGCTAAGTATAACTTCTATCTCCTTGTATTCCAGGCCTCTTGATATAAAGATGAAAATATCCTTAGCCTTTTTGATTATTTTCTTAAATCCTCCTTGCCAGTCAGCTTAATATCCAATTGTCGAAGAAGAATTTCTGAGGCCTGGTGTAATTCATTATTTAGAACAGTACAGATTAATTAACAACAATCGGTGTAAACTTGTTAAGAGAAAGTCATGTCTGACTAATGTCTAAATTTAATGAGGAGGTGGTAATAATTTTCTATATACACATGGATCTTAACAAGGTTTTTAACAATGTCCCATATGGCTGATTATAAAGACAAAAACCCATCTGATCCAAAGAAAACTGACAAATCGGTTCCAAAATTGACCAATGGTGTGGAATTCAGTCAACTGAATTTTAGTGATTGAAACAGTGCAGTGTGAATTCTCAGGGCTAAAGTTTAGCATGCTTGTTCCTCGTGGTATAATTCAATGATTTTGACTTTTGGTGCACAAGATATGACCCGAGGGCCAGAGTCAACCCAGTTTCTTGTGTTTGACCAACCCACGTTTGCTGTTCTGCTACCAAATCTTACCTGACACAGCGCCTTGATCTTAAAATCTGATTCCTGATCAGGGGGCAGGGACTTCCTGAAAAAAAGAACGAGCCCTGGCTCAGGAAAAAGTTGGTCCTGGGCTTTAAAAAGAGACTTTAAATATTCACAAAAGTAGCTAAACTATGAAAAATAAATCATAATTAAAATACTCATAAAAATTAAAGCACTTAAAACCCTGGAAAACACAAAAACAATTAAATAAATTCAAGTACATTAACTTTAATCATTAGATAAATTTAAGTTAACTCAATTAATTAACAAAAATATAAATTATCTTAAACCTATCTATTTCTCTGGAGCCCTTCCTTTCCATTAGAATGCATGGAATTGCATTGCAGGGCAGGTTTTGCAGCCGAACAGCTGGGAAGCTGCAGGAAGTTGGCATCCATTGCCTGACACTGGGAGGATTCCATGGTTGGAGCTCAGTTGGAATGGGCAGCAGCAGGGACCTGACATGAGTAGCCTCAAAGGTGTTTCGGATGTCATTCTTCGCCTCCCCACAAAATAGTTAAACACCACTGATATAGACAGATGTAGAAGCCATTATTAAGAGGAGAACTGAGGAATCCTTCTACCCAAAGAGTTGTCAGGAGCTGGAAGCATTCATAGCATTCTTCTTCTTAGGCAGTCCCTCAGGATCGAGGATGACTTGCTTCCATTCCAGTTTTAAGGTTCTAATAGGGCCAATGTGGAAACTGCAGAGTTTCCCACGAGTTAAGACAGGCGGTGACACACGGGGTAGGTGGGCAGGCAGGTTGTGAGGTGATGTGCTCCTTCCCACACTTATGCAGAGCCTTTGTGTGCTCCTGGCACGTGGCCTCAAGGTTCTCAACACCACCCCGAATGCTCCTTTTCTACTTTTGAGTGGTCATTGGTCAGAGGTTCCCAGGAGGCAGTGGGATGTTGTATTTCGTCGAGGAAGCTTTGAACACATCCTGGAATCTCTTTCTCAATCCACATGATAATCTCCTCCCACAATAGAGCTTGGAATAGAGTATCTGTTTGGAAAGTTTGGCGTTGAGCATATAAATGACATAGCCAGACCGACATCGCCAACTGAGAGTAACTAGGACTTCAGTGCTAAGGATGTTGGCCTGAAAGACAACACTGAGGTTGGTTCACTTATGCTTGTAGCGATTTTGTAGAAATAACATTAGTGGTATTTTCCCTTTCCTAGAGGTGCTTGCTTAGGTGGATCAGGTCTCAGAAACATATAGAAAGACAGGGATCACTGCCGCCCGGTAGACCATGAATTTTGTGCCAGGTCTGAGGTTTTATTCTTTAAGTCACTATTTTCTGCTGGACCTCTCCCGTTAGATGCCTATAGAACTGTTTCTCTTCCATTTAATAAAGATGAAGCTTCCAATCCTTGATTGTCTTATTTTTGCTATTGAATAGCTCTGTGATCCCTTGTCATTCTCATCAAACCAGTACTGGTTCTTCTTGATTGAGAAGCAAAGAGGCTCTTCACAGGTGCCAATTTTGGTGGACCATGGCAGCTATGGACACACCTCAGCTCCTATACCTTGAGAGATGACAGGTTATCTGTAAGACACTGCTTGAGAAAACCTTTGTCAGCTCTTACAGGTGTATTCAAAAAGGACCTGACTATGGATAACACCTGGGAAGCAAGAACAATCTTTCTCAGGCTCTGGGAACACAATGGGACAAGTGACCTCCACCGTACCGTAAATCTATATGATTTAGTTCCATGAGTTTTCACTTTGGTTAACATACTTGATGACAAAATTTGACAAACAGCTTCAATGGTAAACAGTTGGATAAGTACATATAAATAACATTCATAGATATTCCCCTATCCACTATTTTAGCAACTTCTTCAAAAAATTCAATCAGATCTGCCTCTGAGCTAAAACAAAAATTCCAGGTATTCAGTTCCTCTATCCTTAATAATGTTCTAGCATTTACTGACGACAGAAATTAGGCTGTATTTTCCCCTCCTGCCTTTCTTAAATAGCAGAGTGACTTGAGAAGTTTTGCCTTCATCAGTTTTTAAGGAGTCAATATATTTGTTATAGAATTTAGTATACAGCTAATATAAGTTACCTATCATACACCACTTTATAGCTTTTACTTTGTTTAGTCATCCTTGTATTGTTCTTTGCTTCTTTCCAGTTGCCAGGATCTGTGTAGATTTTTGCTTTTTCATATACCTTTTCTAGAGATTTGTTACCCCTTTCTCTTTTATTTGTCCATTGCTTTATTAAACAAGTAAAGCTTTTTTCTGTTGAGAGTTATAATCCTGTTCTATATCACATCAAATTCTTATTTGAATACCTCCTTCTGCTCTACAATAGATTCACCCATGCGCAGATTTTTCCAGTTTACTCTGAAAAATCCAGTCACTGTCGCTTCATATGGAGATCAATCTTACTCAAAACTATAACTTGATAGCTATTTCATATTTCTTCCTTTCAGTCACTATGTGGGACTTTAGAACTGTTATAAGGAGAGTTATAAACAGTGCCTTTGTTGGAACAGAAGTGTAGCAGGGCTTGCCATTTGGACTGACTCCTTCATGATTGCTTAAAATCAAGTGTTTCCACTTTCCTTCTGTTTTTTTACACAGTGAGCAGAAATTGTTAACAGAGCTACAAGCTCACCTGGAGAATGAGCAAAACCGAAGAGAGAAGTTAATGGAGCATCTTGAATACATCAACCGCATCATTCTGTCCGTTAAAGCTGGCATGGAGCACATCTCTGAAAAACTTCAACATGTGCAAGTTGTAAGTGATGCCTTAGTGGCACAAATCACCACATCAGAGTACTTCAGACAGTGAGTAATCTGAGTATAGCAGACGGGAAGTTATTGGATGCATTCCATAGTGTTCTGGAACTGACTAATCTGATTGATTTCAGACAGGGAGTAAATAACATTATGGACTCCAGAGTTTTTCAGATCAGGAGTAATCTGATTAATTCCAGTGTGTTCTAGATGAGTAATCTAATGAATTCCATTGGGGGAGTAATCTGAAGGGTTCGAGACAGAGAGTAATCTGATAAATTTCAGCGTTTTCCAAATACATAACCCATTCTGTTCCAGACAGTCAGCAACTATTTCCAAAGTATTTCCAAACAGGGGGAATAATCCTATTGATTTCAGAGAATAGAGTCAGAAGTGATCTGATGGATTCCAGATAGTGAATATTCTGATCAATTTCAGATTATTCAATACAGGGAGTAACCTTAGTTGGCATTGAGTGAGAATAACTCTGCCAGCCCCTCTGTTTGTAGATCGTTTGTTATGCTTTTCAGGACTGTGCTTACGTTACTGCTCAGTTGCAGGAGATTGCCACGTAACTAAAATGTTTACTTTATGCAGTCGCAGGATAGTATTGCCACTGTGGTCCTGAGCTCCAGCTCAGATGAGTATGTGTTGGACTTGTTGTCAGTGACCGAGGCTAAGCTACTGCAACTGCATCAACAGCTCAGTACCCTTGACCTGAACAAGATGCTGCGGTTGATGGAAGACGATGAGGTGTGAAATAGTTCAATCTTTCCAGTAATTGATTGGCATCAGCTACTTCCATTGTCTATTCTGGATGGGGTGGAGGCGGGTGAAGGGATGGAGGATATTATTACTTGGGCATAAGGGAATATGTATCACTCGTGGAATGGGGGAGTGTATCTCACTACTAGGATGAAGGTGAGTGTACATCAGTGGTGACGGAGCAACACTTCCAATACTCAGGGCATAAGAAAGTACGTACTTAGAGATAACAGAGGGCTGTGTGTCTAAAGGAGGGTGGGTAGTGAAAATACTTGGGGGTGGGGGAGGTACTGGGTGGGGTTGCCTGGAGGAGGTGTGGGTTGGGAAAAGCCTCAGTAAATCCCCAATGATTGTCAGTTCCTGTTGTGAATCCGTTTGCTGGCAATGAGTTGGATGTTGACAATCTTATTTCTTGTCTTTCAGTTCCACGCCAGTGTGGAAGGTAAGCTCCCACCCTACAATATGAGGGTGAAGCTACCTGTCACCCAAAAGCTTGATGTGTATGAGGGTGAGAATCCACATTTAATTTTCCTTAATCACAGTATTCACAGCACATTGTCTCACTAGCTTTATAAAACTAAAGTTCCGCTTCATTTGCTTTGCTGTAACCAACTATATATTCTTACTGTAATAATCAGTAAATAATGCAGAAAAGGCTTAGAACATGAAATATCGAGGAATCAAACTGTAACAGAAGAGTGCTTCATCATGATACAGGGTTCTGATATTCCTGCCTTTGTCTAATCCAGTCCTCCCTGCCACTTCAGGTCAGTTCCTGACCGAGAAAGACGAAAATAAAACCAGAACAAGTGTGTCATTTTGTCTCTTTTGCATACAGCTGCAGCTGTGGCTCCCATTGCTAACCTACATTCTACCTGATTCTGCAGTATCTCAAATCTGCTCTATAAATGAACACATCCCTCTTTGACAGGACTGAACACAAAGTTGCAAATATTGAACTGAGCATCTCACACACTTTCTCTAGTGGCGCGCCCCAGTCTTGGGATCAATCCTTATGTGGAGTGTGGAGTTTTTCCCTGTGACTGCATGGGTTTCCTCAGGGTGCTGCAGTTTCCTTCCACATTCCAAAGGCACGCAGGTTGGGAGGTTAATTGGCCACAGTATATTGCCCCTAAGTTTAGAGGCAAATGGTAGAATCTGGGGGGAGTTGTTGAGAATGTGGGGTGAACAGAGTATATGTGGTAAGGATGTTTTACCTATTGGGGAATTTAGAACTGGGGTACATAGTCTTAGACTAAAAGGATGTCAGTTTAAGACTGAAAGGGTGATGAATTTCTCTGAGGTTGCGAATCTTTGGAGTTCTGTACCCCAGTGAGCTCTGGAGGCTGAACAATAAAGAGTATATTTGAAGGCTGAGATAAATCTTTGAACCATGGGAAATTAATGGTTATGGGGATCAGATAGGTAAATAAAGAAGGGACCAACTATAAGATCAGCCTTGATCTTATTGAGAGCAGCTTCAAGTGATTATGTGGCTCCAATTTCATTGTTTTTTTTCTCTCTCTCCCTCTCTGTGTCTCCCTATCTCTTTCTTTGTATCTGTGTGTGAGTCTCTCTCTTTCTCTCTCTCTCCCTCTCTCCCTCTGTCACTGGTTCTCTTGTTTCCTTGTTCTCTTTCCCCTCCCGACCCTTCTGAAATTCTAAAGGATTCTCTACCTTTCAGTGATCAGTAACTGGAGGCTTTCCCACTGCAGGTGCTGAGGATGATGATGATGACACTGATGAAGATAATGACAGCGGAGACAATGCTGGTGACATTATCACAAGAACAATGCTGAAGCGACAGTCACAGCAGATTGTTGATTGGAAGACCAAGAGGAAGTCTCGCCCCAAAAGAAAGAAGGCAAAACACAGATCGGCTCACGAGGGAAGCCCCCTGCCTCTCCCTGTCCTTGTTCGCTAGTCCTGCTGTACCCCTGGCTCCCAAGTTGTAGGTAGCTTGTATCAATTCAGGAAGGGTAGCCGGAGGATCTGAGTGAGGGGAGAGAGAACTATTTGCGGCATTCACTTTCTGAACAGCTGCTGGGTAGTGATCCCGTGTGTGGTAATTTGAAGTAAGCAGTAGATTAGAATCCCACAGCAGAGCACCCAAGTTGCATCAAAGTCAGTAGAATATTCTTGTGCTTCAACCCACAGCAGGAAACACAATGAGGTCATTGCTAGTGGGAAAAAGAAAAAATACCAATTCTGAAACAATAGTAAATTCTGTAAATTTGCATCCGAGTGAGAGAGTGATGTTTTAGAGATCTTTAATCAGAAGCTAATGGACGTAGTCTTGCTCCATATTTTCAGTGCTGTGTTAAGAATGTTAAAGGGTGCAGGATCAGACAATACTTTTCTAGTGTAAAAAACCTGAGGATCCCAGCAAGAGTCAACAACTGTAGGAAGGTGGAGAAAACTTAAATTAGTTAAATAAATAAACTCAAGTCTTGGAAAGTTTATTGGGGATCCTGATCTGGCTATCTAAAGTTCGATTTGAGATGCAGAATATAATTGGAGATTGTGATTTCTGTCAAATAATGGCTCTGTTTAATTTATATCGTCCAGTAGCCCACCCCGCTAATACTATCAACAAAATTCTTACCAGGCTTGACAGGGTAGATGAAAGTAAAACAGATAATGCTGAAAACAGTCAGTGGGTCAGATAGCATCTGAATTAGGGTTAGAGTTAGATGCTGCCTGGTATACTGAGTATTTTTAACTTCTTCTGTTTTTAATTTAGATTTCCAGCTTCTGCATTTTTGTTTTGATTTTTGTTTGACAGGGTAGAGGCATGGATGATGTTTTCTCTGGCTGGGGTGTCTAGAACCAGGGCTTAAAATAATGGATCAGCCATTAAGGAGAGAGATGAGAAGTTATTTCTTCATCCAGAAGGTAGTGAATTCTTTGAATTCTCAACGCAAGCAAGCTGTAGATGCTCAGTCACTGAGCATATTCAATACAGATCAAAAGGTTCTTGGATATTAAGGGAACCAGGAGATATGGGGTTAGTGCAGAAAAGTGGCATTGTAGTTAAAGATCAGTCATGATCTTATTGCGTGTTGGACCATGCATGAGGGATCAAGTGGCACCCGCCTCTTGTTACGTTCTTATAAGAGACTTACAGTCAATGATCTGAGCCCAGCTCTATGAGTGTTGTGGTCATGAACTGGGGGTGGGATGAGGTTAATAGAGACTATCACAACATAAAGATACCACAGCTAACCCCACAGTCTGCAGCTAAACCTGACAATGTAAAAACATTTAAAAAGACTGCAGATGCTGGAAATCTGAAATTAAAATAGAAAATACTGGAAACATTCTCCAGGTCAGGCAGCATCTGTGGAAGGAGAAACAGAGCGAACATTTGAAGTAGGAGACTCTTCAGAATGTCTAAATATTGCTGTCGTCTATACTCAGCTGAAAGTAACATGATCACAGGAATATTTGGCCCTTAAACTTTGCATGGATTTATGCTTGGTGTTAATTCCTAATGATCCCTTGGATCAGCTGTCGGGCACAGTTAACTAGAAGTACTTCTTGATTTTCTTGATAAATTGTTTGCACTGGACCTTCTTATTGAAGGAATATAAACATTTCTAACTTTGTAACCAAGTTTGGTAAGATTAAATTAGACTTGGAGCCCACAGTGCTGATTTATTCTGTTTATTACATAAGGCTCATCCAAAACGTACTGACACTCCTGTATTTCCAGTAACAGAACAATTGGCCAAGCCTGGGGAACGGAGACTTGCTGTTTTGACCCCATGGAGACCAACTCCTAGGGTTCCAGCTCATTTTATTTGATAAACTTGTACAATTTGTTGAAATTATTCCTCACAGGGCCAATGTGTGTGAACTGACCAGGCCAAAGAGAATATAATTCATCGTTATATCAACAAGTCAACTATGTTTCAGTGAATAACACTTACACCTCTGAGTTATTAGGTTGTACCTCCAAGAATCACTTCAAAGACTTGAACACAAGATTCATTGTGGTATTCTTGGCATATTAATGAGGGGCACTGCATTATAAGAGGTTCAGTATTTCATATGAGACTTTAAACCAATTTCCTGTCTGCCCTGTCAGGTGAGACATAAACAACTCTCATGATCACTATTGAAAGAAGAGCATGGTTATCTATATAATCCTCTACTATTGTCCAGAGGGACTGCACACCTGGCTCTATTCTGATCTATCCATTGGTCCTTAAAGATCATCTGTAAGGGCTTCTCTTCCCATGCCAACACCTTGACCTCACTGACTCCTTTTTCACCTACATGCTGACCCTCAGCAATTTCATCTCTCCACATTTCTTGACCTTTTCACTCAAATACACACACACACACATGGATCAACAGTTTTCTCTTCATGATAACCACAGAGCAAGACCAGGTGCTGCACTGTCCTGCTGACACCTATAACTGGGATGGCTATTCTATGGACTTAAAGGTGTAACAGTGTGAATCTGAAGTTGCTGCTCTTCTACACCATGTCAGGAGACAGCAATCATCAGCTTCTCGGCATCGTTGTGTTTAAAGAAGCAACATCTTTATTATCTACAGAGAGGAGACATCTGCTCCTTTCAACAAAACAAAACAGTAATGATTTATATGCCACCCTTAATATCGCAAAAACTTCCCAAGGTGCTTCATATTGAGTTTTATCAGATTTTTTTGAAAATGACATTGAGTTTCTTGAGAGAAGAGCAAATACTTGCTCTAACACATAGATCTATAACACGTGTCACAGGAGGAAAGCAATATAGAGGGGCAGAGAAATTTAGGGAGGGGATTCCAGAACTTGAGGCTCAAGCTGCTGAAAGCAGAACCAGCAGAACTGGAGGGATTGTGTTCTAGAGTGGGCAAGAGGCCAGAATTGAAGGAGCTCAGAGAACTAGGAAGGTTAGAAATATGGATGTTATTAGAAAGAGGTGAAACCAGGGAGGGTTTTGAAAACAAAGGCAAGAATCTTCAAATTGAGGTATTGCTTGCATGAGAGCGGTGTAAGTCACAAAGAATGGTAGTGAATGGTAATTGGAGCAGCACAGTTTCAGATTCCCCCAAATTTGTTGAGAGCAGAATAAGAAAGGCCAGTTAGGAATAGATCAGTTAAATCCAGAGTTAACAAGAGCATGGATTAGGATGTCAGCAGCAGAAAAGCTGAAATTGTGCATAGGCAGTTACAAAAGTAGAAATAGAAAAAAATTTGTGATGACATGGATGTGTGGTCGATAGTTCATTAAATATGACATAAGAGTTCAGCTTCATGCACTTACCAGAAAGGGGGGGGGGGGGGGGGGGGTGGGGTGTCACGGCTAGGGAGCAGCATTTGTCACAGGGACCAAAAATGAGGGCTCCAGTTTTCCGAGTGTCTAGTTGGAAGAAATAATTCCTCATCTAATTTTGAATGTCAGTTTGACTATCTAGAGAAAGTGGAAGGCTTTAGAAAGCTGAGTATTGTCAGTATACAGGGGTATTGACGTTGCAATATCATATCCCATACTGTGATATAGATGTTCATCCTCCACCTCATGCAGCCCTCCAGATTCCTTTAATTACCAATACCTTGACCAGAATACTGCCTTATTTCTGAGCCAAGATAATTTCCTACTCGCTTCCGAATGTCATTTGTTAAACATACCTCCTTTTCCATTCCAAAACATGCTGAAACATTCAGTTCCCGGTCCAGGTTGCCTTTCCTATAATGATTGTGAATCATATGTATTTTTGCTGTTTGTGCCACCAACTTACTTATGGTTTATGAATACTTCATGCTTCCAGAGAAAGAACCTTTAATTTTAGCATTCGAAACTTTGACCCTGTTTTCAGCTGCACTCTTACCATTGTACACTTCCCTTCCTGTCACACTTTGCTTAACGTTACCCATCTCACCATAATTGTGCAATTATATGTCTGTTAGCTATAAGTTTCTAATTTCCCCCTCATCAGAAGCATCCTCTCAACTACTTATGAGTGAGAGAGATTGAGATTGTGTATGAGTGAGGTAAGTTACAGGGCCTGTGAAAAAACAAGAGAGGAGAGGGAGGGAGACTAATGAGTGAGAAAAGAGGAGTCATGTGAGAGAGAGAGAGGGTGTGAGAGAAAGTGAGAGAGCAAAGAGGAACTGCAAGTGGGAAACCAAACCTCGGCCAAGGGAAAGCCTGGGTGGAACTAAACTCTCGATGCCTTTCTCCTCATGAAACAATTCAAAGACAGGGATATATAACCTTAAAATGGGAGTCTGGTAAGTTATCAGGGAAGTTGAGGGAGCCTTTATCACACAAAGGATAATAGAAATCTGAAATTATTTTCTCAAATGATTATGATAATTGTATTTTGATATTCTCTGCATAAGATCTTTCTGGTCTGTGCATTTCAGTATCTGAATAAAGAATGCATGTCTTCTCTGAGCTAGCAGAGCACTTATCTTGCTTTAAAATAGAATCCTAGAATTATTATGGCATCGAAGACCAATCAGCCCATTGAGTTCATTTTGGCTTATTGAAAACCAATCTACTTTTTCCCACTCCAATGTTTCTTTATGCTTCATTCTCTATCCATCTCTTCCTTTCTGCCACATGTTTATCTCACATCACCTTAAGCGCATTCATTCTAAATGAGTTCATTCTATGATGAAGGGCATCAATAGGAATTTAAAAGTCGGCATTAACATGTGTCATGCAGAAAAGGAAACCTCCGCAAAACTGATGTATAACAGAAACTGTGCAATATTTCAGTTGTGGCTGAACCACTGCTTTATGAGAGTTCTAAACCACCCAAGACAGTTTAAACTACAGGTCCATTTGGTTATTTTTTTTTGGGCATTTTCTTGCTCTTCTTCATTTTACATATTTAGTTTTTGCACATAGACTGATACAGTACAGGAAGCTGTAAGCCACTCAGAGAAGTACAGTAATGTAGTGGTTAAATTATTGAGCTAGCTGCCAGAGCTCTGGACCACTGATCCCACAACAATAGCTGCAGAATTTAAGTTCTAGTAATTTGAAAAATCTAGAATCTTAAATCTGGTCTCAGTAATGGTGACCGTGAAACTACTTGAGGGTTGTGCTCTTCCCCCTAAACTGATCATCCAAGCTGTGAGAAGTAGGCTGGTGGTAGAGATGGAAGAACGTCAGAGAGTTGTGAAGAAGGCGGTCCTTCAGGAGTAGCGAAAGGGGAGGGGAACATGTATCTGCTAATGGAATCTACTTGAAGATGGCGAAAATTCCATGTGATGATCCATTGAATGTGGAGATTGATAATGTTCTGGCTGAGAAGAGATGGAGTGAGAGCAGAGGTACATAAAAGACGATACGCAGTCAAGGGCTCTATCAGCTATCCATAGAGGGAAAACCACAGTTTAGGAAACAGCAAGACACCTCAGAGAAACCCATGTAGAAACTCTTGTCATCAGAACAGTTATGACAGAGACAGAGGAACTGAAATAATGGGTTAGACTCCTTACAGGAGGCAGGGTGGGAGACTGGGGGCTGAAAGGGATATTTGTTATTAACCCATCTTCTGAGACTGAGACACAAATCCAGAAAAAGAAAGGAGGGTCATTGATAGACCACAACAGAGGTGAGAGCAGGGTGGAAATTGGCGGCAAAACTAAGGAAATAATGAAGCAGCAGTAATGCAGTCATCAAAATACTGGAAAGAGTTGTGAGTGGGGACGAAACAAGCACCATTCCAGGTATCCCACAAAAATACAGGCACAGCTTGGGCTTGTGTGAGTTCCCATACCCACAATTTAGACTTGAAGAAAGTGAGTGCATTCTGACTCAAGGAGTAGTTCTTTGACCAATGTGAAGAGGGGTTGAGGAAACCTGTGGCAATGATTTTCCTTATGGCAGACAATAAGGAGAACCGTCTGGAACTGCCACAGTCAGTTTTCTTGGAAATGGTCATGGTTATGGAATCTCTGAAGTCCCCTAGTATCCCCACCACTTTCCAGGAGACAGCGATAAAGTTCTAATGTCATGCCACAGACATTCCAGAGGACCAGAAAAATTGGATGCCACAAGAATATACCCTCATATAGCTACAGAGTGTACACTGACGTAAGAATTACCTAAGATCACAAATATTAGCTCTCAGTTGTGCTGGATTGAACCCCAAATAAGGGTTGACTGATTCTTTGCAACCTTCAAATTGCTTGGTGAGATAGCACATATCCTACTGATGCCCTGTCTATAGGACCGGGTGGTAGAGGAATGGGAGACCTGGCTGAGGTGGGTGGCAGAACTGTTAGAAGAAGAGACGGATAACGATGAATGAGAAAAGATGAGAGAGTGGAAATAGGTTCACATGGAGCTATAAACAACATAAAGACATTTTCAGGAACCATGGAAAAGAGGTGAGGAGGGGATTAGTCACTACCGGGAGGTGTGTCTGGAAGAGTTAAATTAAAATGATGTTGCACAAAGCTGGAAAATGACAAAAGAAAGAAGTGAAAGTGAAGTGTCTGAGAGCGCAGGCACAATTCTGTTCCAACAGTACACATGACAGACTGAAAACCAGAACTGGAAAATCACCAGCACCATTACTGAAACAACATGAAGTGAGCGGAACTTTTGGCCGTAAACAAAGTCTATTCCCACAAGTTATCACCTCAATAATCATGGTGTGAGCGCGGCATCTTCCTGCAAAGGCAAGCAGAGACCACACGGGATATTAATTTATCGGGAATTTGGGAAAATGTAGGAAGATCAGAGAGCACAGCAGCAGGAGTCTGACCACTCAGTCATAAATGTGTGATTAGTCAAGGACTTGCCTTCCAAGTGCTCCTCTATGATACCGAAACAAAAGGCAGCTTCACTTCTGCTTCAGTCGAGTGTCTACGGGTGTTGAACAATTCAAATACTACGGATAAGTTTTACGGAATCTAAATGTGCGAGCTCACGGATAAGTTAAAGCGAATTTCAGGAACATTCAGTTAGTAGAGCCACTATGTACCTGTGTTAGCAGCGCCCGTGCCTGTGCTGTGCTGATATAACTTATAGCAGACCCAGTTTTACTGTCTGGGTACCATAATCAATCTTGGCATTTCTGAAAGAGAAATCCCTCTCCTCCTAGTGCGGACGTCCCCAAGTTTTGTCGGTTTAGACGCACATGTGGTGCATTCTCGTATCGAATAACTTGAGGCTGCGATACAATATTCACCAGTGATACAATATTCAACAGTGATCACATGGATAGCGTATCACTGCTGGGACGTGGGACCAAAGTCTGGACTTTTCCACATTTCCTCGCCACACACAACTTCCTCTCCGCTTCCCAGTCCCACTCCCTTCCGTATTCGCTCCGAGAACAAAAACTCTCTCTCTCCCAATTCACTTAATTCTGTAGTTTTAAAATCCCGACCGTCTAACCACCAAGTCCTTATTGAGCTACTGATCAGTTCAACCAAAAAATCACTCGGACTTTTGACTGTGAGTCTGCATGAAACCATCGTTGTCCCTCACTCCAGGTAGATGCTGGAAATTTGAAATAAGAACAGAAAATCATGGAAAAACTCCACAGGTCAGGCAGTATCTGTGATGAGAGAAACAAAATAACCTTTCATCTGATGATAGATCACCAGCCTAAAACGTTACCTCTGGGTCTCTCTCCACTGATGCTGCCTACTGAATACTTCCAACATTTTCTGGTTTTGTGCCACCTACTGTTTGCTCCAATTCAACCTTCATCTTCAATTCTTCAGTAGGGTTCCACAGATCTGCCAGGCATCTAGTTTAACCCCACAATGTCAACTGGCTGCACCACATAAAATATTGTCAGGCCTTGCTTTCTTTTGCCAAAATTAGCATTATTCCAGGGTCATTCCAGAATACAAAAATAACCTCGGCTATTGCAGGTGTGCTCTTAATCTCCCCCTCCCTGCTTCCTCAGCCTTCACCACTGCAAAGCGTTTCTGGACATCTTTGGTACTTAGATATCTGGTTTTCTGCCCCAGCCCTCCCCTCCTTTCCTTAACCCACTGGATCAAACCTCTCATATTTCCCAAACCTTAGCCCCAAACACCCATCTTTCTCAAGTTTCTCTCCTATCCTCCCTCTTTCCTGCTGTCCATGACATCACCCTTCCACCTGCCACCCCCAATCCTTCAACCCCTTTCCACCTAAACCGAACATCCAATTCACCCAAGAGCCCATGGTGTCCATGGGCTCCTTTGTGTTGCTGTTCACTTAGGCAAATAACATGGATGGAGTTACCAATGAAACATCCTGACTGAAGGCAGTCAACAATCAACCAACATCTAAGTGCTGGAAAGTCCCTACTCAACTGCATTGTAGGAGGGGAAACCTCACCGTATGGACTCCTCTGGTTAAAGAAGGCAGCTCCCCAACAAGGGCCAATAGAGATGGGCTGGAAATGCCAACAACACAGAGATTTCACGAATTACAATATAACTTTAATCACTGGCTATGCATTTTGCTAAAAATGCTTTATAAATGCAATTCTTTTAATAAGATATAGTAATACACACCCTTGTAGTTCTTATGTAGTATAAACTGTATCTAACCTATGTATGGGTATACTTTTGTGTCCAAACAAGATATTTTCATTGTATGTCTGCTATATGCAATATCTGTCACATATATATCTGATATGGTGGCTATACCATTTATCTATTCTACATGTTTAATATACAAATGTGTATGCTATATATCCACTGTAAATATATTTACAGTAATAACATGATCTAAAAATACAACAAACTACATAAGGTTATGTAGAAGGGTCATGTTTAAGGAATCCCTTTTTTGGAACACAGGAACTTCCCAAATGTTGGTCTTCCCTTTCACTTTCAAAGGCTGACCAATTTTCCACTTCTACATCATGGGTCAAATCATGCTAATTAATAGCAGTTCACGGCTCAATAATTCTCAGACTTTTGCTTGTGCCTTATCTAGTTTGGCCGATATGTGACTCCAGACCCACCAATGTGGCTGGCTCTTGACCAAGGCCTTAGATTTCAGGCACAACTAAAGTTTACAGCAGGAGTCCAAATGGTTGCTGACGCCCAGGTGCTACATAATCGTGCTCACCATTAGGGTACTCTAGAATTTACTGATATTTGGCCCCTAGTTTTAAACCCATACACTGGGGAAAACACTCACTGCGTCCATCCTGTCAAACTCCTTCAGGATCTTGAAAATAAAAAAAAGCTAATCTTAAATAGAAACAGGAAATGCTGGAATTGCTCAGTGTATCAGACAACATGTGGTAAGAGATGCAGTTAAAATGTCAAGTTGAAAACCCTTCATGGGAACAAAGTCTGATGAAAGGTCTTTGATCTGAAACACAGTTTCTCTGTCTAAAGATGCTCCCTCACCTGCTGAATGTTTCCTGCAATTTCTGTTCATACTTCCTTCAGAATTGTGCATGTTTCACTGAGATCATCTTTCATTTTTCTGAACTCCAAAGAGCATTAGCCCAATCTGCTTAATCCTTCTTCATAAGACCATCCTCTTTGTCAGGAGTCAGGCTGGTGAACCATCACTGCACCACATCCAAGGCATTTGTCCTTCCTTCAGTAGGGACACTAATGTATGCGGTATAGCAGGTATGATCTCACCAAAGCTCTGAGTAGTTGCAGTAGGATTTTCTTGCCCTTGGGTTCATCCCTCTTGCAGTATCCTCCTTTGCTTTCCCAGTTACCTGCATGTTATCGTCCTGAGTTACTTGTACAAGAACTCCCAGACCTTTGCCCATGACAAACGCAAATGGGATTAGCTTTGATGGGCATCTTGGTCAGCATGGACCTGTTTCCATGCTATTGGGCTGAAGAGCCTGTTTCCATGCTGTATGACCATGACTTCTCTGAAGAACAAAGTTCATAGTTTTATTCCAGGTAAATAATATTGTTTGTCTATTCTTCCTACAGAAATAGAAAACCTTACACTTCCCACATTATACTTCATCCACCAGATTTTTATCCATTCACTTAACCAGTCTATGTCCCTTCATAGATTCTTTGTATCCTCTGCACAACTGCTATGGGGGCCCTTATTTACGTTTGCATCTCTTTTTGTATGTGTCACATACTTATAGCTCTTACAATCTGTTTTCATATTTCTAGCTGATTTATACTGATATGTTAGGTTCTCCCTCTATTTTTTTTAGTTATCCTTTGCTCTTTCCTAAAAATTCCACTAATTCTAAGGCTTACTGTCATTCTTCACAATCATATAATCCTTTCCTCTCGACCTAATAGCATCTTTAATTTCTCTAGTTAGTCATTTCTCAATGAAGTGTGACTTCCTTGACTATCATGAAATGTTTCCTTATTTTTCTATCACTGTTTATATGTCATCACATCTTTCATTCTCATGGCAACCCTGACTTCACCCTATCAGAGATGCACCCTTATCTGAATCCATACTTCCTCCACCCTCCCTGCAGCTTAAAACTAACTTGCTTTCTCTCTTTCCCAGATCTGATGGACCTTGTACCCGAAATGTTAACACTTTTTTTGTTCCAAAGTGCTGCTTCACCTTCTAAACATTTCCAGTATTTTCTGTTTTAATATCACATTTTTCAATCTAATTTCCCACTTCTTCAGCCAACTCTCTTTTCATTCCTTTGTAATTCCTTTCCCTTGTGCTATCCATTTCTTACCTACTTCTCGTGCCCTCTTTCTCGCTCTTTTCTTTGTACCCTTCCTGCCTCCACTCAAGCTTCTTATTTTCTTTCTCTCACTTAGTCTTTTGATTTTTTTTTCATTCTCACATCCTCACTTTTTCTTCTCTCTCTACCCAGCTTCTCTCACAGTCTTGATAGCAGTTGTTCTCTCCAAGTCCCTTTCCTTCTCTGTAGCCTTTACTCCCTCCTCTGGCAGCTCATTCCATGTGCCCACGACCCTCTGTATGAAAATCTTGCCCCTCAGATCCACTTCAAATCTTTCCACTCTCACTTTAAACCCATTCCCTCTAGTTTTAGACTCCCCTACCCTGTGAAAAAGACTATAACTTTCTACCCTATCTATGCTCCTCATGAGTTTATAAACCTCTATATGGTCATCCCTCAGCCTCCTTCGCTCCAAGGAATACAGTCCCAGTCTATCCAATCTTTCCTTGTAACTCAAACCCTCCAATCTAGGCAACATTCCTGTGAATTTTCTATGCACCCTTGCTAGCTTAATCTCATCCTTCCTATAGCATGGCAACCAGAACTGCATACAATACTTCAAATGCAGCCTAATCAACAATTTGTACAACTGTAATGTGACATCCCAACTACCATCCTCAATACCTCAGCCGACGAAGGCAAGCATACCTTATGCCTCTTCACCACTCTGTCTACCTGCGTTGCCACTTTCCGGGAACTATACTTGTACCCGAAGGCCTTGCTGTTCAATAACACACCCCAGGGCCCTACCATTCTCTGTGTATGAGATAGAACATAGAACATAGAACAATTACAGCACAATTCAGGCCCTTCGGCCCGCAAAGCTGTGCCGAACATGTCCCTACCCTAGAAATTACTAGGCTTACCCATAGCCCTCTATTTTACTCAGCTCCATGTACCTATCTAACAGTCTCTTGAGAGACCCTATCGTATCAGCCTCCACCACCGTTTCCGGCAGCCCATTCCACGCACTCACCACTCTCTGAGTAAAAAACTTACCCCTGACATCTCCTCCATATCTACTCCCCAGCACCTTAAACCTATGTCCTCTTGTGGCCACCAATTCAGCCCTGGGGAGAAGCCTCTGACTATTTACCCTATCAATGCCTCTCATCATCTTATACACCTCTAACAGGTCCCCCCTCATCCTCCGTCTCTCCAAGGAGAAAAGGCCGTGTTCCCTCAACCTGCTTTCATAAGGCATGCTCCTCATCCCAGGCAGCATCCTTGTAAATCTCCTCTGCATCCTCTCTATGGCTTCCACATCTTTCCTGTAGTGAGGCGACCAGAACTGAGCACAATACTCCAAGTGGGGTCTGACCAGGGACCTATATAGCTGCAACAATACCTCACGGCTCCTAAATTCAATTCCCCAATTGATGAAGGACAATACACCATATGCCTTCTTAACCACAGTGTCAACCTGCGCAGCCGTTTTGAGCGTCCTATGGACTAGGAACCCAAGATCCCTCTGATCCTCCACTCTGCCAAGAGTCCTACCATTAATACTATATTCCGCCAACATATTTGACCTACCAAAATGAACCACTTCACACTTATCTGGGTTGAACTGTATCTGCCACTTCTCAGCCCAACTCTGCATCCTATCTATGTCCCTCTGTAACCTCTGACAGCCCTCCAAACTATCCACAACACCCCCAACCTGGCCTGGTTTAACTTCCCAAAATCCAGGACTTCCCACTTGTCTAAGTTAAATTCCATCACCCATTCCCTTGCCCACATTCCAAGTTGTAACATTAGATGACCTTCTTCATTGTCCACTATACCACCAGTTCTGGTGATAATCATGCCACCTACATTCTCTTCCCAATCATTAATATACATGACAAACAATGAAGGACCCAGCAGCAATCTCTGCAGCACACCACAGGTTGCTGGTGCAACCGTCCACAACCACCCTCTGGGTCCTACCACCAAGCCAAATTTGCATCTAATTTTCCATCTTGTCCTAGATCCCACGTGTTCTAACCTTCCGGACCAGCTTACCATGTCAAAAGACTTGCTAAATTCTATGTATACATGTAGTCTCTATCTGAAATATTAGCCCTTTTACATTATTAAAGTTGTGTTCTATTTTTGTAATGAAACTAAGAAACATAGAAGAACCAAAATTCTTTTTAAACAGTCCAGCATAGCTGTGACATCATTCTAATTTGAATCTAAAAACAAGCACCTCTTCCTGTTCCTCTGGGACTTCCAGGATCCCTTTTCTATAAGGCGTGCAGGGATTTTCTGACTTCCAGAAACTAAGTTGAGTTTCCTTGCCATTTGGAATGCACATACAGTAACAACTGTGCAAGAAGCATTGGAGTGGGAAAGACAAATAGTCAGAATAGCAGAGAATGAAGACAAGGTATAAGAAATGGTGAAGTAAAGAAGGACATGAAGTGAAAAGAAAAAAGTGAAAAGAAATGAAATGCTGGAGATACTCAGCTGAGGTACCATCTGTAGGAGGGGATACGGTCAATATTTTAGGCTGATGAATTCCCTGATGAAAGATGAATAGGTTGAGATATTAACTCTATTCTTGACTCTATAGCTGACCACTAGAATTTCCAGCATTCTGTGTTTTTATTTCAGATTTCCAATATTTGTATCCATGTTTTCTCTGGGAAACTGTCCGGTAGATGTTATTCAGGGATAGCACAGAGATTAACAGGTAGGGAGATCTGGGCAAATGTTAAAAGCCAGCAGCAAGAGAAGGAATAGGAGGGGAAATACAGAGATATTCAGAAAGAAATATAAGTATGAAAATAGAGAGAGAGAGATAATATTGTCAAGGAGATACGGTGACAGGACAGAAAAAAAGAGAGAGAAAACAGGAAGATATAGAGGCCAGATAGTTTAAAAAAGAATTAAAATTCAGGGAGTTGGAGACAGAGAGAGGAATCTAGAAGTTGCAGTTTCCAATATTTACAGTTGAATATAGTATTTTCTTGAGTTATTTCCCCACTACTTAAACAGCTGATATCTCAAATGACTTGAAATGATCAAATATAACAGATGTGATAATTTCAATGGACCACCTTGAGTTATTCTAGTAATGTCGCTGGCAGCAGTTTCAGTGTTGGAGGAGATGAACACACAATGGAAGAAGAAACAGGAGACAGAGTCGGGACAGACTGAAACAAACGCCCATCTAATACTTTTACCCGCTGCTCATTTTTATACTTTCTGTTTGCTTTCTGGCGTTATTTTACCTTATTTTTATAATTTTCATCTCGAGTCTGTACTCCCTCTTCTCCTTCTATGCCCTCAAAATGGTCCCAGCTATATCTTCGCCTGTCCACTTGTTTCTGCGTTGGTATGTTTCTCTGTCCCTCAATTATTTCCATCTGACATCTCCCTGTGACTCCTAGTACCTGTTCTACATTCCTCTCTCATCTTGTTTTTCCCCTTTCTTTTCTGTTCGTCTTGTTTTGTGTCACTCTCTCCCTTTACCCGTGTGTCACATCCAGTTTTGGTTCACTTTGTTTTCCTCTCATTCTTTCACATGCCTCTGGTTATCTCTCTGTTCTTTTTACAGCCCGTTAAGTTTCCACGCTCTTCTGCCATTAGGTTTAATTTTTCCTTCTCCCATTCTTAACTCTTCTCTCTCTTCAAGCTCTCGCTCGGTTCCACTGACACGGTTCCTTTCCTCCGCCCACGTTTCCTCTCCTGGCAGTGTAGGGTGAATCCTAGAGACTTCTGTGTGTGGCGACCTCTAGGCCCTGGGGAAGTCCAGCTCACGGGCTCTGTCATCACGGAAACTTCCCCGAGAAGGGGAACATAAAGAGCCCAGCAGATCAACTGGTCGCAGAACACACAGTGCTTGTTCGAGAGCGGATCCGAGCAGAGGGAAAGCAGTTTGGAACAATGTCTCACCAGGACGATCTGAGAGAAGTGACAGTGACCCAGACCCATAACAGTTGGCCGCCGGAGCAGCCCCAAGGATCGAGCCAGTGCAATTGCCAGTGTCAGCGCCGCCTGCTCGTAGCCGTCCTTGCCTCTGTACTCCTACTCTTCATCACCATCGCCGGCCTTCTCTGTGCCTTTTGCCTCTTTATTTATCCTAAGATGTCTACAGAGACCAGAGTCGTCAAAGACAAAGTAAGATCTGTCACCTTCTCTGTCGCGTTCCTTTCTCGTGAGAATCTCGCGTATTTGTCACATTGTGAACTCTAGCACCAATTATTTTATCAGTGACCTGGTCTGCGCTGCTCCAGGTGGATCCATGGTGGATCCGAAGTATTCACATTGACTAAGGCAAGGACTAGGCTCAGTTGTGATACTCCACGGTTCAATGGTTTGCATACATCAGCTTCCAGGCTCACTCAGTTGGGCTGGAGTCGGCACCTTCAGGACACTGATTCACATGGACACTCACAGAGGGAGGCTCACAGATACAATGAAACATGTCCACGGGAATGCATACACAGAGAGATGCTCACAAATACACCCAGACGAACACAGTCATAAAGTGGGACAGAATGTTTAAACGCAAAATGTAATGAATTTCTTTAGGAATTTGTGCAATTCCAACATCTAATTCCATTGTTTTTTTTGTTTATCTTGCAGTATGCCGCGCAGCTGTTAGCACAAGTTGGTAAGCAGACGTTTAATTATTCATAAAATTATATTGTCTAAATGTGTCCTGGGGCAAGACATAGAGATACTGGAAGAGAACGAAAGCAGCTCTTTAGACGAGTTTGACAGGATAAAGTAGAGGGAGCGTTATTCTGTATCTAACGTGGACCGCGCCTAATATTTCTGGTTGTCAATAGAGGGTTGACGGGAAAAATTAAAGGAAATATTTTTTCCAGTTGATAAGGTTATGAACAGGGAATGCTTTAATACTAGAAGATTTACAAATCTTACAGGGATTTGATAAGATTTGTAAATCAAGAATATAAAATGCAGTGAAAGCATTAAATAACTCCAGTTGGTCAAAAACATTATCAAAAATCTTTTACTGCTGTAATTTCAACGACTGACAGTTCCTTCTTCTTGTTACCTCAGCCCACTGTATATTGCTGACATCATATTCTGATAACTCGCCCATTAAGTATCTGAATCGGGTACAGCTTCTATCAATTTTGTTCAGCAAGTAACAGCTCCAGTGTGTGACTCTAGTTTTATTAATTTGAAGAGTTTATCACGTTTATCAAAAGAAATTATAATCAAATAATAACAGACAGAATCGGAATCAGGCTTATTATCACTGACATATGTAGTGAAATGTATTGCTTTGCAGCAGCAGTACAGTGCAAGACATAAAAATTACTATAAGTTACAAAAATAAATAAATAGTGCAAAAGAGGAATAAGGAGGTAGTGTTCCTGGGTTCCTGGACTGCTCACTCCCCAGTTTTATCTCCATTACTTTCACTACTTCACAGATTAGTCAAGTACTTGGTGTCAGAGCTTCCGACACTGGCTATTGTTCGCTGGTTGTTATTGTGGTCATTGAATGTCATTCATTAAGAGTAAGGCAGCTTTGCGAAGTTCTCACCCAACATTTACATGCTGGTTCATATAATTTAGAAATTGTGGTAGTATGTTATTTGTAGCAAATTCACTTAATTTACTGACTGTTTTATTTCTGTCTGTAGATTACAACCGAAATGTAACATGGTTCGCTACCACTGGGCTGGGAAGCAGCTATCTGGGTTCTGGCTTCGATTTCAAAAATCAGGAGCTACACAGCACCAAGGATGGGATGTACTATGTATATGCCAAGCTGAAAGTGACATGCTCTGTTTTAAATCAATGCAACAACAGTTCGGCTGTCAAATTAGAACTCAAGCATTGCACGGGAAACAATGACTGTTCCTTATTATTGAACATGGAAGTGAAGATGCTGCATGAAGCAGAGGGTGCATTTGATCAGTCCAGCACACTAGTCTACATGACAGCCAAGAGTTGGCTTCAAGCCAAAATCCACGGTCATGAGCAGAATTACGTCACACTGGATGATGAACACATATATTTTGGAGCATTCCTGATAGAAAGTTAGATTCTCTCCAATCATACAACTGGGCAGCACTTTAACAAACTTCAAGGTTTTGTATTCTGCAGGAACAACTTATATGCAGTTCAAGGACTATTAATGCTATAGGTGCGAGTTATTTATTGTTACGTAACTCTCCTCCTACTGTAGACTTGGTTGATTCATTTGGTTGGGAGAGGGGACGATGCTTATGGCTCACTACACTACTTATATAAGAGCATTTGGTCCCTGAGGTACAATGTTTCAATCAGCAAGAGGCGGGTTACTGGGCATGTTGGATGTCCTCATTGTCTGATGTTCAGATTACAATATACCCAATTTGGGATTCTCTAACTAAACTTCTTTTCTGAAGAGGTAAAATATTTATGTAAAATAATGTTGCATTGCACTGTTAGGTGAAGTACAGTTCCTTCAGACTGTTTCAGTATTAGGAAGAGAAGAAAAGCACCCAGCAAGAGCAGAACATGTTGGCAGTGCTCTATCCTGGTGCAGTAAATTATTGCATACAAACAGGCTCCCCAAAAGAGAGTTTGTGAGAGTGCAAGTTTAAGGTGAAAGAAAATTGGTAGGCAAGCTATCCTATACATCCTGGGACCTTCCTACTTGTGGCCCCAGTCCAGCACTGATAGGAATAGCACATCAGTAGCTTACCTGTTTAACAAGATACCTAAAAAGAATTTTGAACATAAGAGCTGTGGAACCAATGACTCCACAGGGTGCACAAGTACTTAAGAGGAGTTTGGAATTGAAATTGGTTTATTATTGTCACCTGTATCGAGGTACTGTGAAAAACTTGTCCTGCATACCATTCATACAGATCAATTCATTACATAATGCATTGAGGTGGTACAAGGTAAAACAATACAGAATGCAGAGTAAAGTGCCAGTTCCGCTAGTCCTCAGGAATAACCTCAGGTGGCATGGGTACTCTTATTACAATAAAGTAACTCTTCTCTATGTAAAGATGATTATTTCAGCTCTGTAACATAAGATACTCTTCTGCTTTGATAAAAACTAAAATAATTAAACAGAGAGATGAAAATTGGAGAACCAGGTAGTCCTCACACACCCATAAAACCCTGCGAGCTTCAGTGTTGAAATCACTGGGTTGTCTTGTAGTTTTTATGTAGTTCCATTGGAATGACGCTATTACTTCACATTTACAGAACAGTTAATGTAACATTTTCATTTGAAGGTAATTTATTTGCACTAATGTATTGCTTGTGTTTACTGTGTCACAAGATAAATATAATTTTATTTACAAGATATTCACCTTCTGGAATATTTATTAATATTTATAAAATAAACAGTTGCTAAATTCAACTTAGTGATATTGTATTTTCCTATGGTGCACAATTCTGTCCAAGTTATAATGGTAAAAATGTTTCTATCTTCTCTTACTCTAATGTTAATTTTAGAATGCTTCTCATCTACTCTTTCCACTTTTCTTCCTCATGTCCTGAATAATCTGACACATTGGGTTAGATCCCCAAACCCTTGTAAAATGAGAA
The DNA here is from genome assembly GCF_009764475.1 of Pristis pectinata. Taxonomy (NCBI): domain Eukaryota; kingdom Metazoa; phylum Chordata; class Chondrichthyes; order Rhinopristiformes; family Pristidae; genus Pristis; species Pristis pectinata. The sequence goes on along the minus strand of NC_067435.1, from coordinate 14,542,956 downwards.
TGTTTAAATTTAAATCTGGACAGAATATGTCAGATATAGAGATCATCAGTTCCAAGCCCATTCTTTATCGACCATCTACAGGGCAAACCTTCTGGCCTCATGACTAAAAAGTTTGAAAATACTGACTGGTTTTCTCTATCTAATCCAGTGGTACCACTGCAGGGATTAAATTTATAATTTTACTGATCTGTGTGATTCATTACCATGCCATAAGTTATAACAAATAAGTGAGTGACCTGAAACAATAACCCTACCTTCCTCTTTTGTTAGATGCTGCCTTACTTGCGAAATAATGCTTTCAGTATTTATGTTATCCGGCTGGTGCAGTTATTCATTCACCTTAAGCCTTACTCAATTTTCAAGACAGCATATGCTTGTGTCCTGTGGCCATGGTGCTACCCAAATCTGTCCTTACATTCACCTTACCTTGCATTCATTAAAAACTTGGGTAATTGTAGTAAGGTGCTTTGAACAATGTACTCTCAGTCTAATATTACAATGTCATGATCACCCAGTCACCCTTATTTAGTGAATTCCATCCATTTTTATTTCATTTGATCTGTTTATTCACCTTAAATGTAAATCCATGAAAATTAATGTGACCTAAACATAACAGAGAAGATCAGCAATATCATAGAATTCACAACACTGATATTTTCTATAAAATATTCAAGCCATACATTCCAAATCCGACCCACCACTATCTTGGTCAAGGGCAGCAATTGCATGGGAATACCATTATCTCCAGGTTACAAATCATAGAATATACTGACTTGGAAGTATATTGCCATGGTTCATTTCCTCTGGAGCAAAACTCTGGAGCTCCCTTCCTACCACTATGTAGGCACTTTTATCATATGAACTGCTGCAACTCAAAAATGCAGCTCAAGATTTCTCTGGGGCAACCAAAGATGGGCAATAAATACCAGCTGACCCAGAACTGGGTGCTTTGGTGCTTGTTTTATGTCTGTTCATCAGTCACAGGTTCAACTTATTCCTCATCCCAAAGCCTAGTTATATCTCATAGGACTTTGTTATGGTCATTTAAAGGGAGAAGAAACCGAGGTAGATCATTGAATGTGTGTGGGAGAACACCAGGGGTGTGGATTACGTGAAATTGGAAAATTCATTGTTCATACCATTGGGTTGTAAGCTACTCAAGTGGAATATTAGATGTCATGATACAGGGTCTGAACCAGAAATGTCGACATATGCCTTTTACCTCCATGGATGCTGCTTCTGTAGTCCCTTCTGTTTTCATATAGGAAACTTTGTGCTGTGTTTTGTTGTATCTGACATTAGAGTACATAGTGCAGACATGATAGGAGGAAATTGTATTTGTACTTCACCTTTAAAAGTATGAACAAAGGAATTTCACTCTCAACTGCCTGAAATAGAAAGTTCGGTCATTGCCTCTCATCTGAAAATAATTCTCTTTCAGTACTTGTTCCATTATCTATGGTGTCCCCTATGAATCTATTCTTGGCCTTTTTCTAGTTCTCATCTCTATGCTACTCCTTGGAATATCATCCAGAAACACTGCATCATTCCTACATATGCTGAAATTAGCTGGCTAAACCCAGGTAAATCACAGTTCTAAACTGTCCGATCTGACCTGTCATCCACTGCTGAATGCACAGAAATTTCCTCTAACTACATATTAATGAATCTCTCTTTAGGATCTGTTAAAAATCCAGTCCCTAACCATCTCCAACATCTCCTTCCCTGGCAACTTTCCAAATAAACGTATCTTAACTGAGTTGAACCATGCATCTGTTATACCTCAAAAACAACTTGATTCCACCTTGATAACATTGCCTGATTCCATCCTTGTCTCAGTTCATATATTGCTGAAATCTATATCCATGCCATTGATACAAACAGATGTGACAATTCTAACATTTCTTGCTGGTGTCCTTTGACCTCACCTCCATTAATTTAGTCATCCCAAACACTGCATACATCCTAACTCAAACCAACTTCCATTAATCTATTACCCCAGTCATTCTCATCTGTTTTCAAACTGTTCTATGCCTTTTTCATTTCTGTAATCTGTCCATCTCTCAAACCCTCTGAATTCCCTGCACTCCTTTAATTCTGGCCTCCTGATCATTTAAGTTATTTGATCCATTGTATCTTCAACTACCAAGACCCTAAGACCTGGAATTCCCTCCATAAATTTCTCCACCTCTTCTCTTTCAGCCTTTAAGACATTCCTTTGAAGAATATAAGATAGATAAGATCTTTATGTACATCGAAACACACAGTGAAATACACCTTTTTGCATAGTGTTCTGGGGGCAGCCTGCAAGTGTCGCCACGCTTCCGGCGCCAACATAGCATGCCCACAACTTCCTAACCCGTACGTCTTTGGAATGTGGGAGGAAACCGGAGCACCCAGAGGAAACCTACACAGACACAGGGAGAACGTACAAACTCCTTACAGACAGTGGCCGGATTTGAACCTGGGTTGCTGGCACTGTAAAGTGTTACGCTAACCGCTACACTACCTTGCCTGCCAATTTCTGCCCTAGTCTCTCCTTAATGTGGCTCGGAATTAAATTTTATTTGAAAATGCAATGAAGCACCTTGGGACATTCTGCTACATTATAGGTACAATATAACAAATGGTTGTTCTTAGCACTCTCAAATTTCAATTTGAGCACAAATCAATGCTTCAAATTGACAAGCAGTAATGCTAAGAAAAATTAATTCTTTAACTTTCTGGTGTTTCCTTAGAACAATATTGGGGCTAACTTTGTGTTTTCAAGCAATGAACCTCATGATACTGCAAAAATAAATACGAAGTATCAGGACATGGATGCTATAAAGCCTGAGTACATTCCAAACTGGTGTTTTGCTTTGTTTCCAATATTGATTTCAGTGAAGCTGTGATGTCGAGAATCTCATTCTTCAGTTATCTTGATTCTACATTTTCACGTAGTTCTGGTTAGCTCTTGTTATTGCTATGGTATGTTTTCATTTCATATGATACTTTGTACAATAGCTTGCTTCTGAAACTAATATAGTCCAGTCAATGCAACAATCAACAAAACCAAAAGGAAGTTGAACAAGACAACCAAAACAGAAAAAGGTGGGCTATAGATATTGCTCTGGTCAGAATGCATCGTGAAAATTTTGTCCAGTGAAGCTCACCAAACAGCAAAGTCAATCAAATGTTGAAATATTGCAAGGAACCACTCTAGTGGTCATCAAACATTATAGGACAGGCACTGGCCCTTCAGCCCACAATATAAATAATACCATATCCTTCTTGTGATTGGGATCTAAAACTAAACTATGGCCCAACCAATGTTTTCTAAAAAAAGATGGTGCCAGAGAGAGGCTACTTTTTGTGTGCAGTTCCCAAGGGAATTATAAAATACACCTGTTTACAACTACTATGTCTGCAATCTGCAGCCGCAGAAACTGCAGTAAGCAACGTTGTTTACAGTAATTTAAAAAAAACTAGTGATCTAAAAATCTAGTTAAAAAACTAGTGACACGAGATGTAGAATATCTTGTCAAAAGGAAGAAAGAAGCTTACCTGAGGTTTAGAAAGCATGAATCAGACAGGGCTCTGGAGAGTTACAAGGTAGCCAGGAGGGAGTTTAAGAATGGACTTAGGAGAGCTAGAAGGGGCATGAGAAGTCCTTGGCAAGTAGGATCAAGGAAAACCCCAAGGCATTCTACACGTATGTGAGGGTGGGACGGATCAGAGATAAAAGAGGAAACGTGCCTGGAGTCGGGAGAGGTAGGGGAGGTCCTTAATGAATACTTTGCTTCGGTGTTCACCAGAGAGAGAGACCTTGACGTTTGTGAGGATGGCTTACAACAGACTGATAGGCTGGGGCATGTCAATGTGAGGAAGGAAGATGTGCTGGAACTTCTGAAAAACATTAGGATAGATAAGTCACCAGGGCCGGACGGGATATATCCAAGGTTATTACAGGAAGCGAGGGGAGAGATTGCTGCGCCTAAGGCGACGATCTTTGCGTCCTCACTGGCCACAGGAGTAGTGCCGGATGATTGGAGGGTGGAAAATGTTATTCCTTTGTTTAAGAAAGGAAGTAGGGATAACCCCGGGAATTACAGCCCAGTGAGTTTTACTTCAGTGGTGGGCAAATTACTGGAGAAGATTCTTAGAGACAGGATTTATGGGCATTTAGAGAGGCATAGGCTGATTAGAGACAGTCAGCATGGCTTTGTGAGGAGCAGGTCGTGCCTCATGAGCCTGATTGAATTCTTTGAGGATGTGACAAAGCACATTGATGAAGGTAGAGCAGTGGATGTGGTGTACATGGATCTTAGTAAAGAGTTTGATGAGCCTTCCTCATGGAAGGCTTATTCAAAAAGTCAGGAGGCATGGGATCCAGGGAAACTCGGCTGTGTGGATTCAGAATTGGCTCGCCCATAGAAGACAGAGGGTGGTGGTAGATGGAGCATATTCTGCCTGGAGGTCAGTGACCAGTGGTGTTCCGCAGGGATCTGTTCTGGGACCCCTGCTCTTTGTGATTTTTATAAATGACTTGGATGAGGATGTGGAAGGATAGGTTAGTAAGTTTGCTGATGATACAAAGGTTGGTGGTGTTGTGGATAGTGTAGAAGGTTGCTGTAGATTACAACAGGATATTGATAGAATGCAGAGCTAGGCTGAGAAGTGGCAGATGGAATTCAACCCAGAAAAGTGTGAAGTGATACACTTCGGGAGATCGAATTTGAAGGCAGAATACAAGGTTAATGGCAGGACTCTTAGCAGTGTGGAGGAACAGAGGGATCTTGGGGTCCACATCCATAGATCCCTCAAGGTTGCCACGCAGGTTGATAGGGTTGTTAAGAAAGCATGTGGAGTGTTGGCCTTCATTAGTTAGGTATTGAGTTCAACAGCTGCGAGGTGACGTTGCAACTCTGTAGAACTCTGGTCAGACCACACTTGAAGCATCGTGTTCAGTTCTGGTTGCCTCATTATAGGAAGGATGTGGAAGCTTTAGAGAGGGTACAGAGGAGATTTACCAGGATGTTGCTTGGATTGGAGATCATGTCTTATGAGGATAGGTTGAGCGAGCTAGGGCTTTTCTCCTTGGAGAGGAGGATGAGAGGTCACTTGATAGAGGTGTACAAGATGACAAGAGGCATAGATCGAGTGGACAGTCAGAGACTTTTTCCCAGTGCAACAATGGCTAACACGAGGGGACATAATTTTAAGGTGATTGGAGGAAGGTATAAGGGGGATGTCAGTGGTAAGTTTGTTACACAGAGAGTGGTGGGTGCGTGGATCGCACTGCCGGCAGAGGTTGTGGGGGCAGACACATTGGGGACATTTAAGAGACTCTTAGATAGACACATGAATGATAGTAAAATAGGGGGCTATGTAGAGGGAAGGGTTAGATAGATCTTAGAGCAGGATAAAATGTTGGCACAACATTGTGGACCCAAGGGCCTGTACTGTGCTGTAGTGTTCTATGTTCTATGTTAAGAACTGACAGACTCGGGACTCCAGACCACCCAGGGAGTGAATGCAGCAGCTGAAAGCAGGGAATGTCCCCATTGTTTCAGTAAACTTGGCTGCAGGGCAGGGCTGCAGGTAAAACTAAAACACAGGGTCCTAAGACCACCACCCCACCCACCCCCCACCTTCCTATAGGCTAATGTATAGTCTCTGGAATTTAAATTGAAGACCTCGGAGCAAGACTGCAGTACCAGAGGGACATCATGGACTGTTATGTACTCTGCTTCACAGAGACATGGTTCACTCCCAGCACTCTGGACACAGTGCTCCAGCCCAAAGACTTCAACATCCACTGCATGGACCAGACGGTGGCATCAGGTAAGGGCAAAGGTGGATTAACTCATCGTGGTGCACAGACGTGGCAGTTCTGTCTCAGTCCTGCTCCCCCAACCTGAAACATCTGGTGGTCAAGTGTTGCCTGTTTATCTGCTGAAGGAGTTCCCTGCTGTCATGCTGGTAGCAGTGTACATTCCTCCCCTGGCAAATGCCAAACTGGCACTGGAGGAGCTGAGCACCATGATCAACAGTCATGAGACAGTGCACCCTGATGCCTTCCCAATCACCAGAGGGGACTTCAACCAGGCCAGCTTGAAGAAGTCTCTGACAAACTACCATCAACGTGTCACCTGTGGAACCAGAGGAGCCAACACACTTGATCACTGTTACACCTCCATCAAGAACGCTTACCATGCCATCCCACACCCACACTTTGGCAAGTCCAATCACCTGGCTGTACTTCTACTACTCCCGGCATATAGGCAGAGACTGAGGACCACAGCACCAGTGGTGAGGACTGCAAAGTTATGGTCAAGGGAGGCAGAGGAGTGTTTACAGGACTGCTTCAAATCGGTGGACTGGACCATATTCAGGGATTCATCCTCGGATCTGAATGAATATGCCACGGCTGTCACCGACTTCATCAAGACCTGCGTAAATGAGTGTGTGCCTTCAAGAACATACCGAGTCTTCCCAAACCAGGAGCCCTGGATGAACCAAGGGATCTGCAGTCTGCTGAGGGCTCGATCTATGGCATTCAAAACCGGCAATCCAGAAGTCCAGGTACGACCTACGGAAGGCCATCATGAGTGCAAAAAGACAATTCCGAGTGAAGTTCGAGACACAATGGACACACGACAGCTGTGGCAGGGTTTGCATGCCATTACTTCCTATAAGGTAAAATCTAACAGCATAAATGGCAGTGATGCTTCACTCCCTGATGAGCTCAATGCTTTTTATGCACACTTTGAAAGGGAGAATAACACTACACCTGTGCAAATCCCCACAGCATCTGGCAACCCTGTGATCTGTCTCAGAGGCTGATGTCAGAGCATCCTTCAACAGGGTGAACCCTTGCAAGGTATCAGGCCCTGACGGTGTACTTGGCAGGGTACTAAAAATCTGTGCCGACCAACTGGCTGGAGTGTTCAAGGACGTCTTCAACCTCTGTTATGGACTCAGTGAAAGTCCCTTTAAGATAGAGAGTGTGTGTGTATGTGTGTGGGGGCGTGCTTACGTCAACAGAAGATAAAGGACGTAATGACATTGTTGAAGAAGTTAGAAGAAGGAGAGAGAGAGAGAGAAGGGAGAGAGACACCAGCCTGCTAGTTTTCTCTATCGATGGATGAGAAACAATAACTGTGTCTGCCACTGAAATCCATGTATGGAAGTTGGAAGTAATCTGGTGGAGTTCACTTTGTTGCTGACCTGTAGAAGGAAACAGGTATTTGTGTGGACGACCACGATTCGGATGCTTTTCAGGGTGAGGAAGTCACTACCGAGTAAACACTGAAGTGTCGCTGGGGTTCCATCGTGGAACATTTGGATTTCGTATTTACTCTCTCTATGTTTCTCTACGTCTACGTCTTATCTTCAGACAACGGTGGTTGTTGAAGAAGCCCTTGCTCATGTTTCACCTTATGGCTTGCGGAACTGAACTTTAAGAACCATTCCGGAACTTGGGGTTTGGGACTTTGTCACACACACACACGAAGAGTTTAGTTTTTGGGGTTAACATTCAAGGTTTAACATTTTTGAATTCTAACATACTAACATTTTTACTTTTATTTTACGTATTATCATAAGTAGTGATTAATAAAATGGTTTTTAACACTGAATCATGCTCAGTGTGTTTCTTTTGTTGCTGGTTCGTGACACCTCTCACTGCTACAGTTGGAGGTTCCCACCTGCTTCAAAAGGGCATCAATCATACCAGTGCCCAAGAAGAGCAGGGTGAGCTGCCTGAATGACAATCACCCGGTAGCACTCATATCTACTGTGATGAAGTGCTTTGAGAGGTTGGTCATGGCTAGAATTAACTCTTGCCTGAACAAGGACCTGGACTCACAGCAATTTGCCTACCGCCACAACAGGTCTACAGTGGATGCAATCTCATTGGCTCTCCACTCGGCTTTGGAGCACCTAGACAACAGAAAAACATAAGTCAGGCTGCTGTTTATCGATTACAGCTCAGCATTCAACACCATCGTCCGCTCAGTACTAATCAACAAGCTTCAAAAGCTGGGCCTCTGTACCTCTCTCTGCAACTGGATCCTCGACTTCCTTATTGGGAGACCACAGTCAGTGCAGATCGGTAGTAACATCTCCTCCTCGCTGACCATCAACACAGGCGCACCTCAAGGATGCGTGCTTAGCCCATTGCTCAACACTCATGACTGTGTGGCTAGGCACAGCTCAAATGCTGATGATGCCACTGTTGTTGGCAGAATCTCAGATGGCAACGAGCAGGCATACAGGAGTGAGATAGATTGGCTGGTTGGTGTCACAACAACAACCTTGCACTCAACGTCAGCAAGACCAAAGTGTTGATTGTGGACTTCAGGAAGGGGGAGTCGAGAGTACACACACCAGTTTTCATTGAGGGGTCACTGGTGGAAAGAGTGAGCAACTTCAAGTTCCTGGGTGTCAACATCTCAGAGGATCTATCTTGGGCCCAACACGTTGATGCAATCATGAAGAAGGCACACCAGCAGCTCTACTTCATTAGGAGCTTGAGGAGATTTGGTATGTGACCAAAGACTCTTGCAAATTTCTGCAGATGTATGGTGGAGAGCATTCTGACTGGTTGCATCACTGCCTGGTATAGAGCCTCCGATGTGAAGGATTGAAAGAGGCTGAAGAGGGTTGTAGACTCAGCCAGCTCCATCACGGACACAACCCTCCCCACCATTGAGGACATCTTCACGATGCGGTGCCTCAAGAAGGTGGCATCCATCATTAAGGACCCTCACCACCAGGGTCATGCCCCCATTACAATACTACCACCAGGGAGGAGGTACAGGAGCCTGAAGACCCACACTCAACGTTTCACGAACAGCTTCTTCCCCTCTGCCATCAGATTTCTGAACCGTCCATGAACCCATGAACAATACCTCATAATTCCTCTTTTGCGCTATTTATTTATTTTTGTAACTTATAGAAATTTTTATGTCTTTATGTCTAGCACTGTACTGCTGCCGCAATACAACAAATGTTACAATATATGTCAGTGATAATAAACCTGATTCTGATTCTACAACTCTAGCATGACTTCTGTCTGCTCCCATAATCCATGCCTTTATAATTACAATCCCAGGAGTCTTACAGACTTTTTGTAGCATTGTGATTTCAGCAGCTGCCATAAGCTTCCCTTTTTTGCCTCATCCCATAACATATAATCCAAAACATCAGAGGATGGTGTTGGGGGCTGTAAGTAATAACATATTTTCTTGCCATCTCCTCTTTGAATAACTCCCACTGTTTTCTCATTAGTTAGCCTTCAAGCTGTTGAAATTTCCTATTATTCTATTATATACCAGAGAAATTGGTCTATGCACCTACGGTACATTCTCAGCAGCATGACCATAGAACCATAGAACAATACAGCACAATACAGGCCCTTCGGCCCACCATGTTGTGCCGACCTTTAAACCATGACTGCCTGTTTTATGTTCCCAGTACAACCAAGAAAGACTCTTCTGTTATTTTTTTCTTGCACATCATCCCTCCTTACATTGTAATTGCAATTCCTGCCTCACTTCATGCTAGAACATAGAACAGTAGAGCACAGGAACAGATCCCAAGATGTCTGCCCCAACCATGGTGCCAATTTAAACTAATCCCATCTGCCTGCATATGATCTATATCCCTCAATCTTCTCCCTGTTCATGTGCCTGTCTTAATGCCTCTTAAATTTTACTATCTTCCACCACTTCTCCTTACAGCGCAGTCCAGGCACCTACCACTCTCTGCCTTGGAAACCTCCTTTAAACGTTCTCTTTCTCATCTTAAGTCTATTCTGTCTACTATTTGGTATTTCCACCCTTAGAAAGAGACTCTGACTATTTACCCTATCTATGCCTCTGATTATTTTATATGCTCCTATCAGTTCGCTCCTCAGCCTCCAAGTTTGTCCAATCTCTCCTTATCACTAGTATTCTCTAATCCAGGCAACATCCTGTTGAGCCTCTTTTGCACCTTCTCCAAAGACTCCACATTCTTTCTGTAATGCAGCAACCAGAACTGCACACAATGCTCCAACGTGGCCTAACCAAAGTTTTATACAGCTGCAACATGACTTCCCAACTTTTATACTCAGTGCCCTGACTTATAAAGGCAAGTATGCCATATGCCTTCTTTACCACCCTATCAACTTGTGTTGTAACTTTCAGGGAGCTATGGACTTACACCCCGAGATCCCCCTGTACATCAATGCTCATAAGTGTCCTGCCATTTACTGCACATTTTCCTCTTACATTTGGCCTCCCAAGGTGCAACACCTCAAGTTTATCTGGATTAAACACCATCTACCATTTCTCCACCCATGTTTCCAGCTGATCTATATCCTGCTGTATCCTTTGCAACCTTCCTCGCTATCCACAACTCTAAATTTTTGTGCGATCTGCAAACTTACTAATCAGCCCACCTACATCTTTGTCTAAATGTCTCTCTCTCTCTTTCTCTCTCTCACACACACACACACTTATATATGGTTCCCAACACTGATGCCTGCGGAATAGCACCGGTCACAGACCTCCAGTCAGAATAACATCCCTCCACCACTACCCTGTCTTCTATGGCCAAGCCAATTTTGAATCCAGTCCATCAAGTTTCCATGGATCCCGTGTGTCCTGCATCAGCCTACCATGAGGGACCTTGTTAAATGTTTTACTAAAGTCCATGTAGACAACATCCACTCATCAATCATCTTTGTCACCTCCTCAAAAAACCCAATCAAGTTTGTAAGACATGGCCTCTCCTGCACAAAGCCATGCTTAAGCTTCATTACAAAATCGGGAAATTCTCCTTCACAATAAGAGTGATTGATAATATAGAATAAACAAATAAACCAAACATAATGAAAAGGAAACAAAATGAGGCAGCAAAAAGGCTTGGTGGGACTCAGGTATGTGGTAGGATTTTCTCGGACAGAGGAATCAAATAGCTTTCTACATTTGTAATTAATTTGCAACCTTGTCCAGAACGTTTATCAGTTAGAAGGTTATGTTTGAAAATGTCTACCCTGGAGGGCAATGGATCCTCAATATATTCCTGGTGGAGATCAAGAGACTTTTGAACTTCAAGGAAGTCAAGGCAAAGGGGGACTGTTTGGAAAAATGATCAATGTTAAAGGTTGGAGGAGGCGAGAGGGGTCAAATGACATGGTCCTATTTTTGATGCATCAGAAAATCAGAATCTGGTCATTAACAATTAAGAAACATTTCACACAGTGATCAAAGTATGGAACTGCCTCCCACAAAAAACTGTAGATGCTATCTCAAAGAATCACTTTGCATCTGACGTCGATAATTTGTTGTTAGGTTATTGTATAAAGGGAAATGAAACCAAGGCAGCTGAATGGAGTTGAGAAGTATATCAGATATGATCTCACCGAATGGAAGAACAGATCCCAAGGGACTGAATGGATTTGTCTAGTGCCTCTCCATTAAAATGTACCTCTTGCAGACACTTGATTATAGACTTTAGGCAGGAGTTCTTCAATTACACTACTTTCTGACTAAGATGAAGTAGTTTCATTTGCTGTGATTGAAAAGGCAAGCCATTTAGTGGCATATAAATTAAAATTTACATCTTTAGTTTTGGAAATTGTAGGAGGAACGACATAGGCATTTAGCTCTTTGGTGGAGCAGAACAATTAATCCCAAAGTCCTACTGTGCTCCCCCTTACAGTACTTACTCAATTCCTCGCAGAAAATTATAATTGAACCTGCTTCCACTGTATTCCGATAGCATTTCCCAGGTGATATCCTAGGTGATAAAGCTTTGATCAGACTAGTTGTAAGATGTGGGAAAGGCAAAAGATTTATTCATTCAGATACATGAAAGTGATCGAATGGATGAATGGAAGTTTTATACATAAGGGGGTACAGTGAATGAAAAGTTTATATATTGAGAGGAATGGTGAATGGAAGGTTATGTTCTGGGGAAAGGTGAGTGAAATGTTCACACACTGAGGGGGGAACCTTACACACTCTTCTTCATAGGCAGTCCCTCGGGATCGAGGATGACTTGCTTCCACTCCAGTTTTGTGGGTTCTGAGGTGACTAATGGGGCCGATGCAGGGACTGCAGGCTCTTTCCCAGTCGGGACAGGAGGTGGGTGATGAGGCAGGTGGTTGAGATGTTTGTGAGATGGTGCACTTCTTCCACCACTTATGCAGGGCTCCTCTGTGCTCCCAATGCATGGACTCAAGGGATTCAATACCAACCTGGGACAATGTTGAATGAAAACACAATGCAGGGAATGGCAAATGCATAGAGCAGAGGAATGGCGAATGAAAGGTTTAGGCACTCCAAGGAATGGCAAGTAAAAGTCTTATATGGTTGGGATTACGGAAAACAGTAAATGAAAGGTTTACACATTAGGGGTTGGTGAATTATTTGCACTTGGGGATTGAAGAACGGAGAATTAAAGGGTGTAGATCTTGAGAAACGTTGACTGAGTTTTACAGTGCAGGGGAGTGGTGAATGGCAGGTTTACAGCGGGCACTCACCGTGCCGTAGGCTGCCATGTTCACAGGCCCTCCAAGCGCCTCGGCAAAGTGATCGGCACTGCTCAGGAGCACCTGGTGGACGGCGGACACGCGGCGGGGCGGGGGGGGGGGGTGGGGGGAGTTGCTGGGAACGGGCAGGGGGAGGAGAGAGGGGGAGGAGAGGAGTGGAGGAGGGGAGGGGAGGGGGAGAGGAGGGGAAGGAAGGGAGGGGAGGGGACAGGGAGGGGAAGGGGAGTGAAAAGGGGGGGAGAGGGGGGGAGGGGAGAGGGGAGGGTTGGAGAGGGGAGAAGGAGGGGGGAAAGGAGGGGGAGGGGAGAGGGGAGGGGGAGGAGGGGAGGGGGCAGTCGGTGGGAGCACGGGGGGTTGGAGGGGAGGAGGGAGAGGGGGGGAGGTGGGGTTGGAGGGGAGGGGAGGAGGGGAGGGGGCGGTCGGTGGGAGCATGGGGGGGTTGGGGGGAGAGTTGGGGGGAGGGGGGTGATCGGTGGGAACATGGGGTTGGGGGGAGGGGGGAGAGTTGGGGGAGGGGGAGAGGGGAGGAGGGGAGGGGGGCGGTCGGTGGGAGCACAGGGGGGTTGGGGGGAGGGGGAGAGGGGGGGAGGTGGGGTTGGAGGGGAGGGGGAGGAGGGGAGGGGGCAGTCGATGGGAGCATGGGGGGGTTGGGGGAGAGTTGGGGGGAGGGGGGTGATCGGTGGGAGCACGAGGGGGTTGGGGGGAGGGGGAGAGTTGGGGGAAGGGGAGGAGGGGAGGGGGGCGATCGGTGGGAGCACGGGGGGTTGGGGGGAGAGTTGGGGGGAGGGGGTGGTCGGTGGGAGCACGGGGGGGTTGGGGGAGGGGGAGGGGGTGGTCGGTGGGAGCACGGGGGTTGGGGGGAGGGGGAGGAGGGGAGGGGGCAGTCGGTGGGAGCATGGGGGGGTTGGGGGAGAGTTGGGGGGAGGGGGGTGATCGGTGGGAGCACGAGGGGGTTGGGGGGAGGGGGAGAGTTGGGGGAAGGGGAGGAGGGGAGGGGGGCGATCGGTGGGAGCACGGGGGGTTGGGGGGAGAGTTGGGGGGAGGGGGTGGTCGGTGGGAGCACGGGGGGGTTGGGGGAGGGGGAGGGGTGGTCGGTGGGAGCACGGGGGTTGGGGGGAGGGGGAGGAGGGGAGGGGGTGGTCGGTGGGAGCACGAAGGGGTTGGGGGGAGCAGGGAGAGTTGGGGGGAGGGGGAGGAGGGGAGAGTTGGGGGGGGAGGGGGCGGTCGGTGGGAGCGCGCGGGGGGAGAGGGGGAAGGGGAGGGGGAGGCGACCGGTGCCCTGTTGCTGGCCCGGCCACGGAGGAGGAACGACCGGGCGTCCAGGGAACAACATGTATCTGATTGCCGCCGGTGAGTACCCGCCGCTCCCGGCTGCGAGCGACCGTCGCGGGCAGGTCGCCCCTGCACCCCGGCTCACACCCCCGTTCCCGCCCGCAACGATGATCGGCCTGAAAACCCCCTCCCAGACATCGGTGCCTGGTGAGCACATGACTCGGGATTAGTGTCGCCCATTGAAGACGGAGATGAGGACTTCTTCTCTGAGGAAATCTTTACCGCCGAGAGCTGTGAAGGAAGGGTCATTGAATACATTCCCATGGGAGGTGGAGGGATATTTACACTGCAGGAGGGCTGAGGGAAGTGGTGTTGAGCCCAAGATTGAATTAGACAGATTAAGTGAATGGTGGAGCAGGCTTGAGGGGCCACTGGTTACTTCTTTTTATTACAGAACCTGCCCTATCAGACCCATGAGCACCTCCTTTCTTCCACCCCCTCCAAACTCTTACCAATCTCACTCTGCCACCCTTACCATCAACATTCTTCAACATTGACCCCCACTTGAATACAAACCTGAACGTCAATGCACCCCTCACCTCTGAATATTACCTCCTCCCCCCCTTCATCTGAATGTCATCCCGCCCCCATATCAACCCTGTTCTGCAGAACCCTTACCATCAAACTTATTGTCAACATCCTTGGATGTCACTCACCAACCAGCAGACATAAACAACCCTGTGCCCTTGAACATCCATCCTGAAAATCAGCACCTCCCACGCACTGCCGCTACCAAAAGCCAATTTTCCTGAACGTCAAACCATCCCAATCCACCGCCCTTGCCTTCAACCTCAGCATCAACATCCTTGCACATCACTCATCCACCCACTGAAGATCAATCCTCACTCCCAATTGATCGCCAGTCTTACACCACCCACTTAAAATCAACTCCCCTCTGGACACTACTCCCAGATAATCACACCCTGAATATTATCTACCTTTTCAACACTAATCATCTTGAACATCACCCACTGAATAGCAACCTGTTGAACAACATCACTCCTCCTTGAAAACCACCCCAATGGAACATCACTGACTTCTTGAATACCAGTCTTGCTGAGTATCACCCCCGAACACCACACCCCGGAAAATAGCTCTTGAACATCTGCACACCCTTGAACATCATTCGAAAACAACCCTCCCAACCAAGCACCACCTTTTCCCTGGATACAATCATCCCATTGTAGATCAAACCCCTAAACATTATCTCACCTAACATCATTGCTTCAACATCAACAACCCCTTCACTATTCATGACCCTCAGAACATCACCACTTCCCCAAACATAATCCTTGGTGAAAGTCACCTCACTGAATATCTGCACTTCCCCAAATATCAACCAAAGATCTCACCTCTGAATGTCACCCACATTTGACTATCATTCCTCCACACATCCCGTTTCTGAAACCCTTACCATTGACATCACTCAACTCCCCCTACCCCCACCAATTATCAACCCCCTCGTCCCAAACATCATTTGTAAGACATCAGAATGAAGCCCCCTTCTGCAAATTTTCATCCTGCCAAATATCACTCCCCAAACATCACCAACTCTGTCAATATCACTTCGTAATGTATACCCATAAAATCACCCTATGAGCATCATCCTTCCAAAACTACCAAAACAATACTTCCCACCTCAAACACCTTTACCCCAGCTGTTGATTATCAACCCCCTAACATAAACCCATGCCCCATCTCACCCACCTGCCAGTCTCAAAATCAACCTTACTATCTACATCCTTAAGCATCACCACCCATCAACCAAAGGTCAATCCACCCTCCACCACTTGAACATCAGTTCTCCTGAAAGTTAATTTCTCTAAATATCAACCCCTTGAACTTCAATTCTTCTAATCATTACCCACAATCATTAGCCCACTTGAAAATAACTCCCTGAAAAACACATCCCCAAACAGCATCCCTGTAAACATCACCTCTGAACATCAATCTGTTCCCTGGACACTTAGCTTATTGACTATCACTCATCTTGTACATCAGTCCCTCAAATATCGTTCTCCTTAATACCACCCTTTCAACATCAACCGTCTTGCATCTGAATTACCTGTACATTACCCTCCTGAAATTAAATCCTCCTCCCAACGCCCCCCCCCCAAATTTTACTCATCTCTGAACTCAATTCATCAAACATTTTCCCTCCTATGGCAACAGCTGAAACATCAGCCCCAAACATCAACCGTCCCCCTGGACATCAACTCCCTGGACCACGTCCTACTGAAAATAAAAACCTCCCAAACATCCTCCCCTCCCAATAACATCAATTTGCATGCCCTGCCCCCATCATCACACCCCCAAAACAACAATCCATTGAATGGCACTCCTTGCACATCGTTGCCATCCCCTAATATCTTAACTTGAACATCGCCACGCCAGAACATCAACTGCCACTCTTGCCATCAACATCTTTGGACATAACTCATTCATCCACCAAACATCAACTCCCCTGCATTCCTTAAACATCTGTCCTTGTGACTCCTTGGATGCCTGCCTCTGAACATCAACTCCCCTGAGCATCATCTACCTAATTATCACTCACCTTTGAATATTAATTCACCCACTGAATACCACCCACCCTCCAGAACAACAGCCCCCCAAGAAAATCACCCCCACCTCCAATCATCATGAGCCCTCAACATCAACCCCTGCCTCCCATCTCATCACTTACCATCAGCTTTGCCATCGTTTGCATCAACATCCTTGCAAATCACTAACCATGCACTTAACATCAACCCCCTGCACCATTCTTCCTGAACATCAACCTCTCTCCAGAATGACACCCTCCTAAACATCATCATCTCCAAACATCACCCATATCATCAACCCTCCCTGAATATCATGCCCCAGTCTCTATCCAGCCAAGTTTACTACCCTGACCATCAACATCTTTGGACATGACTCACTAAACAACAATTCCTCTTGCCATCCTGAATGTTGGTCCTCCTGAACCTATTACCCCCCCCCCCCAATATAAACCCATAAACACCATCTCCCTCAACAATAATCCATCTGAATATCATCCCCTCCAAACATCACTCCTCCCTAAGCATCAGTCTCTCTCCCCTCCATCCCTATCCCACCAACCTTAACATGAACGTTATATGAAGATCAAAAGACTAAGACACTGGAAGCACTATGGATAAGGCAGCATCTGCGGGAAGAGAAAGTGTTAATGGTTCAGGTTGAAGACTGTGGGGATTAGGAAAGAGAAAAAAACAAGTTAGTTTTTTGATGCACAGGGGGTAGGGGAGAGGTTGATAGGACATAGGCAACATCTGTGACAGGCTGAAGCCAGGGTTGCAGTGGTGATAAACTGTTGCCAAAGACATCCGGTCGATAGACTAATGAGGGCAGTGAGAGAAGGATCACAAAGGGAGATATAAAAAATGTGAAATGCAGGTCAGAACTATAGGAAGTACCCAGAAAATATGGCAGTGTCAGTGAAAAGAAAAAAAACTGAGTTATTGTTGCAGATGGATAGCTTGCAGCAGATCTGGCCAGTCTATTACAAACAGTGAAGGGGAGACACAGACCACTCACACTCTAACCAATCCTTCTGTGACCTGCAAAGTTCCAAGGAGGCCCAAAACAAACTTGATGAAGAGCACCTCATCTTCTATCTGGCCAGTTTTGATAACAACTGCACCTCCATCCCCTGAATAGTCTTTTACTGACTGTCAGCACCACTAATGAACACAGATACTTGTAATGATCTTCCCATGTACATCATATCCCAAACATCTTCCCCTTAACTTCACCTCCTTCGCATCAATGCAACTAACCCTGAACATCAGAATAAATAAAATACCAGATCATAACTCTGCAGCCCTCCCACATTCAGATGTAAGTTGTGATGGATGTTCAAATAGTGGAGAAGGCACCAAGAAATTCCCCATGCTTAATTATGGCAGAACCTAGCATGTGAGTACAAAAGACAAAGTTGAAATGTTTGCAACTATCTTCAGTCAGGTGTGTGGTCATCAAATGGGTCATCATGTCCTTCATCTGACACCTTTCATCTCAGAATCTAGTGCTCAGCCAATCTGAGATTACTCAAGGTGATATTGTGAGAGTAGTGAACACAGCAAAGGAAATGCAACCTGGCATCATCACAATTTAGTGCTGAATTTTTGGGCTTCAGAACTAGATGTGTCTCCAGTCAAGCTTTTCCTGTACAGCTACAATATTGATATTTCCTGATGCAGTTAATCTGGTACAATCAGGACTTTGATGGTGCTGGACTAGCAGATTTTTTAGACTATTATATGTTATTCCCAAAATATGCTACAACACTCCTAATTCACGTTTTTAAGATGTTACACAGTTGATCCTCGTGTTATGGTCATTCGGGTATCAGAAATTTGCCCTTACAGAATTCATAAATCACTACCCAAAAATGGACCAATAAGTAGCATTTGCGGCACACAAGTGCCAGGCAATGACCACCTCCACCAAAAAGGAATCTAATTACCAACCCCTGACATGCATAGATATTACCATCAACCCAGACAATACCTTTAACGAGAAATTCGAGTGTAGCAGTCATACCAAAATTATGGCCTCAAGGAGGGATCAGATGCTGGGTATCCTCCTGAACCCGTGACCTCCACCACTGAAAGAAACAAGAACAGCAATTGAATGGAAAGACCACCACCTGCAGGTTCCAGTCAAAGTCACATATCATCCTGATTTGGAAATATTCCTTTATTAGGACTGAACAAAATTTTGTTGTTTGAAGGAAATGGGAGGAGCTTTGTTCAGGAAGTGATGGTGTTGTTCAGGAGATGATAAGGTTCAGGGAAGTGTTCAGGAAGTTGCTTTATGTGGTGAGTTCAGTGAGGGTGACATTAAAGGGGTGTAGTTTAAGGCCGATCTTAATCAGAAAACCTATATTTGGGGTGGAATATTTGCAGAGTTGATGGGGTATTTTCAGGTTAGGTGATGTTCAGTGGTGGAACATGGATGTTTGGGGAGCATAAATGTTGTTCAGGGTGTTGAAGTTCCAAGGTTGGGATTGCTTAGTGTGGGGAATTGTTTTGGTTGGTCTGTTCAGGTGGAGTGTGGGTGAGGCTGACCAAAAGCTGTTATTTGGGGAAACTAATATCAAGTGGAAGATATTTCAAGAAGTGATATTCAAGATGGAAATATTTGGAAGAGGGGTGATATTTGGGGGAGAAGTTAATGTTCAGTGGGGGTGATGTTAAGGGTTTGATGTTCAGCAAGGTGACATTGGAGGGATGACTTGCAGATGATGGTCAAGGTGGGGTGATATGCAGGGGAAAAGGATATAAAAGGGCAAGGGTGGAGTGAGTGTTCAGGGGAAGTTGATGTTCAATGGGGCGGCGAATTTGGAGGAGGTTGGTGTTTACAGGGGTGAGTTCAGGGAAGATGATGTTCAGGATGTCAAAGTACCAGGGGGTTGATGTTCATGGCATAGGTGAACCACAACCTAAATTCATGATCAGTCGCTTGAAGTTAAATGGAAGGTGCTGTTCATTGGGGGAAGGGGGAGGGGTGGGGGGAGGGGGCATTGGTGATGTTTGGAGGAAGATGATGTTCAACGGAAGCAATGTTCAAAAAGACTGATGTTCAGTGGAAGTTGGTCAGTAAGAGATAACGTTTAGGGAGGTTAATTTTTCAGGGTGAAGTGATACAGAGGGGGAATTGACATTCGATGAAGAGATGTTCAGTGGGGTTCCAATTCAGTGTAGTTCAAGTTCAGTAGGGGTTGATCATCAGGGAGATTGATATTCAGCAGGTGATGTTCAGGGATAGCTTGGTGATTTGTCTGGGTTATGTTCAGAGGGAATAGTGATGACTGGGGGTTGATGTTCAAGCAGAGGTGATATCCATGGGTTGTTGCTCCAGTGTTGAAGTTAAGTGGAGAGTGAAGTGAGATGATCAGGAAAATTGATGTTTGGGGAACATTGATGTTCAGTGGGGAATGATGTTTAAGTAGGGGAGTTGGTGGTGTTCAGGGAGGTTAATATTGCATGATGATATTCAGGTGGTTGATATTCAGGAGGGTTGATCCATCTGGGCCTGGAGAGAGCAGTGATAATTAGGTTGATGTTCAGCAGGGAGTGATGTTTTGGGGGCATGGTTGATTGGAATGGGTTTATTATTGTCACTTGTACTGTGAAAAACTTGTCTTGCTTACCATTCACACAGATCAATTCATTACACAGTGCATTGAGGTGGTACAAGGTAAAGCAATACAGAATGCAGAATAAAATGTCGCAGCTGTAGAGAAAGTGCAGTGCAGGTAGACAGTAAGGTGCAAGGTCCTTACCGAGGCAGTGAGAAGTATAGACAAGAGTCCATGGAGGGGAGACTGGTTTCCGTGATGTGCTGAGCTGTGTCCACAACTCTCTGCAGTTTCTTGCAGTCACAGGCAGAGCAGTTGCCATACCAAGCCATCCAGATAGGATGCTTTCTATGGTGCATCAATAGAAATTGGTAAGTGTCAGAGGGGACATGCCAAATTTCCTTTGGCCTGTTGAGTATGTAGAGGTGCTGGTAAGCTTTCTTGGCCATGGCATCTACATGTTCGACCAGGACAGACTATTGGTGATGTTCACTCCTAGAAACTTGAAGCTCTCAAACCTCTTGACCTCAGCACTGTTGATGTAGACAGGAGCATGTGCACCGTCCCATTCCTGAAGTCAATGACCAGCTCTTTTGCTGACATTGAGGGAAAGGTTGTTGTCATGACTCCATGTCACTAAGCTCTCGATCTCCTTCCTGTACTCCAACTCATC